>NC_082645.1:117136163-117446815 GCF_028023285.1 Balaenoptera ricei
GTGTCATTCGAGTTTCCGTCTCATGTGTTTGTGCGCTTGATGTCTGCTGGGCACCCTGCCTTCCCCGCCACAGACTCCACGGGCCTGCCGCAGGTTTTCGCTCTCTTCCTTCAAAATAAGAAAGAAAAGGAAAGAAAACCAAGGCTGCCCAGTATTAATGTAGGAATTTGATGGAAACGTGGGCCACCTGAGACACTTTCCCTTGCAGACCGGGACACGGTGGTGTCCCCGAGAGCTCTGAGCTTCAGAGCTGAGCCCTTGCCCCGCTACATCTCCCTCTGTGCCCCTCCCCTTGTGCCTCCCACCGTGGGCCACGCAGGGGACCTGGGGCCCGGAAAGACTGCTGCCCAGCGGCTGCTCTCATGGCGGTGGAGGAGGGGAGGGGCCTCTAGTTCTAAGACGCACTAAAGCGTCCAGCGGACTGAGTAGCTGGTGTTAAGGTTGGTGGAAACCACTTTAAGAACGTCCAGAGGCCTTCCTTCCTGTGATGCTTAAGTTAGCTGCTCTTGGCTAATGTTTCAAGGACTTAGGGCCACCAAATGGGGGGAAAGTGCCAGGATGATGTCACGCTGTCTGAGAGCTTCCCTTCGTTGGAACCTGGACTAAGCCCTCATCCAGGTGTGACATAGGTGGGCTCGCCACCTGCTGCGGAGCGGGGCCTCGGCCTGGGGTGACTTGGGGGCGCATGACCCTGTCGTTCTCAGGTCCTCAGGAGCTGAATCCATCGGAGGTTCATTCCTTCAGTGAATGACTCTTCAGCTTCCTGTAGGCTCTTCACCAATTCACATTTTTGGGTAAAAAAGCTCCGAGGCCATGGCAGCCCCGAATCTAGGCCAGCAGCCAGCAGGTTCCGGCCACGAGCCTGGTAACGGGGGACGTGCCGGCATGAGGGCTGCGACGGCACCGCCTCTCACCCGCGTGTCAGGCCCGCACTTGCCTGTGGTTGAAACCCGTGTTCCCAGCCCGTCGTAGCCACTTACTATCGTTGTGGCCTTGGGTGAGTTACCCATCCTCCTGAATTTCAGCTTACTCCTCCCTGCTCCCCAGTCATTGTAGGGACTGAATACGAGTGTAAGTGTGCAGATGACTGCGTTAGCCCCTGGCACGGAGAGAGGGCTCAGGGACACGTACCTTGTAAATATGGGTCCTGCCCCTTCGCTCCTGCATCTTCTTCTCCAGGTGGGCAGCCCTGCCTCCTGGGCTGTCCTCACAGGTGTGGCTTCAGGACTTCGTGTCCACCGGGCGCGAGGTCGTGATCCGCGCTGCTCATGCCCCAGGCGTCCTGTTCCTTGACCAGCTCAGGCCTGGCTCCAACATGCCTGAGGAACTGTCTCTCCTCACCAGTGCGGTTATTCTAACAGCTTTAAGCACAGCTCAGGTCATGACGGTAGAGCTCTGTACGAGACGCCTGGGACCTAATCAGGCCATTTGGAAACTAGAAAGAAGGATGGAATTTAAATTGGCCCACCATCCCCACAGGGCTTCCAGGATGGGGCTGAGCTCTGTGAGGTCTTTCTTGCACCCGGGCGGTGGGGCCTCTGTCTGGGCTGCGGTTCAGGGTCACGAGCTTCTCTGGTTGGACGTGGCCTCGGTGCACGGTGGCCGCTGTGGTGGATGAGACGGCCCCATCTTAGCCTTCTCTCCGGTGTTTCCAATCCGAGGGTGCCCCCCGAGGGTGACTGGCCCTGGGGTTACCACTGTGCCCTGCCCGTTCCTAGCCGGGACGTCACACACCGGCTGCAGCTCTAGTGGTCACTTCCTCCGGGAGCAGGGGCTGCTGGCCGTCAGGTCACTGTGAGCTGGACGCCCCTCTGTTAATCTTGCCGCTTCCCTTGAGGACTCCGCCTGGAATTGTTTCCCAACAGATGTGTCTATCGTCAGGGCAGTAAAAGCTTTCTGAGGAGCATGGGTATCTGAAGTCATTTTTTAAAAATGAATGTTTACTCAGTTCCTTAGAAACAAGCCATGTGGTAAATACCAGCCTTATTTTCTGGGACACGTGAAATGCATTTAAACTGTCAGCTCCACAAACCCTTTCCAAATCAAATAAACTTAAAAAGCATTTTTGTGAGCTACCGCTGCTCAGCAGATGTTAGGCTTATTTCTGAACACGTTCTTGGGTGCCGTTTAGTGTTCCAATGAACAAACTATGTAAACACTAATAAAATTTGAGTAGTTTTGAAAGCTAGCCAGTTAAATGTTGCAACGTAACTTTACCATGTTACTTGCAACCAAGTGATTATAAGTACATGATAAGTTTTTAACGAGGATTATCTGAAACCTTAAAATTAAGAGCCCACTGGTAGGTTGGCCTAATAGATAGAGCAGAAATCAGTTCGGCCATCTTCTTCAATTACTTCAGATGCTAACTCAGCCTCTAACTGTAGAAATACCATTGATTCTCATCATTGTCTTGATCTATGTAACCGTCTGCTAACTCTGTCCCCGCACATGTAAGCCATATTGAGGGTCAGGTGGTAGTGCCTTTAAAATAGGCGAAGGATACTGAAATTACCACTAGAACTTCAAAGAAATAATTAAAGAGAAGCATGTTCTACTTCATTTTAAACAAGAAAAAGAGAGCTGTAAAATTAGAACAAGGAGATTATGTTTTTCGCATTGACAAAATTGGCAGGACAAAATGTATTTTTGAATTGGTTGTTTGGGCCTCAGAACACATTGTCCCGTATTGTTATAATGAATTCACCGGGAAACTGAGGGCCTGCTGAGAGCTGGGCATGGCACCTGTGGTCAGTGTGTGTGTCCCAGAGGGGAGAAGAAGCTTCTGGATGAGTAACTGTAATTCACGGTGGTGATTTACACCTGGTCAGCTGAGCAGCTTTGCCTGCTGGCTTCTGCCGGGAAGTGTCCCTGGGCTCCCAGGGTAGCCCACACATGCTCCTTCATGTCATTTGACTGACAGAGACCCCAAAATAGTAGCGTGCATGCTGGGAACACAACCGTGTCTTTCCTAAGACACCTCAGGGCAAAACCATTTCTTTAATAGGAAAAAGGAGACTGGGGTCTAGAAAGTTTCACCTTTGAAATTAGAAATTATTTTTTCTAGAGAAATTTTAAGTCCCAAGATGTTTTTTTAGACCTTTAAGTGCATGACTTAACTGCAAATTAGAAAATAGTCCTTGGATCTGTCAAAGCTGAATTGCCACCAGGTGTTTTCTCCTTGGTCCGTTGCTACATCTGCCCATGACCTTGTGCCCTGACTTTGTCGTCTTGCTGGCAGCGGCTCTGGATCCAGGGAACCAAGTGACCGCTGACCAGTCCATCATTCACCCAGGCAGCTGCCTGCTCTGATCTGGTTCATGTTCATTGTCGTAGTGTAGAATCCCTTGGTTGCAAGGGAGAGATGACTAGCTTCACTGCACTTCAGTAGAAAGGGGGAATTTATTAACTTATGTACCTGGAGCAGCTCCGGGGATGGGTGTACAGCTTGAGAAAGCCCCTAATCACCTGATCCACGTGAGCTAGTGAGGAACCTGCCTCTCCCGTTGCTTGGGTCTCCCCACTTGGCGGCAGGCAGTTCTGGTGGCCTCATGACTGCACGGTCTTCAAAACTCACATCTCATGGGGAGGAAGAGTTGGATGTTTTTCTCAATAGCTCCAGGGGAAGACTTAGAGACACCTCTGAATGGCATTGCTTGAGTCGCAGACTCTAAGTTTTAACCAGTGGGAGGCTTTGTAATGCAGATCTCTTCCATGATGAACAGACCTGTTCCACTCAGTTTACCCAGTGGGAACAGGGTGCCCCGGAGACCAGAAGGGCCAGGTCCTGTTTGCTCTCACCTCTGTGCTTCCTTTTGCAAATCTCTGCCTTTTACAAGCTCACTTCTCTCCCACCCCCGCTCCCCATTTTATTGGTCCCAGGGAAGGGCGAGATCAGAGACTCATAACCAGTCCTTGACCGAGGCAGTCTGACCACAGGTGGAGAGGTTCTCTGTGGAAGTTTGTACAGAAAGGAAGAAATGCCGGCTGAGGCCAGCCTCGGGGCGGGCGGAGCAGAAAGAAAGGGGGGCAGGCAGCGCCGTCAGATGTGGGGCAGTGGGTCAGGGGGACAGGCTTACGTTCCAGGGGGGGGACGGGTACGGACGTGACAGCGTGGAGCCCACCTTCCAGTCACGGCTGGTGCGAGACGGGATTGCCGTGGAAAGGAGACGTACCTCCTGCAGGATGACGCTGTAAGATCACGCTTGCTGGACGTTAGAACTCTAAGGGCAGACTTTCGCTGGGGCCGTGGTCAACTCCCAGGGCCAGGACGTGGAGATAAGGCAACAGAAGGTAAAATACCAGTAGCAAAATAGGCCAAGTGCCACAAAAAGAACTACATGAGGAGGGTGTGTAGTGTGATGAAGGTGCCCGCAGACGCTCCCCTCCACGTCACCTCCTCATGCAGGACTCAGGGACCCCCCAGCCTGAGAGCTGGGGCATCGTGGGCACAAGACCTGAGGGGCTGGGACAGGCCCCCGTGTGCGTGCACGCCACGTACAGTTGCCGGTTATCTACAAAAGGTGACAGTTCGACGTGACTGAAATGGTTTGACTGAATCAATTCTTTGATGATTGACCCAGGCCAGAAGTGGAAACCGCATGCAACTCACAGTGTAGTCTTTTACCCATCGTAGGTGGCTTCCTGGATGTCCTGTGTTGGGAAGGATTGTGAGGCAGCATCTTGGGTCAGGAAGAATTCTGAGTGTAGCAGATGGTCACCCCCGTCTTGCGTCTGGAAGCCGCTCGGTTCTGTCCATGTGGCCCAAGGGGCAGCGTGTGTGGCCAGCACGCCATCCTTTTCTGAGCCCCATTTCTTACCATTTTGCTTCTTTTACAAAATGGCAACACCACAAACAAAAGAAGAACGCAGCATGGCTCTTTGAGGGCCACTTGGGTGGGACAGTATGTTGAAAGTGTGAAGGGGGTGGGGCTTGGTGACAGAAACCAGGGGGCAGTGTGTCCTCGACTCCTTCCACGCAGCGGAGGGGAGAGGGTGAGGCTGAAGCAAGAGGGAGGTGTGTGCAGGGACTGCCAGTTACACGGGGTGTGACCGCGTGGTCTCCGGGTGGACCGGGCTGCCAGCGCGTGCATCTCCCATTCGCCCTCGTGCGTAGAAGGATTCTGAAGGGAGTTGGGGGCTGGACCCCTGGGGTCCCGGTGGTCATTACACAGGTGCGGGCTTTGGAGAGGGACACAGCAGGGCAGATGGGAGGAGTCCTCAGACAACCTCTGGGCCTTGGAGCTAACACATAACGCTGGGAATGAGCCGCGGGGACCACTTACCACTGGACCCTCTGCTGCCCCATCAGGAGGGGCGGCAGCTTATTAGTCCCATGAAGCACTGGCTGTAGGATGGGCCCTGGCCGGCCTTCCGATTTGGGCAGGAGCCTGGCAGCACAGGTGCCAGCTGAGTGTGTCCCAGGGTGCAGGTGCAGGGGCTTCCTGGGCTGGGCGGGTTCCGAATCTGCCTGAGAGGGAGAGACAGGCGCACACGCACACACACACTCACACACTCACACCCCACCCCAGGGCAGTCTGTCTCCTGCCAGCCTTGGACGGTGGGCTTTGCTCCAGATCTTGGTGGTGTCCAGCTCACAGGGTGCTGGCCTTCTCAGAGACCAGATCACCCTCTAGGATGGGCACGGTGACCTGGAGACAGAGCCCGCTGGAATCCTGCTGTTAAAGTCCTGACACTTTTTCCATGGGAATGAGACAGTTACAGAGGGTGATCCTCCACCTCTCCCCCCACCCCCGGAAATGGAAGAGGACAGTCCAAACGATAAGTGATGTGTCCCCAACTTCCCTGGGGGTGCAGTGGTTAAGAATCCGCCTGCCAGTGCGCAGGGCACACGGGTTCGAGCCCTGGTCCTGGAAGATCCCACATGCTGCAGAGCAACTAAGCCCGTGCACCACAACTACTGAGCCTGCGCTCTAGAGCCTGCGAGCCACAACTACTGAGCCCACGTGCCACAACTACTGAAGCCTGCATGCCTAGAGCCCGTGCTCCGCAACAAGAGAAGCCACCACAATGAGAAGCCCGCGCACCACAACGAAGAGCAGCCCCCACTCGCCACAACTAGAGAAAGCCCGCGTGCAGCAACGAAGACCCAATGCAGCCAAAAATAAATTAAAAAAAAAAAAAGTGACGTGTCCCCAGAAGGAATACCAAAGGAGAGACAGCTCTCCCACAGCTGTCACCCCCTCCCTGTACTGTTGCTGCTCGTGAGCTGAGAAGGATTGTTGCATTTTTAAAGATCTGTAAAAATAAACAAAAACAACCCCCCCGCCCCGACCCCGAAACAAGGCTACTGCCCGCAAGGCCACTATCTGGTGGCCCTTCGCGGTGATGGTTTGTGACCCTGCTCTGCAGTGTCAACACATCAGGTATTAAAATGCAGAGGATTTCTGGGTTTCTCCATAGGGTCTAATCTCACAACCACCATCCTGTTTTAGTTTTTTGAAACAAACACCTGATTTATATTCAGAGAATTGTGTGTGAACAGACAGTCCTAAAGCCAGTACTTTCACGTGTCCAAATCTTGAATTGCATATTCAAAAACAAAGTTGACAACGACAGTTTTTTTTTTTTCATAACAAGTTATTTTCACATGGGAAACACTAGTTGAGAGCAGTCAAATCTGAGGGACTAAGAGACCATTTGCCCATGTGCTGGTAGCTGAGCAACCCACCAAGGCACTGTTGGGTGCCGGCCAGCTCACCTCCACACCCACTTTTCTGAGGCTGCTGCCCCTGGACTCGTTCCAGGCCATGGCTGGTGGGATTTGGCCTCATTTAAAGACACCAGGTGAGCAGCTGGGCTCTTTCTCCTGAATCTGCAGTACTTCTTGTAATTCATCCTTTTTCATGCTGAAAATAAATGTGCAGAATACTAAAAATAAAACAAACAAATAGCCTTAAGTACATTTCCCCCCAGGGAAACAAGTATATGTGCACGACTGATATTCCATTTACCACCAAACTATTTCAGAGACGGTAGTAGATGCTGGAATGTTCACGTACAGCCACCCCAGTGGGTACTGGGACATTTCCAACAAACAGCTTACTTCTCTGGTCACACAGGCATACCTCATTTTATTGGCACTTCCCAGATATTGCAGTTTTTTTTTTTTTAAACAAATGGAAGGTTTGTGGCAGCCCCGTATCCAGTGAGTCTGTCGGCGCCATTTTTCCCAACAGCACTTGCTCACTTCACGTCTCTGTGTTACGTTTGGATAATTCTTGACATATTTCAAACTCTCTACCAGCAGAAAGGTTATGACTTGATGAAGGCTCAGATGATGGTCAGCATTTTTTAGCAGTATTTTGAAATTAAGGTATGTACGTTGTTTTTTAGACATAATGCTGCTTAATAGACTACTACAGTATAGTATAAACATAACTTACATGCACTGGGAACCCCCAACATTCCCGTGACTCGTTTTATTGTGATATTCGCTTTATTGCGGTGGTCTGGAACTGAACCCACAGTAGCTCCGAGGTGTGCCCGTATATTAGATTTTATAGGGAGGGGCCCATCGTTATGTGGCTATTTTCTCCTTCAGGGGGCTGACTGAAAACCATGCCCCCTGCCCCATCCGCTCGGTGGGTTCCCAGTGGGTTCCATGGGGCACAGGCTGTGTCTGTTCCTGGTGCCCAGTCCCCTCCCATACCCCACCCAGCTGGCTCTCCTGGTCAGTTCCCATTTCCTCCCGCTGCCCTTGACAGTCAGAGATTCTGTCTTGTTCACTCTGTTCCCGGCACCAGCACTGTGTTTATTATTGGCCCATAACGGGCTTTGCTAAATGCTTGCTGAGTGGTGGTTCTGAAGACCAAGGTTTTATTGCCCCAGTGTAGGGAGCTAACAGAGAAATGGGGAACGGCAAACACAGGGGGAGAACCCTTGCCAAATACTAATAAGAGCCGAACTGTGTCACAGGTGGAGTGTAAATCAGATATATTCCCCTGTGTTCCTCTATCGCTTGCTTGCATGGAAGTCCCCATCTGAGATTAGAAACACACTGTACACTTGGATAAATATTGAGACGGATACTGGGACTCACAAAATCTTCTCCCTGGGGCAGTATGAGTAGCACCATCCAAAACTTGCTATCTCATGAGCTGTTTTGACTTGGGAAAAATAATTGTTACCTTGGGTCTTCCAGAGTGCCTGGAATTGTGACAGAGTGTTAAGGAGAATCCTGGTTTTCATATGGGAATTTGAGCGTGAGACACACACCTTGCTTTCATTCTCTGCTTGCTGTGGTCTTGGTTCTTCCTTGTCCTTGAATTTCACTTTGAGACTCTCCCTCAATGTGCAAGTCCCCAGACAAAGTCGTCAGTGTAACATAGCAGAGCTTTAGTTGGTGTTCAGGAGACACAGGTAGTGTTTCGGGAGCCTGACAGCTGACACAGATCAGCTCCCGCTCCCCTTCGCTGTGGCTTCAGAGGCAGGTGGTGGTGTCCGTTGAGTTTTCACATAAGGAAGCTGAGGCACCAGCCGCTACTGAAGCCGCACAAGGTCGCCCAGCTCAGAGCCCGCCCCTTGGCGGGCGGCTTCGAGCCCGTTCCTCTGCACCGCACTCCCCCTGCCTGGATACACACACTCTGCCGTCCTGAAAGGGCCACAGCCCACCTGACGGCTCAGCATCCACATTCAGGGGCCTCAGCAGGACCTCGGGTCACCAGGTCTCCTGCGTGCTGGGCCGTGCCGGCCCCTGCAGGCTGCCTGTCCCTTGGAACAGCTGCTGAGTTACTGGGGAAAGTACTGAGTTCGGTGGAGGACAGTATGTGAACTTTGGGGGTGGGGGGCAGGGTGGGTCCTAACTTCCAAAGACAGTTTTGCAGGGAAGTCTGAGTGTGTGGTGCCAGGGCAGCCTGAACGGGCCTGGGGCTCTGAGCCCAAGGGAACAGGCTGCGGGCCCAGGCGCCAGCATCATACCTGGAGCGTGAGCTGCATCACACCTAGAGTGTGAGCTGAGGACAGTGAAGTCCAGGCTTCCCTTTCCAGAGGGCATCCCCTGTCCACCACGGAGCCCGTGGACATCTTCACAAGAAAAGGGATGCTTTGGGCTACAGGACCTGCCTGCCTCCTGGGGTTGCTGATATCGCAGGGCGTGTTTTATTCTTTGCAGTATCTGAGGTTCTGCCGCCGTGATTACAGAGAACATTTTGTTGGGATAATCCTATTTTACAGCCATGTTAGTGTTTTTTTGCAGGGGAAAAGCTAATAAAACTTTATGAAAGTGGAATTGGGCCTGTCCCTGGACGTTGATGATTGGAGATTGGTCCAGGTCAACCAGCCTACACCTTCCCAGGGTTTCTGTGTTTATTTTAGTCGTGAGAAGATAGCACTTGGAAGAGAGAACTCTTAATGGGTTTCATGTGTTAAGCTGCTAATTTACCTTTTTCTCAAAGTTCTTGGAAGTTAAGATGTAAGGAAATTGAATTTAGCTATTCGGCAACAAACCACTTCCCCAAACATTAATTTTCCAGTTTCTTTTTTGAGCAGCAATACCATTTTTACAAAATGTTTCAAGTAGATCTCTGATGCATCATGGTGTTCTGTTAATAAAACTTGTACAAGTTCTAGTTTATAGATTTCTGACTCATTGCTTATCAGAGACAGCAATAAAGCTATTTTATGAACACAGAATAGGGCTTAAGGGGCTCCTGTTTCAGTTTTATATCTGCCTTTTCATCCAATTAATTTTTGATTTTATTTGCTTGATGTCAAGAAAACCTGAGCTACACAAGTGATACTTAAATAAATAAATATATATATATATATATATATATATATATATATATATATATACATATTCACCTTATTTGCCATTTCAAGGTACTCTTCCATTAACTACATCCAGAAGTGTTGAAGTAGTAGGAATAGTAGGACTCTTGAAATTCCAGGTTGAATCAATAAAAGCAATGACTCTCATTCCATAGAAGTGTTCAGGTAGGAGCCCCCCCGGACCATGGTCAGCACTGAATGCACTGTGGCATCGCCAAGAGCCAGCTGGTTAACTATGTGCTTGTTGTTGCTTAAATTACTTGCATCACACAAAAAACTGTCACCGCATGTGTGCCCGGCTTGTCCCTCACGGAAGGTGGGACATGTCCCAAAGCAGGTTGCTTGCTTGTCTTCATGATTTTCAGGCGCAAACAAATGCAGGATGAGATTTTTAAAAGGCCAGGGCGAGGCTGCGACTTTCCCAGTATCCCAGCAGGTGGGTTCTGCCTTTGCCCAGGTTACCTGATGCAGCCAGAGCCACCAGCTTGGTCTCTGGGTTCGTGTGTAACACACTTGCCAGTGCAGGTTGGTTGTCATTGTGACAGCCGTTTCAAAACCAGTTGTACATATGTAAGAAATGCTTATTACATTGGCCATTTTCCAAACCCCTGAAGTGGCTCTGGAGAGTGCTCCTGGGGGTGCACCTTGAACCCTGCTGCGGGATAAGAGCCCCCATCTTGGCTGGCATGGCAGCTTTTCACCAGGGCCTTGGTTGCCCCATTCTTAAAGTGACGTTGAGAGTCTGTCTTTTTCTCTTGGAAGATCATGTGCTGTTTTGATTTGCAGGTTCATATCTTTTTGCATTTCAAGAAAATTCCTATGTATTTTATCTCTGAATAGTCTTTGCGCTCTTTTGTTGGGGATTTGTTGTCAGAGGTGCCGTTTATCCTTTTGTTAGCTTCATTTGTCTTCCTGTCAATTAACTTCTGTCTTTTTCATCTTGAGGGAGTTTATTTCAAGCCATTCCTCCATGTCAGAATTTCAGCTTTGAGCGGTGTTCTTCTCTCCCTTACTTTTTCACATTGTGTTCGTTCGTTCCAAAGTGTTGGTTTGGTCCTCAGTTCTAGAGGTTTCCATTTCTTCCCTCATTGTTTCGGTTTCTTCTCCCTGGAGTTCTTGTCTTGTTAAATGTCTGTTTATAAGTGGCATTAGGGAGGGAAGTGATCAGAAGGGATTTCCTTCTGCTTTTTGAGTTTTGTTTTCTCCTCCATTGGCGGGTTTTGCAACCCGCCTCCCCTTTTAGTTTGGCCGCGCTGCACGGCTTTCAGGATTTCAGTTCCCCGACCAGGGATTGAACCCCGGGCCGTGGCAGTGAAAGCCAGGAGTCCTAACCACTAGGCCACCAGGGAACTCCCGCAGTCCCTCCCTGTTTTTTTCCCCTTGCCGTATCTTTGCATGACAGTCTTAACCATTTCTTTAGCTTTTTCCTCCCCTTTGCTGAGATTGGCGCTGTCTTGACTGTAGTCAAGTGCAGGGATACGTGCACTGCTCAGGCCGTTCACATAGGCTGGCCACTCGTCCTGGGTCAGGTATGGGGTGTGGGGAGCCCCCTGCCATCTGGTTTCCTGTGGCAGGACATAGGCTAGAGGAGACATCCCTGGCCCAGAGGGATGGCCCAGTCTGCCCGAGTTCCCATTTCCCAGATCTCCGTCACACCCCCGGTCCCCTGCAGGGAAGCGCTGGGCACAGAAGGCTGAGGCTGGATGTTCCTTTCCCTGAGAATCGCAGTGTAACGTGAGTCCCTTTGTCCTCTGAGGGCATCGCCTCCAGACAGAGGTGAGCTGCCGCGACACACAGGGCGCTGCTCTCCGTAGGAATTTGCTGGATGCCCTGCACCGGGTCCCCTGCCTCCGCGGGGGCTGGGAGGGGCTTGTGTTATACGGTCACTCCCTGCGGGGGCCCCTCCTTGCCGTCTGGGTATCGCGGGCACTTTGCCTGCAGAGAGCCCTGGCGGCTGCTCATTTAGGAACCTCCTAACCGTCAGGGGACAGGACACAAAGGCCCCTTCCTGAGCTTCCCTCCTCCCTTGGGGATCAGGAGCCGCTCTCCACCCAGCTCTGGAGTCCTCCTTTTTATTCTTAAGGCCAGTGTTTTCGAGGTTGGTTATGTAAAGCTTTGCTTCTTTTCTTGGTGGATGGTGAACCTTTTATCTGGCTTTTACTCCCCCCCCCCCATTTTATTAGAAATGGTAGAAAGGAAATTTGGTTATAGCAAAGTTCAAATCTTTCGTCTTACCCTGGAACTTTGACTTCTGTCTCAGTCTTCCTTCTTTATTTTACTCAGGTCTGGGTGAAATGAAGTTGTTAAGGACCGTGGCCTGTGTGTTAAATCCCATCTCACCTCAAGTCATAAGCGTGAGCATTTCACCTGTGAACTTGACAATCACTGCGCATTAATTAGATCCTTAGTGTTAGTACATTTTTATAGTAGTCCCTGCCCTCCCCTTTTTTAAACAGTGTAAGCTTTTTTAAAACTTGGCAGGGGAAGTGAAGTCTGATTTGGTTTTAAATTTTGTAAATGGATATGTAACCAATAAAACTTTTCTTCCCCAGTGTAAAAATAATATGGGATCCAAAATCCCTTTTAAATGTCATGATATGAAACTTCTCCAAAACCTCAGTAATAGGTACCTGACTTCAGTATTTTGATCAAAGTTAAAAGAGCAAAATTAATTTTAAAGCCTTTCTGGCACGTGCACGATCAAATTTTTCATATTCCCCCGGGGAGAAATGAAAAGATTCATAGTTGTCTCCAGTGTAGTCCTCTCATCCCGCCAGTCCTAAATAATTAGGGAACAACAGCATTTACAGATATTTGTTCTGGGGCTAAGTAAGAAGAAAATTTTAGGCAAATGTTACAAATGCCAAGAATCTCTAAACCATTCCTCCGGGAAAATCAGGTGCTCCTGAGCTGGGGCCTCATGAGGGTGACAAGATGTGAGGCCAGCTTGCAGCTATGGGGAGGGTCTTAGCGGCTTGACTTTGTCTGCTCAGATGCTGGAATAATGCCCCTCCTCTTTCATATGGAAAAGGGAAGTAGCATGCTCCACAAATGCAGTTTTAGACTCAAGAATGATATTCATCCTTTGCTTATGCGTGGAAAAGTAAAGATAGAAATCAACAGGAAAAAAACATGAAACATGTTACCAAGTCTAACTTCGTACTGCTCACCACACAACAGGCCAGTAATCGAGAGATGAGTGGCTGGGGCAAGGAAGAGCGACTTTATTCAGAAAGCCAGCAAACCGAGAAGATGGTGGACTCGGGTCCCAAAGAACCATCTTGCCTGAGTTAGAATTCAGGCTCCTTTTATACTAGAAGGGGAGGGAGTAAAGTCAAACACTTACTGGTTCCCATCAGCCTCCGGAGGGGATGTGTTCATTTCTTCCTTCCTGCAGTCATTCACAGGTGGGCCTGGTCAGGATGTTTCCTGTGAGCTAAACAAAGGTATTTTAGCTTAATGCTCATTACCTGGGAGGCGGGGTTCCCAGAGATGAGCCATTACGTATCATTTAAGCTTATAGGCAACATCCCTTCAATGATTAACTTGTAATAGAATACAACAGGTTCTTCCCTATTACACAAAGTGATAGGCAGGTCTAGTTCTTTTTAGTTTCCTAAGCACAGGGATGATTATCATTTGGAGCTGAAGACAGTTCCCTTCCAGAGCTGTGAGTGGAGCGAGGAAAAGACATCCTCAGCCCCAATGCCCTGCATTCTTGGTGTCGCCCTGTGGGTGCTAGGAAATTACACAAAAGATTCCAAGCTCATTTGTGGACACTGTGTGCCATGAACTGTCTCAGCAGAAATCCACAGGGAAGAGGGCAGAGGTGAGAATCAGTCAGCACTTCTGGGTTTGGGTCTCATGCCTGCTGGCTAGGGGGGGTTTGGTCAGTGTCTGAACTTCTCTTCCACCCCAGTTAGACGTGGATGTTGATGATGATATTTGTATTTCAGGATGCTGTGAGGAATAATGGACATGATGTGGGAAGAGAAGTGCCTTGTAAAGTATTAGAAGGCTTGCTGTTGCTTGGAGAGCTGTTAATGATATGTGAATATCTTTTAGTCCAATTAGCCAGAAAGACAGAAATGTCAAACATCTGTTGCAGTGTTTACTCCCAACAAGATTTTTTTTTTTTTTTTTTTTTTTTGGAGAATAGGAAAATTCGGTTTTCTTTTTTTCCCCCTTAAAGCAGAAATGCCAACCCAGGTGAGATGGTTATACCTCTCTCAGTGTAGACAGCCCTTATATTTAATAGGGCCCCACTGTAGCTTCATCCTACCTAGCTTGAGTTTAAAGAGTAGAAGGAACCCGGTTGTTTTTACCTATGCCAGCATCCCAAATTCAAAATTGGTTCCCCCAGCATGAGATCAGGACTCAGGGGAGTGACCTTGAAACCTTGATAGTGATTGGTTACCAGTGGATTATAAGGGGCCCCCTTGAGTCTTTTTTCAAGATATTAAAGAAACAAAACAACTGACCTTTTCTTCTGGTGTGCTATTCACAACACATCCAGAATCCCTGTTCTTGGTAGGTATATTCAGGTCCATCTTTTACTCATTTTTGGAAGAAATTAAGACCTTGACTCGCTTAAGAAGGCAAGCTCAAGGGCAAACAAAGTTTCCCAGGGCAGTTTTCTGGAAACTCTGAAAACTAGACTTTGGGTGAACCAGAAATTTAATAAATTGCATGTGAGGTTGAGTTCAGACAAGAAGAATGTCCCCTCTGTGTGCTCAAACGAGATGCAAACACTTCTTCTACTGTCCAGCGAAACTCAGTTAAGAACATCAAAGCCCAGAGGTGAACTTGGTTCTGCTCACCTATCTCTACCTGTTTGCTATACACTTAATGTGGTGCTGTCTACCTCTGCTGACCTCACGGCATCTTTGGAAGGAACAGACTTAAGTGCAGGAGGGACCTCCGTTTTCCCTTCTCATGGAGATGCCATCACAGGTGCAGAGCCCTTGTACCTCTGTATACTTGGTGGGCAGGCAGCTGTGTGTGGGACACTGCACACATATGCCCAAGTGGGCTGAGCCAAGGGCATGTTGATGGTTCCCAATACAGGGGTCAGATTTGGGTACACTTTCTAAAAGTAAAACTATCCCTCAGGTAATTTAATGTTATGTAATAGTATTTGGCAGTCAGAGACCGTTGACGATTATTCGTGTAACAAGTTTATAGCATGGGCCACAGGCCAGGCTGTGCATTAAATGCTAGGAATACAAAGCTCGGTAAAACAGACCTGCTAGCCCTCTGTATCCACAGATTTGTTCAGCCACGGATCTGAAACACTCAAAAAAAAAAAAAAAATTACAGGAAGTTTCAAAAAGCAAAACTTGAATTTGTCTCATGCTAGCAGCTATTTACGTAACATTTATGTTGAACTTACAGCTATTTACATGGTATTTACACCGTACGAGATACTGTAAGTAATCGGGAGATGATTTAAAGTATACGGGAGGATGTGTGTAGGTTATGTGAAAATACTGTGCCATTTTATATAAGGGATTTTGGAACTAGTCTCCTGTGGAGTCTGAGGGATGACTGTAATTGGAAATAGGATTATAAAATAGGCATTTAAAAATCTGCATTAGAAATGAAGTTGGATGTAGAGTTTGGTAGTGTGCTCTAATATTTCGGTAGGAAAAGATCTAATGGCTGGGATGGATGGCAGGTTTGAATTTCAAATAATGAGAGAGGTGGCCCCTGGTGAGTGTAGACCAGCTTGGTACCTCCCACACCTTCATCCCAAGGCTTTTTCCCTTTGTGTCTCTAAAGTGAACTGTAGAAAACGGATTTTAAAGTCTAATTTTATTTATCTGCTGGGCTGTGTTTCTCCAGTACCCAGTGGTCTGTGTTTCCGTTGAGCCTGCTGACAATCTATCTGCAGTAGGAGTTTATTTTTTATATATAACTTTATTAATCATAGTCTTACTTTTTTACAATCTGGGTGCTTAAACACCTGGCTGAATTTTATCTAATCAAACCTTTGGGTTCATGGCAAATGCATTTGAGTGTTTCATTTTTGTTTCCTGATGTATGTATAACACCAGAGAAAACACAAAAGTCCATTGCAAATGTCTAATATTTGCAGTTGTAAAATATTGAAGAGACATACTAATTACATATCTTAGGGGGGAAATGAAAAGTGATTTTAGAATTGGAAGGGGCCTTAAGGATGGAGGAGAGAATCACCCCTCCTTTTAGAGCTGATGAAAATTAGATCCAGAGGCCTCTGCTTGAGGTTACAAAGCAGAGGCGCAGAAAGAACTCTGTGCAAACCTTTCTTAACTTTAATATTGTGATTAAACTATCTGGACACATAACTTGGGATCGTGACTCTACAAAAATATGTGAAAGAAAATGAATGAACGAATAAATGTGAAATTCATCCAACAAGCACTTACCCTGTAGGACACAGGAGGGTATAGAGACCCAGGGGAGGAGCAGGGCCATCAGCGGGCGTCATCCCCGGAGAGCTGGGTGGTGACGCCCACCGGGTGCCTGCTCCCCAGGGAGATGGTGGGAGGCGGCTGGCAGCGGAGGGGTGCTGGTACTGTGGGAGCTCCCCTCCTGCTCTGGAGACCACGCGGATTAGTGAGGAATTGGCCGTGTGAGACCAGCGTTCCCAGGGCAGCTGTGAAGGCTCGTGGAGGTCGAACCTGAGTTCATCAGACCAGGGCTGGCCTCTGTGCGCTCAGATGCTGGGGGTCAGGGCTCGTTTGGGGAGCTGCGGGGCGCAGGGACCGTGAATCGCTGCGGATCCTCTTACAGCCAGAAGCGCAGGTGCAGAGCGGGCCTCAGCCCGTCTGGTCCAGCGCGCATGCGCTCTGTTAACCCCCCAACCCCCACCCGCCACCCGCCACCCTTGGCCATCAGATGTGCTTCCTTCCGTCCGTTCTCCACGGACTCTGCCCTCCTTTTTCGGGGTCGGCGGTGAGGGGGATCAAAGTGAGAGTTCATCCGTTTTAAAGTTGGGAAGTTTTCTTCGGTTTTTGAAGTTTTGCTCTTTAAGCACGTGCATCTTGCCTGTCACGGGGTTCCCCGGGGGGGGGGGGAGTGCGGGGCGGGAGCGGCCATGTGCGCATGCGTGCCCTCTTGCAGAGGCGACCTCCTCACCGGCCGCCCCAGCCTCACGTGGCAGAAGCCCACCTGCAGACACTTCTTAGGGGTGGGGTGAGGTGGGGTGGTTTGGGACGGGGAGTCTAGTTTCTGCTTCTCGGGCGCTGGGATGGCCCAAACCCCGGACTCTGGGAGGGTAGGTCCGCGTCGTCGAGGGGCCACTGTGGCGGAGAGCCAGGTGTGACTCCGGGGGGCGGGGGGCCGACACCCAGCCTCTGGGGCCGGTGGGGAGGCGCCACCAGCGAGGTTCGCGGGCTTGCAGTTATTCGGGGTTAGCTGGTGATTCTGGAAGGCCTCCGTGCCGAGGAGCTGAAATGAGAGCCGGTGCTGGGGTGTTCCTCTCGAGACCACGAGTTCCGAAGCCCAGTGAGGGGTGACTGGGGCAGGCTCAGAGCCCGGAGCGTGGGAGGGTCGTTTGTCTCTGGAGGTGGCAGAGGGCGTGGCAGAGGGACCCAGAAGTGGAAGTATTTCCCGCTGCCCAGGGGAGGCCTGGCAGTCCGATCCGGGGCGCTGAGGGGAGATGCTTGAGGCACCTGGGCGTGGGGGGGGGGGTCAGCCCCTGCCGCCTTCACGTGGCCACCCCCGTTCCCCCAGCGTTCCGGCGGCGCCCCTGGTGGTCTCTCGCTAACCCAGCGTGGTCTCTAACGCTCTCCGTCCGCCAGCTGCGCTGCTGTGTCCCCACCTGTGCGGAGCTGCCATCCAGTAGTTTGTGTCTAACCCGTGTGTAGTAGTTGAGCACCCTTCCCTTACCTGTGAACTGTGAACACGGAAACACCATCCCCATGCTGTTCTATGTTTTCCTTCCAAGAACTGGGTTTCTCTTGAGGAGAATACAGATTCTCAGCCCTTGAATTTGTCAACGTGCTGGAGACCAGGCCCCTGTTCAGCAGATACAATTCGTTTCGGTTTTGTGAACCCAACGAGAGAACAATTTCCGTGCTCTCTGTTTCTGGACTCGGTATCAGCGTGTTCCCAGGGAGAGAGAATTCCTGAATTTACACACAAAGCCTGCATTAAAATCCCACCCTTCTGAGCCACGAGTGATCCTGGCATTGCATGCAGGCTGTGTATTCTAACTAGAAAGGAACACGGGTTCTTAAGGATGGATATTTGAATCTGAGTTCAGTAGTTCTTTTAAAGTCCAGGGGTCCCTGGAGGCAGAGCCGCAGCCCACTCCTAAACACTCAGGGCTGCCCCCAGGGCCACAGCCTAGGGTGTATTTTTCCACAAGCGAAGCCCACGTCTGTTTGCCCTCCCCTCGCTCTGTCTTTCCCGCGTAACAAGATTTTTTGTGTGTGTATGGCAGGTGGCAGATTCAAGAAAGAGATTGTTGTTGACGGACAGAGCTATCTGCTGCTGATCAGAGATGAAGGGGGCCCTCCAGAGGCACAGGTGAGTACTGCGCGCACACTGGTGACCAGCTTTCACCTGTGCCTCCTTGGTAAGGGTCTGACTCCACAGGTGCTTCTAAGGAGTCGGTCAGGTGCGTACAAGGAAAGGTGAGAGAGAGGCCCCATGAAAATTCTTTCTGTGCCTGAGGTTTTTCTCATCCCCGAGAGACTAATTCTGGTGTTCCTTCAGACAGAAACCTAGAGGGAAGTTTGGGCTGTGTGGCTGATTTTCACTTTGCGTTTTTTAAGAAGGAAGGAAGAGCAGAATCTGCACTGACGTGTCAACTCAGCTGAATTGACATCTGGAAGTGTCTCTAGTCCTTTTTTTTCTCCTTTTACCCTGTAAGTGTTTGATCTCTAGAGCAGTACAGTCATTTAGAAAGTTGGGTGGGATTTGGAAATCTGAGCACTCCCGCCCGGCTGCCCACCAGGCTTCTCGGCCCGGATCATTCTCCGCCGCAAACCAGGATGCAGCACGGTGTGATTTCTTCGAAACTTCCTTGAAAAATGGGTGTGTGGAGAAAAAAAAACCAGCATGAGTGTGGAAAACCTCTTTCTTTGGTTTACTTACTCTCCAGTTTATTACTGTACTTATATAATTTACTAGCTGAACACTTTGAAGGAACCAAGGGCTAGTAATAGTCAAGACCCATTAATGCGAACTCAATATTAAAAATTTTCTCTGGCGTTCTTTCTTGAACTTACCCTTTGGTGAAAGTGCGACACAGGATTATTGGTGATTTAAGTGAACAATGTTGAATATGGCGGTTGTTAAAGTTCTAGAACTCCATACACTGAGGTGTATGCAGCTCTACAGAAAAATGGCGTGGATTTACCATGTTTCAGTGAGTCTAAAATGCCACTGATTATAAGCTATACCGGTATTTAAAAGAAAAATACTGTCAAACTGTGAAGCAAAGCAGTCCATAAGGTATGTTCTGATAGCAAAGACGTTAAAGTGTGGAAAAGATTTTTTTTAGCTTTGCTGAAACAGCATAGTCGATGATAAGAGTAAGGAAACACTGAAGACATGTTAAACATGAAAAAAAGTAGGTTACGAAGCTGTGGGAGCTCGGGTTCAGCGCACGTCTGTTACTTTATACTTAAGCAGGACAGGGTGTGATATCTGACACGGTCCTAGAAGGTTCATGATGGCGCTAAAAGCTAAATCACTTTTTCTCAGTTGTCCTTTGCCCGTGGGACGTCTGTCCTGCTATCACAAGGGTTCCCTCCGAGGCAGCTGGAGATAGGAGAATGAAGTAGGTGAAGTGTGGGTGTCACCTGGGGTGATTTTCCGCTTTTCTAGCTCATACATGTTTTGGAGTGACCAGGGGCAATCTCACACTTAGAGAGCACACCTTAGCTCTGACATAAAGGATCGAAGAAGAAAGCTGGGAGAAGTACAGACGCGCATGTTGGAGCTGGTGTAGCGGCTTCAGCGGCGCTGCTGCCCAGGGGTGCTGCCAGGGGTGGATGCTGGGGGGCACAGGGCTGCAGAGACACGGCGCTTCCCCTGACGCCCGTCGTGGAGCAGTGAGCACGCTGCCCTGGGCCAGAGTTCAACCGCAGTGAGACCAGTCTCCCAAGGAGCCCCAGGCCCACACTGGAGAGGGAACTCCAGCCCGAGGAATTAGGGGTTCGGAGCACTGCCCCACCCTGAAGGTTTCATCAGCCATGATTGCTATTGGGGTTGCCTTTTTAATGAAAATATTCTGGGAGGGGTGGTTCTCTTATTACAAAGCTCAGGCCCAGTGTTCCCCACATCCCCAGACGGTGACATTAAAAATCCCAGGGGTTTTTCTCTCCAGTGGTGTGTACTCTGAGAAGCATCTTTCCTCTAGGAAGCATGTATTCCTATGGGATACATCTTTTCTGTAGCTTCAGATGCTTAGGACATGTGATGTCATTCGATGCAGTAACATTTCCCTTCCTTTTAGTCCTTGATTAATTAAAGAATTGCTTTTAAGAATAAAACAAAAAAACTTAGGCCTGTGAGCAATAGTGGTACCCTTCTTGTGAGTTTCTTCTCGTGCCTGAGAAGCACACGTATTGTGAATCGGTTACACTGGGTGAGCCCCCTGCCCCCCGACCTGCCCTGAGTGGTGCAGCTCGTTTAATCCTCGAGATGACCCTGGGGGACGATGCTCTGAGCGTGCCCGTCACCAAGGACGCTGACGCCCGGAGATCTCATGACGTCAGGGCACAGGCCGAGGTGGCCGGCCCACACCTCCCCCACCCACCACCGGGGGTAGAACTAGGGCCCCCAGGAGGTCTCTGTCTTGGCCTCTGGCCGTGAGTTTCCCTGAGGACCAGTCCCTTATTCTAGCACATACTTCCTGCAGAAGCATCATTAGGCTAGAAGCTTACCCTGGTTAAAGTACAGATTTCTGCTTTGAGGGGGTGTCAAGATGGAGCCTTGCAAAACTAGGCCGAGTGTACTCGGACATTCAAGGAAAAGAGCTGTTTTCAAGTCACCACTCCTAGGCACGTGTGAGCATGATGTTTGTTTCCACGATTGCAGATCATGTCATATAGTCTGCAAAGGTCATGACGGCTTCATGAGTGAAGTTGCAGGATTTTGTGGCTACTAGTGTCCTATTAGGTAGTGTGAAAACTCTGCCAGTTAACTGGTCTTTTGGGGTTTTTTTTTTGCAGTTGGTGGGGAAGCCACTGGGGTGGATGGGGGACATCTATGGAGTGTCCACTGCTCACTAGGCCCTGGGGCTCTCAGGATGCACCCTTGAGAGGATGCGACCTGGTTTGCATTTCCTCTGCACGGAGGGTCAGGTGGTTGTCAGTCTTGGGAGGTGCGGGCTGGTCCCAGGGACCACAGGCATTCGTAAGGTGCTCGTGGGCGAGGGGAAGCTGACTTCTCCCCGATTCTTGGGAAGAGAAAGGAAAACACATCTCAAGGTAGAGAACGGGAGAAGGAGATGCCGTGTCAGCCTGAGTCCTGGGCCCTCAGGAGGCATCAGCCAGTCCCAAGGCTACTGGCCCCAAGTTCTCTTTCTCATTTAATTTCATATTTATCATTTGAACTTCAGGTTTATTTATGTTTTGTTGCGTAAAATCTCCATTTGTAACTGAATACACTTTTCATTTATATGTGGAAGTCAGAGCTTAACCCACTAAAAATTTCACCGAACATACTAGAGCTGATGCCTTGACCATCAGAACTTATGTGGGAGCTGCAGCTTCTTTTAGAGAAAGCATGTGGGACATTTTTTTTTTTTTTTTTCCATTTTCACTTGGGTCTTTCATCAAAGAGAAGGGTCTCTGGCGCTAGTCTCTTCCTCAGCGCCACCTCTGTGACCCTGGGAGCCCTGGGAAGCTCCTGCGCTTCCAGGACCCTCTCTCCTCTTGGCTCCAGCTGTACAAGATGGTTATGGGTGTTCCACGAGATAACGTGTGCTTGAGGGTGTGGTCATTTGCCAGAGAGAGGATCTGATGTGAGTTCAGCTGGATGCAAGTAAAGTGAGAATAAAATGACAAGAGTCAGGCTGTTGTGGGGTTTTCATTTTTTTCCTCTAAGTTTTGCTCATTTTGTTCATTGGTTTTGTTCATTTCTCTGGCAGTGAGTCATAATTTCCTTGAAGGGTGCTGGAATTAATCAGTGGCGGCTGATCTTTACAACATGAAGGCCTCTCGTGTTGACGGAGTAGTTGGCCCCTGGAGGTGGAGGATTTCCGAGCCGTGGGCACCCAGAGGAAGAGCCCCATCTCAGGGGTCCAGCACGGCTTCCTGGGCGGCCTTTGTGGGGGTTTAGGGTGAAACAGGAAGCTGCAGGGTCGCCCTCCGTGCCTGTCTCCAGGTCGGCTCTGCTGTGCGCGGGGTTTGCCTTCCACTGGCCGAGTCGGGCCAGAGGGTAGACACTCCCGTGGGGAAGAATGTCTGGTGTTACTTTGGAGACAGCGTGGCCTGGGTGGGAAGGGGCTGAGGGCCCATCGCAGGTGTGTTGTGCGAGGATGAGAAGGGTGTTTGTGATGCCCCAGCGATGCACTACAGCGGACGTCGGACGCGGCCTGGCTGGAGGGGTGTCTGCCGGCCTTCCGTCCTGTGCTCACGAAGGTGACCTGATGCTGTTCCTTCCCTTTCTCTCTGTGAGCTCCTCACCCAGTTCCTCCCGCTCACCTGCCCTTCTTTTCTCCCCAGTTTGCCATGTGGGTGGACGCTGTTATATTTGTCTTCAGCTTGGAGGATGAGATAAGTTTCCAGACGGTCTACCACTACTACAGCCGGATGGCCAACTACCGGAACACGAGTGAGATTCCGCTGGTCCTGGTGGGAACCCAGGGTGAGTGGTGCCCGAGGGCGGCGTGTGCTGCTAGGGCTCCAGCCGTTGAGCAGTAAGTGATTCCTGGCCTGTATTTTCAGAGTGGAGGGGTTTGGAAATGGTTTAAAGAAGCAGTGATTTCCTACTGAAGGCTCCCTTTTTGTAGTGAGCGTCCATGAAACTGAAACTGTCACATTTCCTGATTTGATTCAGTGGAGAAATCACTTGGCAACTTCAAAACAAAACACCCCCCACCCCCACACCCCCAAGTGCTTTAAGTTCTATATTAGGATATCTTAATTCTCTGTTACAAAATAATATATAAGCGCCCTAAAAGGTTATTTATGTTAACCTTTGCACCTTTAATACTGATTTCTGATATAATGCAGAGTTCTGTTTTATTCGGCTCTATTTCTTAATGTCTTATGATCTGTATCTCATTTTTAGCAGATCCCTTAGAAAGCATAGAATCTTACCATGTGGGTAGGTTTTGTGTTTTTTTCTAGGTCACTTAAAACTCGGTCTTTTAGTAAAGTGACATCACTTACTATGCCCTTGATCATAGTTTCGTTGATGTGCTGGTACCTGCCATTGGGGACTTAACTAAGGGGTTGTACGGAATGTTTTTAAAAGTCAGATGAAGGTTAACTTTAAAACTGCTTTGTTGGAAAAATGGGGAACTTAAAAAATATAATCATGTCAAGAAACACTGGATTTTCTTTTCATTTTTTGGTGCAGGTTCTGTTTTTGTTAATTCCTTTAGAATGAGCACATCTGGTCTGCCCTTGCATGCCCTGATGTAAGACGTCTCCAAATAAGAAACCAGCTGTGTCGAACAAGCAGGAACAACTAGCTGTGTGCGTGGCACCAGATCTAATATAACTGAGAGCTCTGGCGGGGTAATCCGCTGCCTTGGCAGGATAAGCCTGAATCGTGGAGTGTGTGTGTGTGTTGGGAGAAAAAAGTTTGGAATAAACTAAAGTCATCTGCTCAGGGTGCTAGATGTAAACGGTGAGAGTTGGGTTTTCATGGAGAGAACTTCATTGCCAAACGCGCCCCCCCCCCTTTTTTTTTTTTGGCTGCGTTGGGTCTTCGTTGCTGCACGTGGGCTTTCTCTAGTTGCAGTGAGCGGGGGCTACTCTTCGTTGCGGTGTGCGGGCTTCTCACTGCGTGGCTTCTCTCGTTGCGGAGCACGGGCTCTAGGCGCGCAGGCTCAGTAGCTGTGGCGCGCGGGCTCAGTAGTTGTGGCTCATGAGCTCTAGAGCGCAGGCTCAGCAGTTATGATGCATGGGCTTAGTTGCTCCGCGGCATGTGGGATCTTCCCGGCCCGGGGCTCGAACCCGTGTCCCCTGCATTGGCAGGCGGATTCTTAACCACTGCGCCACCAGGGAAGTCCCGCCTCCTTTTTTTTTTTTTTTTTTTTTTTTTTTTTTTTTTTATAGCATATATGTCGTGGTCAGCAGTCTCACACCTGAAACCTTCAGAGCAGAGGTGGATTTAGACCAACATGGGACCTGAGAGGTTTTTTACGCCCAAAGTGCCCTCTAGTGGTCACCGGGAGACAAGGCGCGCCAGTAAAAAGCCCTTGGTTCTTGTTCGGACGTACAGAATTGGCATATTTGAGTTGGCCTCCTGAAAATTCTTAATACGTAATACTTTATAGTGGGCAGCTCGTCTGAAGCAGACCTTGCTTCAAGCTGCCTTGAAATCGACATGGAGGCAGTTAATTTCCAGTAAGCGCCTCTTCCTGCAGGCCTACCGAGGGCATTTCTGAGCCAAAGCAGGGTCTGTATGGGCAGCTCCTTACCAGCCGCCTGGGTTCGGGGGGTCTGTGTTCAGGATGCAGAATGCCTTTCTGCGGAGGACTCACCGGGATGAAGGGCAGGTAGGTTTTCAATCCAGGCCAGAAAGGTAATTTGATCAGTTTGTCGTCTTTCCTACACAGCAGTGTTTTGGGTAGTAGGAGTGGCGGGTCTGGGGTCCCTGCAAACCCCGCATCACTCCCTCCAGGCTGCTGTTGACCTTGACGCTACCAGGCCTTGAAGGGAGGAAATCCCGTAAGGCAGTGGGGGCATCCGTGGGCACAGCAGTGTCGAGTTCGTGGTTGCTTTTGTTCCTGATATTTCCACACGTGGCCAGCTTTCCTGAGGTCCTGCTGGGACTGCAGATGCGTATCTCTCCCTGTTCCTGACCTTGGAGATAAGTGCAGCCTCTGTGTCTCCCGCCCCAGCTGAAGGAAGGCACATCTTCACCTCCCACCGGGATGGTGGATGGTCTGTGTCTCAGGGAGGCCTGGGGATGGCTCCGCAGAGGCTCTGGGGAAGCCCTGATGTGGAGAAACTGACCGCCTTTTATTCTCTCTAGTTTTATAAGCGTCTGTCGGTTGAGGGCCATGTACCTGCAAGGTACATCTGGGAGCTTGCACCCAGCGAGCACCTGGGAGCACTGATGGAGGGCTTGTTCACTGTCCCCTCATACTCATTTGTGAGACGTGTTTGGACTTCAGCAAAGCCATGTCCCAAAGGAGCAGGACGGGAATGTTATCAATTAGGGACAGTCCTCACCTGAGGGCTCCTCTTGGTCATCAACCAGACCCCTAATTCCCAGAGCACCCTAGAAGCCCCCATGGCAGGAAGGTGGAGTGAGTGTGGGCTTCTGGAAGGTTCCACCCCTAGGTACCATTAGCTCCTTTCGCTTTCTGTGAAGCCACGCTTGTCCCGCTCCTGTACAGGCTGCGTGGGGTGCCAGAGACAACGGGTGAGGGGATCTCAGATTTCCCTCCCAGCTGGTTGCAGCTGGTGGCCTCGAGGTAGGAGATTACGGGATGGAGAAGATGAAGAAGAGTCAAGATAATTCCTGAAGGATACGTGGGGTGTGGGGCCCTACCCAGAGGTGGGAGGACGTGTTCTCTGCCGGGTACCGTCGGGGAGCTGGAGGATGCTTCCAGGAGGACGAGGTGATGGTGTGATGTCCTTAAACATCTGTTTTAAAGACTTGAAGATCACATTGATTTGAGGGCGAAGCCCGAGCTGTAAAAAGATGCAGAGTCACAAGAGGAATGAAAAGTAAGACTAGAAGAGCATTCAAGTGTAGGGTCTGTTTCTGACACGTGACAACGTTATCTTGGAAGGAAGCTGAGATGGGACAGAAATGAGTGGGCACCCACCGGGGAAGGAGGGACTGGGGGATTACGGGGTCAGGATAAATCTGAAGCTGGATTCATGCTCTGTGGTGTATATTTTCTAGTTTATACCAAAGCACTGGAAAATTCTGGGTTTCTAACTTTTTTTCTCCTGTTTTCTTAAAAGATGTTTACACCTTAAAAAAAAAAACTTCTTTTCCTTAAGTGTTATGAAATCCAAGTCAGATTTCTTATTCTGTAAGATAAGAAGACAGGACGAGATACTGTTTGAAGAAATCCCTCTAACAGGCCCTGCCAGGGAATGTTCTGGAACATCTATTTGAGGTGGCTCCGGTCATTGTCAGGGGAAGGGTCCTGAATCATAGTTAGTTTCCCTAGAAGTGATTCAGAACTATCGGTTAAACCTATTCCATGGGGCTAGGAAAAAAAGAAAAAATAGGGCGTAAGGAAAAGAGAAAGAGGGGAAAAAATCAATGATTCCCTCAAGATGTCCCTTTTGTTTACTTCTTCCAGAAATTGGAGTGCCTCCTGCACTTCCTGTGCAACAGCAAACATTTAAAAGGTTGTCACTGTCTTGTGTGACTTACACTGCTTGCTGTTCCCCGGACTAGTACAGAAAATCCCGTTGGCGGGTTTTTGGCTAGAGAGTCGTTGAGTGTTTCCTGTAACTCAGCAGCTTTCACGCCCTCGGGGAAAATTCCGCGTCAGGAGCAGCCCCTGTAAAGTGTGTGTTGTCGCGGGGTAGCACGCCGGCCGGGACGTCTCAGCCCGCCCTCTGGTCCTGTGTGCGGGGCGTGTGGGGGCCCCCCAGTTACTCGGTAGTAACAGAATGAACGGGGACGGGGAGGGGGCCTCGTGGATGCGGAGCTGAAAAAAAGAAAGGGGCTGCATTTCTTTTTATTAGGAGACTAGTGGCTGGTGCCTGACATGTGTTTCGCGGCTCAGATGCCCCCATCTGTACACAGGTCCTGAAGGAGGTGGGGGGTGTCTCCCACCCGAGCCATCTTTTTTTTTTTTTTTTTTTTTTTTTTTTGACGTGGACCACTTTTAAAGTCTTTATTGAATTTGCTACAGTATTGCTTCTATTTTATGTTCTGGTTTTTTTTGGCCCCGAGGCATGTGGGATCTCAGCTCCCCGACCAGGGATCGAACCCGCACCCCCTGCCTTGGAAGGCGAAGTCCCAACCACTGGACCACCTGGGAAGTCCCCCACCCGAGCCATCTGTTAAGAGCCAACGTGGTTCGCACACTAGTCTGCGACACCCCCTCCAGTGCCCCAGGCCCCCTCCCACTCCTGCCTCGCCCTTGGGTCCCCCTTAAATGCTAGGCGCTCTGCCGCCCCCTGCCCCAGGCACCCTCCCCCACCCGCCACCTGCTGCAGGTGTGGCTTCTCTGACCCCTGCCCTGTGACCCAGCTCCTACCCTACATCCCATCCTACACCCATCGTCCTTCCTCGTTTCTGTTTTACTTATTTCCTGCCTCCCTCCCCAGCTGACCTAATGTCCCCTCTTTGAGAGCACAGATTTTTGTCCCTCTTGTTCCCTGAGGGGCATCCCTGTGCCTAGAACAGGGCCAGGCACCCAGCAGGGCTGCATGAGCATGTGTCCAGCGGGCAGATGGAGGGCGTGTGTTTCCCGGGTGCCGTGTGCCGAGAAGGTCATCGCACGTAGTGACCGTGTGGTTTTCCTTGTTGAAGCATTTTCCTCTGGAGCCACATTTAACTCTTACCCTTTCCTTCTGGTCTTTGGGGACATTCTTTTATTTCATATTCAGAAGCAGGATCCTCTGAAACAGCTGGTCGTTGTGGTGTCTGGGATGATTATTTTGGGGATAAACGATGTTTTGAAAACTCCAGGTCCTGAAAAGAATCCCAGCAGTGCCGAGCGTGGGGCAGGTTTTGAGCTCCTGGGGGCCGTGAGTGGCGGGACGTCCCCCGGCCGCTCGTGGTCACCATGTCGCCGCTTCTTGTCGGTCTGTTGCAGATGCCATCAGCTCCACCAACCCGCGGGTCATCGACGACGCCAGGGCGCGGAAGCTCTCCAGCGACCTCAAGAGGTGCACGTACTACGAGACGTGCGCCACGTACGGGCTGAACGTGGAGAGGGTCTTCCAGGACGGTAAGTACTCAAGCTGTGCGTGCAGCATCCGTTCACCTCACAGCGGTCACTGGTCCACGCGGATGACGTGACCCCGAGCGCTGCCTACAAGGAGGGGACCCTCAGCCCCGGGTTGCGTTCAGGGGGTGCACTGAGCACCCACCCTAGAACAGTCCCGTGTGTACCGTTGGTGACGTCTTTGTGCACAGGATGAAGCACTTCTCAAGTGGTTATTTATGCACAGGGCGTGTCAGACGTACACACGCATCATTTCTGCCTCATTGGAGATGCTCGCTCTTTATTCAGCCCCATTTAAAAGAAAAAGGTTTAAATATTTCATGTTAGGTTTGGCGGAGAGTAAGCAGAAAGGAGAGAGAGTCACGGTTGGCCGGAAGTAACTACGCCTTAGGACCGGTGGCTGGGCGTGAGCGCCAGCATTTGGGAATTGTGTCTCATCTTTGCCTCCTTCCTGACCCTTCACCTCCAGGACACCCACCCCTCAGGCGGGAAATTCTCCTGGCGGAGCAGAGGGTCCCCCCGTACACAACTGTGATGGCAGACGTCAGGCCGGGAGGGCGGGGGAGACAGCGGGTGGGGATGAGCGGGAGGTGGGGGGGGGGGTCTGTAGCAGGGAAGGTGGTCTCTGGTCTGGTGGGATCGGGGAGGGTCTGGGGTAGGTTAGCATCAAAGACCCGGGAGAAGGATCCTCCCGGCAGAGGATTCTGTTTCTGATGGGAGCCGTGGGGCATAAATCCTAGGCCCCCTCCTCTTGTGGGTTAATCTGGTTTGAACCTACCTCTGCATCCCCAGCTCTGCGCCGGGGCTTGCTGGGGGCTGAGCAGGGCAGACAGGCTGGGTCTGCTTGGAGGCTGCCCTTGCTCCTGGGGTCGTGGAGGCCTTGCCCCGGGGAGACGGTTAATGCCAGGAGGAGCAGTAATGATGCGGTGCTCCCAGCACTTCCCCAAAGCGGGCAGGTTATGCTTTTTAAAAAAATGTCCAAACGAGCTTTCAGAGGAAATTATAGGAATTCCACACTCTTGCCATTTTACTAAATTTCAAAGATTGTGTCCATTTTTTAACTTTGCATTTTCTTCCGCTTTCCTTAGCAGCCAGTTCCTTTTCTAAGCTGGCCAGCTCTTTCCTCTTATCCGCCTCCCAGATAATTACCGGCCTTTTCTGTTTTTCAGCACATTTATCCTATTTAGTCTCCCTGTACGCCACATTCCTGACTACCTCTCCCAGCTCAGGGGTCTGCCGAGAACAGCCCCCAGTCCCCAGGGCTCTGCGCCCCCTTTGTCCTTCACCGCACGTTTACGTGGGCCTCCTCGGGCCCTGCGCACCCGTGCTGGGCAGCAGACCCCACTTGAAAGCCGTTCAGGGCCAGTATCTGCAGCTCCTTGAACGTTAGTGACACCGTGAAGAATGATGCAGGGAAGCGTGTGGGGCGCTCCCGAGGGGTTGGGCTCCAGCGGGCAAGGTCGCCGTGTGCCCCGAATAGTGGAAACCCCGGTGATGGTTAAAGCGGAGTATTAACAGATGAAAGGTCTCCAAACTAGGGCCCAGGGGCCTAATCTGGCCAACAGCCTGTTTCTATAAACAGACTTTTCTGTTTACAGGCTGCGGGAGGGGTGGGCTGGGCTGCTCTTGGGTGTTGCCGCAGAGTTGAGTGGTTCCAGCGGGACCTTTTGGCCAAGAAAGCCTGACATACTCTGTGGCCTTTTACAGAAAGCCTGCCCATCCCTGACGTAGAGGATCGGCATTTAGTTGCATGGATGAGTTTCTTCTCCACAGTGATTGCTTTCCTTGTGCGTTGATGGAGGTTTCCAAATGTGAACTTTCCATAAATAAATGAACTCGTCTTATACATAGTAAATTAACTAGTACTCAGGGATGACAAGCCACGGAGCTTCCCTGCCCAGCGCCCAGAGTATCCGAGGCAGTGGGCAGGCGCCAGTGTGCTGGGGGCACTTCTCTGTCATCCTCGAGCTGGAAGCTGGCAAGGGGAGCGCGAGGAGGAAGGACCTTTCCAAAAGTCATTGGTTAAAATACCAGTGTTTCCTTGCTGTGACAGCTCCTCAGTGATTCCACCGGTGAACCATATGAAACTCGAAGTGTGAGTTCTCACAGGCTTGCGAGATTTCCAGAACATTTTGTTACTATTTTAGAAACGATACATTCCCGTTGAGTATTTGGATTGTACAGAGTCTGCAAAGGGAATAACATCCATGATACTGCAACATCTGTGACTATTGTGATTTTATTCTTAAAATATTTTTATTTACATGAAGGTTAAGTTTCTAAAATAAAATTGGGGTTACTCTGCATATTTTATGTGGTAATTAGACGGTAAACATTTTTATTTGTTAATCGTAGAGTCTTGAATTGTTAGTGGTAAAAGTAGTGGTTAACCAAATAGGGAATATACTCAGTACTTGGAAATCATTAGCAATAACCATTCATTTTAATCTTCAAGGGAAGAAAAAAAAAAAACCAAAAAACTTGGAAGGTTTCTAGCTAAAGAACTCAGGGCTCAGAAAAGTCACGTAGCTTGACCAAAGGTACTCGCGTGGATTGGACCCCAGTCCTGGGAGCCGGGAGCCTAGAGCCTTAACCATTTTGTCATTAAAACAGAGCATCTGGGTCTTGCCCACATACCCGGGGCAGGCTGGGGGCAGGTTACACGTTCACTGCACAGGTTCACTGCCCACTCACGGGCTTGGTATATCTGGATTTCTTTTTTGACTTCAGGGCTTTCTCTATGCCCTAAGGCTTACTTTTATTTGTGTACTTTTTATATCTTTGCATGGTAGAAAGAATTTTTTAAAAAGCATGTGACTTCTGTGTAACCATTAGCTTATCGATCAAAGAAGCATCCAGACCTGGTGTGTTACCCCAGCTCCGACCTCCACCTGCTCCTGCAGGCCGAGCTCCCGATCAGCCGGCTGCCCAGCTTTACTTTGTAAGAGACCAGGGACCTTAGTCTTTGCTGCTTTAACTGTCCTAAAGCAGAAGACAGAATGTGAAAGTAATGGAGAAACAGGATGGTTTTGCTGGTGTAGTTGTCACATATCTCCTGGAAGGTGATTCAGGAGGGAGGTTCTCTGTTAGCTTCTCGAGGAAGGAAGTGAAGTAGGTTGGTTGTTGCGTTCGTTCATTCATTCCCTTAGTTGAGCACCAGCCTTCCTCGTGCCAGGAAGCACAGTCAGGGCCCCTGCCTTGGTGAAGTGAAAGTCCAGCAGGGAAGATAAACTTGGAACAGTCACCCAGAAATGCAGGCGGCATCTTACCCGGGGGCGGAGAAGAGGTAGTGCCGGACTAGGGTGCTTTCCGTCGCCCCTGCTCGACAGCCTGGGGTCGCCCTCTGCTTCTTAGTTTGTGTAGCTTGTGGGGCAGAAAGATCTGGCCCGCACAGGGGGTTCCTGTACGCCGGATTCACCTTTCGAGAATTAATACACTCACTGCTTTTTACTTGATCTGGGCAGCTGAATCTGGCTTGGGGCCTGCTTACCCATCTCTTTGTCTGGGTTCCCAGAAGGGCCCTACGGGGCTTGGGGCCCCTGTGGGCTGCCTGGGGCCCACCCCGTGTCTCCCAGTCCCATTCTGTGCTGCTTGGTTTGCCCCCGGCCATGTCTGGGAGAGGAACTGCAGGTTGTTGTATTTTTAATATTACAGTGATTTCTGTGTTTGGCATTCAATTTTTTGAAAGTCCCTGGTCATTTGTCCAGATTAGGGCCTGGATACATGCAGAAACAGGATTGCAGCAAATAAAGTTCATTCTCGGCAGGTGTCGTTTCTCTGGTGCTGTAATTTTTTTTTTCTTTTCTTTTTTTTTAAAAGAAAAGTGTCACTTTCTATAAAGGAACCAGGTCTGAGTGGCCAGAGCCCTTGCAGTGAGCACGTCTTTCATGGCGTTCTAGTTCAGCCCCTGGGCAGGTAAAGGAAGGTGGCGTTGCTGGGGGGAGTTTTCAAGCGAGACGTTCAGTGATAACCTAAAATAAACACCACTTAACGACAAAAGTAAATTCTTCCCTCAGAAGACCAAGCAGGGCTTAAAGGTAGTGAAAAGTCATTGGTGTGGGTGGTGCAAGTGCCCCTTGGAGGGTTACATGCGCCATCTCGGGAGCAAGAAAGTCTTCACGATAGAGCAGCCATGATTTTAGTTTCCTGGGGTTGGGTTTTGGAAATTGTGGATTTTAGTCACCCTCTGAACAGTTTTAAATATTTCACCTATATCGGGTGTCTGTGTTTGTAGCTTGTCTTGCCGAGAGTGACAGTGGTGTGTGATGGACATGGGATGAGCATAGAGATTTGTGTCACAGAACAGTTATCTTAGCCTAGGGAGGGGGGAGGATCCGTTTTTTTGTTTGTTTTGGCGTTTTGTGGAAGAGAGCTGATGGACCCCTAAGGTTTCAGCGGTATATTTTATAATTTTTAAACTATGGCATCTGGCTTGCATATTTTAAAGATCTCTGATACCTAAAGAAGAGTGGCTTCCCTTTATACAGAATGCGAAGTAGAACCAGCTGGTGGTACAGAACACCATTTTGTCTTTCCCTTATTTAAGCTGCTTTATGCCCTTCCCCTCCCTCCTTCCCTCCCCCCTCGCTCCCTCCCCCGCCCCCAGAATGAGTTGATGTAGATTTATATGAATCGTAAACAGTATTGTTTTATATATAGGATGTTCTGTTTTTCCTCCCAGCATCAGTTGTACGCAGAATTTAATGTTCTTGCACATACATTCTAAAGTTGTAGTCATTTGTTAAATCCTAATTCAAAGCATTCTATTATACACGTTAAGGCATACTCCCCACTAAAGGTTTAACTTCTTAAGCTTGTATTCATTGAACAGTAGGAAACCTACCTGCAAAATTTTGCTCTGACAGTAATTGGTGGACCAGCTCAACATCCATATAGACCAAGATGTAGATAAATTGCAGATTGCCATCCTGCTTAATTCTCCCCAAGGCTGCTGGATTTTGTCACTGGGTTGTTTGTCAGGGATAGTTTAGTGATCTCATGTGGGAGACCTTTTGTTCTAGGATGGATCTGCTTTATTTATATTAAAAGAAACAATTTAGTTTTAGGTGCATGTGGTTGGAAAAGCTGGGCAATAGCGTTTGAAGGTCTCTGTCTGCCTATTGCTAGACCTTCTGCTTACTGGGGCTTCTCCTCCAGTTGTCCTGGGGGTGGGCATTTATCTATAGCAGTCCCCGTCCTAGGAAGATTCATGTCAGTCTTTTGACACCATCACCCAGCTCTTTCTTTCTTTTTTTTTTTTTTTTAATTGGGGGTATAGTTGCTTTACAGTGTTATGTTAGTTTCTGCTGTACAATGAAGTGAATCAGCTCTATGTAGACATACATCCCCATATCCCCTCCCTCTTGGACCTCCCTCCCACCCCCCCTCCCCATCCCACCCATCTGAGTCACCACAGAGCACCTAGCTGAGTTCCCTGTGCTATACAGTAGGTTCCCCTTAGCTATCTGTTTTACACATGGTAGTGTATATATGTCAGTCCCAATCTCCCAATTCACCCCACCCCAGCTCTTCAGATTTGTGCTGCAGTCAACATTCTGGAAAGCGCTTTCGTAGAAGCTGTTCTACTTGGGCTTCACACCTGCCGGGGGTCAGCTCCCTCATGCCGATGCCTGAGCCCCGAGAGATCGCCGGCCTGCCCAGGGTCCTGTGGCACCGCACACAGCCTCAGTTTGCTTTCCAGCCTTTGCTTCCAAAGACTGAAACCCTGATGTACAGAGAATCACCTTTCACATGAAACATCTGCAGCTGCTTGGCCCTAATTACAGGAGTGTCCAGTACAAGGGTCGCTGTATTAATGAGCCCAGTTTGTGCAACCTAATTGCATGTGTTAGGGCATCATTAAGTGTAAGCAGTCTTCTGGGCTTTTCTCCCCAGTGTGGCATCATCTGGCACCGTTTTGTCTTGCTCACATCACAGTCTTCTGTTCGTCCTGTTGAGGGATGTGTCAGGCCTATTCCATTCTTTCCTGGAACCAGCTTAATTTTCACCGGCGGGGCGGCCTCTTTTGTTATTTGTAGTGTTAATGTTGTTTTTCTCCCTTTTTTATGATGTTAGAGATTAGATTGGAGCCAATTTACTGTTTTATATATATATATATATTTTTTTTTTTCTTCTTTTCCAAAAGAGTACTTTCAAAGATAAGCTTTTTCATGTTCAAAAGCAAGCCACGTGTGTCCATTTGGCATTTAATATATATTGAAAAGGTGAACTAATTAAGTCAAGTGTCATTAAGTATCTGTTAACATGTACTTTCCTTTATCATTTGTAGTAACGAGGAATGTTTATATCGCAGCGTAAGGGCTTATGATGTGAGGTTGTAGATCTTATGAGCCCTGATTTGTGGTTGGGAGCCATGTTCTCTGAGGGGTTGGCTTCCTAAAGTCACATCGTACGGCTGGTGTCAGGCCCGCGTGTCCATTTTCCGTTTTCACTGCACCTCTGTGCCCATCACCGTCACTGCTCCCACACCCACCCCGCCCACTCTCACTGCCCTCTTTGCAGTGGAAAGTTGTATGTGCAGGACTTCCTGGGACAGATGGTTGGTTAGTGTGTATTAGGATGGGGCAAAAAAGGTTCAGCTGCTTAAAAATTACACTTTTTAAAGGGGTTTACTGGTTTAAAACTTCCCAAGAACAGGGATGACGTGAAAAAAGTTACCTGCCTAAGTCTTACGTAGCACTCACGTGGTGATGCTAAGGTGGGGGACAAAAGAAAAGGAAAACAGTCATCAGGTTCCTCTCAAGTTAACTGGTGAAGTCTTACAAGGCGGTCTTGACCCTGGTTTTGCAGCTGCCCTGATGTCATCATTAGCCACAGGTGTCTTTGGCTGTCCCTGCCTGGTAGCTTTTAACGTGGTCTCATTTCCTGGAAATTAGAATCTGCGAGTTGTTTCCAAAAGAGCCATACCTGGCCCATCGCGGATCATCTCTCACCAAACGGAAAATATCCCCAGCACTAAGTAGACTTTTGATTGAGCCTGTGAGTGGAGGGGGCATGGGTGGAGTGATTAAGGATGTGTAGGCTTGGGGAGGTGGTTCTCCTTGTTCTGTAACCCTCGTTTATGTCTGGGTGAGAAAGTGTGTAAATGATTTATACTAACTATTTTTATGAAACATGACATTGTCAATACCGCTTATATATGCATTTTCAAATGCAGTGAATTTCTTAACCAGGGAAGCTTTCTCTGTAACAGGGTTAAATCACAAATCGAAGTAATGAATGAATGCCAGAAGTAAAATAGCAACACTTGGTGTAGTAAACTGTATTCTCAGAGGTAACAAAAACAAAAGCGAAATAGAAGAACTTTTGAGTTACTTTACTGTTTTTAGAAAAAACTCTTTGAGCTCAAAAGTTCTTAGGGGTGGGAAGTTTTCAACACATGTGTTCCAGATGAGCCCGGTGCGTCTGGCACGTGATCTGTAACCAGATCTTCCCAACACGGTGACCAGGTGGGGAGTGTGTCAAGGTGGGACCTGTGACTGGCCTGCACCGAGCAATCCGGGCTAAGAGGTGATGAACCTTGAATAACTCAAGTGTTTTAAAGCATGATTATTGTCACCAGTATGAAATCAGCTCGTTCCTTATTTGGAGTCTCTTTGCGTAGAAGTTGCCCTTTTTAAGAATTTATCTCCCATCATGTTCAGTGGACCCAGAGGTCCACTGATAATTCCTTTTAAAGAGGAAGTATCTCCCTGGAATATTGACTGATTTGCTTAAAATCACTTCTCCAAAATGACAATTTTTAGGTAGGGGGGAATTTCTAAATTATCAGTGTGATTCGTACTCCACAGACTGCAGCTACTGGCCTTAACGATACGGAATCAGGTGTGAAATGATAATTCTTAAACTAGTTTCTGATATGAGTAGAAGGAACCATTACAAGGAGAGGCATTTTAATTCTTTAAAAAAATAACATAGAAGTCATCTGAAAATCTTTATCAAGATTGATGATATTATAAACAGCGAGAGACAGTAAGCCATCTTTTATCTCATGGTGTCGTGGAATGTTGTGTTGATAGAGGCTTGGATCTTTTCTGGCAGTTTCTTACCCTGAGTCTGGACTTGTCATGCTGTGCTTCCCTTGGGAGCATTGAGTGGGTCCCAGTGTTCGTGTAAGTGCACAGAAATGCCTGAGTTAACTCTCACACTACCAACACGAGGCCATTAAACACACTATTAGTAAATGTGCTGTGTTTTGATTTTCACGTTAAGAGCCTATCGTTTGCTCAGAGAATTAATTTTATCAATGCCATAGAAAATGGTTCTTTTAATACTTTGCCGCACTGTGGCATCAGAGCTGTGTTTTGCCCCAGGATTCCTCTTAATGACTTTAGCCAGCTTGAATTAGCTTGATGTATCATTAATGCATACAAATGGCTTTTATTTTTGTTCATAATCTGTTCATAATGCCACGGCATTCTGCTCTTTCTAATGTTTTTAAGATGATTAAACGGTGATGTATTTTTTGACCTATTTAACCCTCCACAGAGTCTCTGATCAAAAGAATATGAAGATGTTACTTAACTAGGATAGTCAGAAGTTGTTACGATCTGTAGCTGATGTTTCCAAGTTATTTTGAAGTCTTCTATTTATTTTATAACATTTTTTTCCCTTATAGAACATGGACATAGCCAGATTTTTTTTTTATTGAAGTGTAGCTGATTTACAACATTGTTTAGTTTCTGCAAAGTGATTCAGTTATATATGTGTTCAGTTATATATATATATTCAGTTATGTGTATATGTTTACACACACACACACACACACACACACACACACACACTTTTCTTTATATTCTTTTCCATTGTGGTTTATCATAGGATATTGAATATAGTTCCCTGTGCTCTACGGAAGGACCTTGTTGTTTATCTATTCTGTATATAATAGCTCACATCTGCTAATCCCAACTCCCACTCCATCCCTCCCCCCACCGCCCTCCCCCTTGGCAACCACAAGTCTGTTTTCTGACATAGCCAGATTTTGAGTAACCTGTACTCACTGAGGAACTGCCCACTACCCACTAGGTTAGCAGCACCAAATTGGTCCAGTTCATGAAAGACAAAGTAATCCTCAAAAGAGGTTGACTTTTAGTGAGTTGTGAGATGCTTTGATACGAGAAAGCATAGCTTCTCTCCGTGGACTTGGGTGTTTTTTACATGCCGCTTGCCAGGTGAACCTGGCCAGACACTGGCTCCAAGAGTGAGTGGGGGAGCCAGGCTTGGAGCAGATGGTGGGCCCCCCAAAGACCGGGCTCTGGAGTCTGGGGTTAGTTTGTGTATTTAGTGCAGAGCCATTGGAAATTTTGTGAAGAGGAGAATGATGGATGCATTAACACCTTTATCGATGATCATCCCTGATTTGGGGAAAAGTAAACTGTGAAAAGTGGATTGTAAATTTGTCTACAAGAGACACGGATGTAAAAACTTTGATGAGTAAGTTGGGTTTTGTGAGACTTGCCAAAGAAAAGAGAGAGGTGATTTTTAAAGGTTATGAAATATGGAAATAAATACCACCCGGAAGACCACCACCCACTGGCTATTATCATTAAGGCCTGGGAAGGGGGGTGTACATGGATGCCCACGTGTTTGAAAAAATGGATTCTCGGGCATGCTGATGTCTTACAACCTTTTTCACAAAAATACTTTTTCTGCAAAATAGTTTCTGATTTTTGCACTGCATTCGTTGAGTGACTGTGACAACTTTTGACCCAGTCCTCTATTAGACGTTTTGTGACCCCCTCCCTCCATTTATTTATTGTTTTAGAATTAGTGCTTCAGTGGTTGGCTCTTTGCCTAAAGCTGCATCTCCATCCTTTATCATTTCTTTGGGACACACCTCCAGACGTGAGACTGCCGCTCAGCGACGTGCATAACTTTAAAGCTTTTGGTCCCTGTGGTTTGATAGCCTTAACCTTCGGGGGAACCTGTATCAGCTCAGGTTGCCTGCGGCAGGCGTCCTTTTCCTGCACTCTGGCCACCCTGGATATTTTCATTTTAAAAGTGCTTATTTTTTTTTTTTTCTAAAGAATGCCAAGGGGAGGTGGGTATTGATTGGGCTTTTGTTTTTTTTTAAAGTATTGGTTTATCCATTTATTTATGACTGTGTTGGGTCTTCATTTCTGTGCGAGGGCTCTCTCTAATTGTGGCAAGCGGGGGCCACTCTTCATCGCGGTGCGCGGGCCTCTCACTATCGCGGCCTCTCCTGTTGCGGAGCACAGGCTCCAGACGCGCAGGCTCAGTAATTGTGGCTCACGGGCCCAGCTGCTCCGTGGCACGTGGGATCTTCCCAGACCAGGGCTCGAACCCGTGTCCCCTGCATTGGCAGGCAGACTCTCAACCACCGCGCCACCAGGGAAGCCCGCGCTTATTGTTTATAGACAGAAAATAATCATAACTTCTAGTTTTTTCCAAATATTACTTTCAGTAGGTCTGTCCCTTAATAAAAAGAAAAGCTCATTTGTTAGGAGGTAGCAGCCAGTTTCTTGGCTGGGATGACACGTGGGGAGCAGGGGGGTCCTTGCTGCTCCCACAGACATGCCCTCTCGGGGGTGTGCCAGGTGGGTTCTCTGAGCACCCAGCTCCCCAGAGGGCAGCCGGGCCCAGAGCCTGGTCCCCAGACCCGTACAGAGCTGTGACTTCAGCAGCTGGATGTCGGAAGTGCAGTGTTCCCTCAGACTTCCTCACCAGCGCTGCCTGTGTCACCGTGGAGACAGACCCCCGGTGTGGAGTGACTTCGAGGGAAGCAGAGGGCTCACCCAGGTCCTTGGGTTTGGACCTGCCCCTCATTTCCTTGCAGGGATGGGGCTGCAGAGCAGGGCAGCCGCGGGGCAGGTCCCTGGGCTGCCATTCTGGGTCCTCCTCCTGGGGCTGGGCCTGGAACTTCATCTCGACCCATGTTTCCCAGATGCTCGAAGCACATCCTCCCTTTGGGGGAACATAAAACTCTTATTTCATTATCAAGCGTCTGAAATGTCAAAATTGGCGAACCCACACGAGTCACTGCTGTGAACACGGAAGAAAGAAAACGTAAGCATGTGCTCTTTTCACACCGTGTCCTGGGCACCTGTGTCAGCCGCCGGGAGCACAGGTGGTGCTGCCTGATTTTCTGTCTCTGCGGGTCCCCCAGGTGCTGCCGTGTTCAGTCACATGCCCTTCAGTGGGCGCACGTGGGACCTGCAAGCCTGTACTTAAATATGTGATTAATAAACAGCAGTCAGCCCTAAAAGAAAAGAGAACCTAAGGCGTGTTCGTCGGGAGTCGTCCGGCCAGCTACCGTGTCACCTGGCCCCAGGTGCCACCCCCTTACAGGGCTGGGCGGCTCTTTCCCTTGTGCGTGTCTCTGTCTGCAGGGGGCGCTGCGACCCGACCCTGGCCAGCTGTGCTCCACGTGCAGCCATAGTTCAAGGAGGAGTGTTTTGTCTGTGAACTTTGTCACTTCGGGAAACTCCCTCATGTTTAACTTGCTGTGTAAACCAGATGAAAAAACACTGAGCGCCCGTGCAGTCGCCTAGATGTTAGGGAGTGCTCCCATCCGTGCACCAGGATGTCATTATTAAGTGAAATACCCAGGTGTCTTCTGCATTTAAATTCATTTCTTGCCTGACCTGCAGGCTTGTAGAATTTCACGTCCGGAAGGACCTGAGACGCTGTCCCGCTCAACCGCTAGCTTTACCGACGACGAGCAGGCAGGGCCCCTGGGGCCGGTTCCGCCAGGGGGCTAGCTTAGTCGCAAAGCAGAAGCTGGAAATTCGATCTGTGTCTCTTGCCTGCACAGTTCTACCTTTGTCCTGAAAATGGTATACTCAAAAGCCGCTGATTACATTTTAAACCTGGTAGTGAACGAAAATGCTCCTTTAAGCGATCATTTTTTTTTTTTTAATTTTATTTATTTATTTATTTATTTTTGGCTGTGTTGGGTCTTCGTTTCTGTGCGAGGGCTTTCTCTAGTTGTGGCAAGCGGGGGCCACTCTTCATCGCGGTGGGGCCTCTCACTATCGTGGCCTCTCTTGTTGCAGAGCACAGGCTCCAGACGCGCAGGCTCAGTAATTGTGGCTCACGGGACTAGTTGCTCCGCGGCATGTGGGATCCTCCCAGACCAGGGCTCGAACCCGTGTGCCCTGCATTAGCAGGCAGATTCTCAACCACTGCGCCACCAGGGAAGCCCCGCGATCATTATTTTTAATACAGTGTAGGCCATTTCACCAGTGAGGGATCTTGGCTTAGATGCAGTGCTGTAATTATAAATTATAATATTTCGGATAAACTGTGTAATAAAAACACATTCACACAGACTGTTTTCTTTATGTGATAGAATATGTGGGTAATAGAACGAGATCTGTGACAGGATCTCTGAGATTCAATGAAAATATAGCAAAAGGAAAGTACTCAATTTTGTAGTTTAGTAAGATGCCACTAGGGGGCATCGGAAGAGCTCGTAAGGATGATTCCCACATATTTTTAACTTTTGCTGTCACTGCAGAATACAGATGTAATAAAACTAACACACTGGTTTAAGAGGCTGTTTAGACCTGTAATAAGATACACTCCATAAAGTGTGTGAAGTTACTGGATCAACAGTGCACGAACACAGAAGTGAAGTTTCATTCACTCGTTGGAATGGGGAGGAGAATAAAATAAAAAAAGAGGAAATGATGTCGTCTGTGGCTAAAGGGACCCAAATCCCCTTTTCCTAATTTTGCCTCTCGTGTAACTTTAGAGAAGAATCACCGAAAGTTTGGCAAACGATATGCTTATTTTTTAACACAGTATAATAAATGGATTTATTTAGTCTGCCATTCTCTTTCAACAGACGCCACCAAGAGTTCCGTCGGCCTGAGTGACAGCCCAGGCTCCCCACTTTAGGGTCTGCACCCTCGATGGGAAGGCAGGTGGAGCACAGGCCGCTCTCTCACCGGTGTCTGGGGTGGAGCCCCGGTCATCGGCTTCCCTGCCCAGCTGTTGCCTCTCCCTGTTTTGGGGAGACTGTGGGCTCTTCATGCTGCCTGGTAGTTAGTGATGAGACAGACGACAGTCAGACTGACATTCCCGGGCAGAGTGGATCAGTTTGGGGAAACACAGGTGTTCTTTTCTGCACAGGTGAGCGCCATTACTGACAGTGGTCAGGTGCCGAATGGTTGGTTTATAGGCACCTGAAGTGTCGAGGGCCCTTCCGGAGAACTGGCAGGTGTTGCCTCTTCTGTGAACCAGCAGTGGGCTGGGGGCACGTAGGAGAGTAAAGAGCCTCTGATAGAGACTCCATTTGCCTTGGGCGAATCTTTTAGTTTCTCGAGATGGTGGTGTTTTGTTTTCTTTTGTTTTGTTTAGTTCTGTTAGTTCTTTTCCCCCTAAGGTGGATAGCTTCTCCCTGTTACTTTCCATTTATTTGTATTTTGCTTTCACCCTTTATTTTCTCCCAGTGCATAATTTCCATTAGACACTGTCGCATCTCAGCTCAGAAGATTTTCAATTTCTTTATTTGGAAAATGGGACTAATTACACGTTTGGTACTTCCAGTGAGAAGTATATCAAGTCACAGGCTCTTCTATATAAAATTTTTTTTTGATCAGTTATTTACAAATGGAGTGTTTAGAATTTATAAGAAAATATAATTTGGACAGTTCTACAATTTTCAGTCCTTGGAATAGTGGGAACAGGGCAGAATATTTTGAGCAAGAAGAGAAGTTAGGTAGAAGTGGGGTAAATTCATCCAAATGAGGCGTAAGAGCCCCTCTGGGAGGGCAGCTTTCACAGACTTTCTTTTAGAGCTAGAGACTGTTTTACCAGCCCCTGCAAATGAGAGCATTAGAGGGAGGGCGTGTGGAGGTGGGGCAGTGGCCCAAGTTGCAGGTCTTTCCACTGAATTCAATACACACTTTCTGCATTAAACCGCTCACAAGGCACCAGGGTGGGTCCACAGGCCCTGCAGACAGTGAGCCTGACTCCTTAGCGAGCTGGGGACGCACACACGCTCGAGGGTCGGCGGGCGGTTGACAGTGTCCTGGGAACCCTCGTATTCTGAGCGGGGGCTACAGGGGGCCAGGCTCCAGCTCAGCCAGAGAACCCGGCTGAGTCTTTCCTTGTTGGCGTTGCCTGATGAAGTTCTTCTGGAAGAAGAAGAGCCGCTGCCAGAGGACAGTTTGAAGAACAGCGATCTCATAAATACATCCCTGATGACGGAATATCCTCAACAAATATCCCGATGAATCAAGTAATTCAAGATAAATGTGGGTGAACGTGCTCATAAAATCAGATTCGAAACTGTGAGCAGGGGCTCTTTTCCTGGACACCTTGCTTTCCCGGGCGTCTCCCTCCTCGGGGCCCTTTGGGAGAGCCCGTCCTTGGTTGTGCAAGGGCGTCTCCCTCCTTTGTCTCCTGCCCTTTCTCCCTAAATGGTCCCTAGAGAAATGCAGTTAGTTGGGCAGGTCACACTATTGTGTGCTACAGGGACAGTTAGGAGGCCGTTGAAGAAATGAGATGACAGAGGAGATCATTCAGCGTGATATGTCGTTAACTTACTTGCTATAAATATGATGGGTGAAATAAGGAGGGAGAGTGGAAAAGAGCCAATCCCATGAGTAAGACTCAGGTGCCCCTGCCCCCGCCCACCTGGCCAGGTAACAGTGGGGAAGCGGAGCTCATGGTTCTGTAGTTTCGCTGGTGGTCAGCGTGCACGAAGCCCAGGCTCCCTGAGCGAGTCCCGCACTGGGGGCTCATGTGTCCCTCGGCTGCGCCCTTTCCGTGAAGTTTTGCTTTTCGCAGTCCTGGTTCACATCCATTTCCTCGAAAATACACATGTATATTTCATGTGTTATCTATTTCTGTATATTTAAACGTTCATGTTGTTCCTGATTAGGATAACACTTGTTTGTAAAAATACAGAAAACTGTTAACGAAGCCAATTAAAATCACCTGTGATCCCACCGCCTCGTGATAAACATTGTATGTCCATCTAGTCAGTCTAGCCATTCAATACTTTTAAAACAAAATTGGCATTTTATTCTATATCCTTGTTAATAACCTGCTTTAAAAAGACCTGGGAATAGTTTCTACATTGTTTAATTTCCAGTGTCTTTATGACTTCACAGCATTCCTTTCTATGCTGGCATCTGCCAACCTGGATTCACCAACCCTGGAGACAGAAGGCTGGTCTGGAGACTCACCTTCTCTAGATCCTTTCCCTAAATATCTCGAGTGCCCCCCTCCTGCCCACAGCATCTTAGGTTCTGACCATTTAGATCAGGCACCGTCAGCTGTGACGTTCCCAGCCCTGCCTGGGAGAGGTGCTTGCGGGGGGCGGGGGGGAGGTCCGGGTGGGCAGCTGCATCTCCCGCTGCCTGTGTGCACGAGACATTAGCCTGTCGGGACCCCCCTCCTGCATCTCTGATCACCAGTGAACTGTGGTTACAAATGGGTCTCCAAGTAGGTAGACTGGAAGAAGAGAGTCTGTCTCTTTGGTGTGTAGATTCCTCTTGGGAAATAAAGGAATCGATACCATTAAATACATTGGACAAAAATTATAAAGGACCAGATAGGCGCATTTTATGGACCCCTTTCTTTCTGGCAAATGACAAAAACTAAGCTGCATTTTATAAAGATCCATTCCTAAATCTCATGTATTCATTTTCCCAAATACAATTCCTTCTTTAAAAAAAAAAAAAAGCTTAAAATTGAAGGACAAGTGGTCATTTCAGAATTTTATTAAAACTAATTAGAAAAACTGGTGGATGTGGGGGAAAAGTATACCTTTGGTGGACTTCCCTCATCAGTGTTAGGAAAATGGCGCTTGAAGTGACAGGTTCCAAAGCTGAGGAATCTCTGAGCCACAGCCTGAGATGGTTTGGTTGGCGGAAGAATGGTCCCCCTGAAGATTTGCACTTCCTAATCCCTGGAACCTGTGGATATACCTTAAGAGGCAAAAAGGGTTTTACAGGTGTGGTTAAGTATCTTCAGATGGGGCTCGTGGATGTTCTGGTTGGGCCCTGAAAGCACTTGCATTTATCCTTGTAAGGGGGAGGCACGGATTTGAGTGCATGCACAGGGGAGATGACATGAGGATGGAGCGGAGGGAGTTGAAGGCGGAGTGATGCAGCCACAAGCCAAGGAACGCCAGCGGCCACCAGAAGCTGGGGAAGCAAGAAACAGGTTCTCCCTGGAGCCTCTGGAGAGAGCACAGCCCTGCCAGCACCTTGATTTCAGCCAAGTAATACAGATATTGGACTCTCGGCCTCCAGAACTGTGAGAGGACATGTTTCTGCTGATTCCAAGCCGTCTGTTCTGCAGGGATTTGCTAGGGCAGCCCTAGGAAGCTCCTGCAGACAGAAGGGGGCTGGGTGACTCGAGAAGGCCGGAGGAAACTCCGTGTCTCAGCTGTGCCTGCCATGGTGATGCAGGAGCCTGGGAAAGGGGCCTGAGGGAGCTGCCCGGAGCTCAGATGCCCACCAGGCAGGTGCAAACCTGGAAGCAGAGGCACCACCAGGAGCCTGTGCCCGCGACACGGCTTCCTACAGCCAGGAGGACGTGGGGCTCGTGAAGAGTGTGACAAGGACAGGAGTGGCTTTAAGTGGGGTTGAGGGCGAGAAGGCAGGACTCTGATGGGTGGAGCGGGTGACCGCGTGCTCGCCGGTGACCAGAGGCAGCAGAGAGCTCTGGTCTGCTGTCTGGTCTTCCCAGGGGGGTGATCCCAGCCTGCAGGGGCCCGAGCAGGCTCACGCCGGGGCGGGGTGGTCAGACTGCTGGCGTTTTCCAGCAGTTCTGGTCCCCGAAATCAGAGCTACTTACCTTAATTCTTGCTTCCCACTCCTTGCCCCACTCCACCCTTCCATCTCTCACCGACTCGCCAGTGACCTTCTTGCCTAAATCCAGTGGCCACTTTCAGTGCTCTTCCCTCCCTCACCTGTCAACCTTTCCTTCTGTGACACCTGCCACGCCTCCTGGAGCAGCGACCCTTCCTCCACCTCTCCACAGCCTCTTTCGTCGATGGAATGTACTGAGACCCCGTCCTCGGCCACTGCATCTTCTCTCTGTTCGGTCCACAGCCCAAATCCATTCCATTGATTCAACGGATATAGTTTATACACAAGAAGCTGCATTGGTACTTCTGCCAGGCAGCTGTGAGAAATGGCGCCGAGACCCACCATTGGCATTGGCCCCTGTTGACCTCCATCAGCGTTGACTGAGTGCAGTGTGTGTATGTCTGCACCCTCACTGCATGACACTGGATTCTTGTCCGTCGCCTGGAGGTGCCACAGTAACCCCAGGTCCACGTGACACTGACCAGCCACAGTGGGTCCTAGCCAGAAGCTACACGTTCATCCTTAGCAGTGCCTGGCAGTTCGTATGTCCCCACTAGCCTTTTCAGAACAGGAAAAGGCATGCTTAAAAATGTGCAGCTGATTTGGGAGTTTGTAGACGATTAGAAAAGTATTTGAGTATGAGTCCAGGGTTCAGAATATTTTCCTTTTTTAGCTTTATTACATTTTGTATTTTATTGTTCAGCCCTTCTGCCTGTTTCAAAATAAGTGTGATGGGAATTAAAGCGGATTCATCCAGGGTTTAGAAAACAAACCACAGAACTCTGGTGGAATTATTGAACTATTCTATTTAGAAGGTGGTTGAAGTAAATGGAACATCTCAAAGCCCAGATGTTTCTTATAACTTTGCTAACGATGAGACAGCCTGAGCCGTCACTAATGACATGAGACACCGAAAAACTCCGATTTCTCTCGACGAACTTCCTGCTTAATCCCGTAAAGACAGCTGTTATTGAATCGCTACCCGCCGATAGGCTTGGGAATTCAACAGATAGTGAATCATAATTTCAGATGTTCCTGAGTCAGTTACCAAGAAACCATCGCCCCTGGGTGGCCCGGGGATGGATGCTGGGCTGGACCACAGAACACTGGGCTCCATCTTCATCTTCCCGCCGTACGTGACGATTCAGCGTCTCACTTCCTCAGCTTACCCACCTGTGGAGCGGGGACATTATTCCCATTATTGCTTCCTTGTAGGGGTGACCAAAATAGCTGAAATGTATCTGTGGCTAGCTTGGAGGATTTTGAAAAAGAATATCTACCTAACGTAGAAGTAGTGGAAGGCCTCCCAGAGATGCGAGCTGGTCCCGCTCTGCCCTCAGGGAGGTCTCAGAGCCCTTCTGGGGTTGGCGCTTGTGCCCCACCCGTCCAGGAAAGGTGTTGAGACGGCTCTGTCCAGTTCCATCTGGATGTAGGCCAAAATGCACTGAGTCTTCTGTAAACACCTCTCCCCCTCTGTGTTCTGGACGCAGTTTAACTCACCATAAATTTTAGATCCTTTAAATAACACTGACTCATTCATTAAAAAACGGTTCTTGAGGACCTGTTAAGTGAATTGCTCGGTTAGTCACATTCTCCCCTATTAAAGGGGTGAGGTGGCAGGGGGAGGGGCGTCTCTCTGGGTAACCACAGTGTATCTACTAATTAACTGAGTCCCCCTGGTTGCCTTTCTTTTCCTCACACCTAAAAAAATGAATTCCTTCTTGAAAATATTACCAAAATTCACTGAAGAGTTTTTTCTTTCTGCTTAAGATGACTACCCCTTTATCCCACCTGCTGGTCATTTCCACCAGTCTCTTTTTTTCTAGGATCCTTAGCAAAAATAGCATCAAGAGATAGTACGTAGTCACTAGTTACTACTTGAACGAAAGCTAAATTTCTTAGTCTTGCCCATTCTGATATATTCTGCAATTAAACATCCAGATCTTTGAGCTTCTTTGTATTAAGTTTTGAAAAGAAAATTCAAATAATAGATACCTTTTGTCAGGATGTTACAGACATCCCCCGCCCCTGAATGTGGCATATGTCTAATTAAGAACCCACGGCTGGAAAATCCACAAAACAACACCACATCCACAACTGCTTTTAAGGATCCTTAGTACTGTTACCTCCTCTTTTGGATGAGGAGACAGGTGTCTGCGGACGGAAGGCCTGTAACTAAAGTGTAAATGGTACGGCTGAGACGTGGACGCACGTCTCTCCTGTTTTCAGAAAGGACGGTGTCTGCAGGATCTCGTGCTCCCCTCGAAACATCGCCACAAAACTCTCCCACATCAGCGTGGATTTGGGCACGAGAAGTAGGCGATGGGAAAATGCGAATAAGAAATCACAACCTTTGTGTGTACAGCCTAAAAAATTGCTGATAGTAAAGCGAGCAGCGATTGAGAAATGTAGCATTTAAAATGGAAATAACGCCAGGGCTGGAAGTGGAGCCCGGTGTAAATGCAGTAATTAAAATAGTTGTCAGGTGGCTCCCAATTACCTTTGCTCCAGCAAGCCGCCTTTATCTTTATGGCGGTGCTTGGGTTCCAATCAGAGCTTTCCAATGAACTTATTTTGGTATTTTCGGTGAAGTCTCAGAAAACAGATGGTTCTAAAGTAATTACCGTTTTTCATCTTGTGAAAGAGAATTAAGATGAGAGAGATGCGTGGGCAGCGGGAGGGAAACGCTAATGAGATGCTCTGAATCGTGGGCTGGTCCATTCATCCCTCCATTCGCTCAGGTCCCCTGGGCTGGTCCCTGGGCCACAAAAACAAGGCCACCTGCACCTCGATAAGGGTACAGTTCAAATGTACGCGTCAGTAGGGAAGATTTAGAATTCCTTCTGAGATTCGAATTTGACTTTTCCTGGAAAGGATTCCCTTCCTGTCAATTCTGGGAACAGTCGAGGGGAAGTTCAAGTAGTTGTGATAAAGATAAGACTGCGGGTAGAATGCAGTGCTGGGCAGGGCGTTGGAGGCTGTGTAGTCGGCCAGCAGCCTCGTGGGGGAAAGGAAGAGGTTCAGATGGCGGTGTGGGAGCCCCAGGCCGTGTCCGGTGTCCGCGCATGGACCGGTGATGACAGAGATGGACCAGCTCCCAAACTGTAATCGGCCACCGTTGGGCACCAAGTAGTGGGGAGGGTTGCCCTCAGTGGGAGAAGATTTGCATTGATGTCGCCTTCATTTGAGCCCCGATGGCTGAAATAACTGCCTTGAGAGCATTTTAAACCAGCAGAGATAAGGTTTTTACCAGGAGAAAAATCAAAGCTGTTCTCCACAGTCACGGGTGTAATGGCATTCTTCCCATTGAAACAGGAAGAACAGCATCTTCAGGGCGAGTCTTCATGGAAGCTTGATAGACCTGTGTTTTCCTCCGTCAGCAGCCCGGGTTCTCCATCGGCCGGGAGGTCAGCGCTTTCTGATCTGTGAGGCTGTGAAGCGTCAGAGTCCTTCCCCCGAGACACGGGCTCACCCGGCGTGAACCTGCTCGCGCTCTAACTTGCTGCCCGGACTTTGCTGTTCTGAGTTTCCTCTGGGGTCTTGGGGCGGGGGGGGGAGAGCCTTTACTTTGTCTGAAGTTCTACGTCCATGAAATTAATCAAGCAATTAGTCTCCTGGAAGTATTTCAAAGACAGAAAAATGTTGGAAACGAGTTTTAGGAATTTGTGACGAGTTTTTCAAGGAACCACGTAACGTGGAGGCAACCCGCTGGCTCCTTTAAGCCTGTACGTTTCCCCGCGCCTGGGACCACCCCGTGCCTCTGCTGACTTGTATCCTCCGTGAATGGCTCTCCTGCAGTATTTTCTGTTTCGTAGGAAAGCGAAACAGGGCATCGTACAGCTGAGGAGACCGTGCTTTGTTTTGTTTTGTTCTGAATCCATACTAGATGTGAGACCCTCTTTAGAAATGATTGTACCTTCAGTTCTACGAGGGCAGGAAGTGGATCTGAGTCAACACGGTGGTCACAGGGTCCAGCGGACGGGAACTTCCCGTAACTGTGGTTGAATGACTAAGGGGGCTGGTTGTGAATGCCAGGCGGGCGTGGCCTTGCGTCCAGCCCTCCGGCCTCTCCCCCCCTGCCCCCCCCCCCCCCGCCCTCTCGGAAGTCCCGCCGTCACCCACACGGCTGGTCAACATCCTCCTTTCTGAATCCGGACGGTGAGGCTGCTCTCAGCCTCTGTGTTGCACTGTCTCCCATGCCCTCGCCTAGGATGGAGCTCAGACATGATTCTTTTCTGCTCGGAAGCCTTTGATGTCTCCCTGGCAACCACCATGGAGGTTTCCAAACTTGGTTGTGGCTGTGAGCCCCTCTCGGGAGGCGTTTCCCAACTTGAAGACCCGCAGGCAGGGTGGATGGCAGTGAGGGTGGCCCAGATCCCTGACTGCTGGCCCAGCACCTCCTGCCGCTGACCTGCATTCGCTCGGGCAGCAGCTCCTTGTGGGTTATGAAGGGCGCCCCGTGTGCCCCCCCCAGCCGCCCCCCAAGGTGGGAGTTGGGTAGGAGTGAGAAGCAGAGGACCCTCCCTCGGGGCTGACAGACACCTGCCTCCTGTCCCGTCCCTCCCTTTGCACACCTGTGGCCCAGGTACGCTGAGCTGCCACGCCCTTGCCCTGGCCTGGAATGCCCTCCACTGAGCAGAGTCCTCTGGCCCCTCAGACGTGGGCACCCAGCTCGCAGCCCCTCTCCTCGCCCCCCTCTCTGCCTTCTCCCCCGAGCGGGGAGCGGTGTCAGAGCAGGAGGAGATGCGGCTCTGCTCATCTCTGCGCCCATTTGCCGAGCCCGGGCCCCGGCACCAGGTGAGCTCTCGGCTCACCTGTGTGAGCCTATGGGTGTCACATATCCTGTGGGTGTCTGCTCGCTGGAGAGGACGGGCTGGATGCTGCAGAGAAACGAGGAAGTCAAGACAGAAGTGATTCACTGGGCTCTTCCGAGCTGGAGGGATGAAATGAGCAGAAGTGGGACTAACGTGAGAAAACTGCGGTGCTGAAGAGTTCTATCCCTCGGTCCCGTTGTCTGTTTTTCTGTTTGTCTTGGAGACAAATAGGAGCTCCCTCTGTGCCCACCTGCAGCCTCCCCGGTGCCCTGGTTGGTTGAGCTCTTTGCCCTGCGCCTGCACCCACCTCCAGCCGCGTCTCATCCCCTTGATCCTGGGGACTGATGTTCTCCAGCAAGTCATCTGAGCGTCCCCAAGCCCCCTGCACACGGGCACAGACTCACACTCTCCTGTGGGTCTCCGATGGTGTAGTGGCTGTGTGGGAAAATGTCCTTGCTTCAAGAAGGAACGTGTTCTGAGTATTTAGGGCTGAAGGGAAATGATAATCTGCTACTTAATTGGTTCAGCTAATAAACAGAAATAAGACAAATAGAGTAAAATGTTTGCATTTGTTGCATGTAGGCAGTGAATTTACAAGGTGTTTATTGTACTATTCAGTATACTTTTCAGTATGCTTCCGCATGAACACATTCTTAATAAAATGGATTTTTTTTTTTTTTTTTTTTTTTTGCTGTGGGTTGGGGGCTCATTCTGTGACCCTCCTGGCTCTGTCCTGGCCTTGCTTTTCCTCCTCGCCCTGTCCTCTCTGGCCTAAGATGTCTGCTTGCTTGAGCGGAGTTCAGCCCTCTGCTAGTGGAGAGCCCTTCTCTGAGAGCTGCCCCCGTCAGCTGTCTACGGGGCAGCTCCTCTTGGGTACCGAGGGGCACGCAGGCTCCGCACCTGCCCCTTTGATCCTGGAGTCCCAGCACATCTATCCTGTTACTGGGACTGGACAGCTGGGGCCACTCTGATCCCCCTCTCTGCTTTCCTTTCCATGTGCGCTTCACCAAGTTCTGTTGGTTTAACTGGCTGGTGCTCTGGTCACTTACCTTATGTGATCACCACCAGCAGTGCCCTGGCCCCAGCCACTGCCCTTCCCACTGGGCTCCTCTCTGCACTCTCCGCTTTGTAGGCGTCCCCCCTTTCCCCCTCCAGTCCTTCTGGCAGTGCTTTTTCAATTCAGGTCTTATCAGACAGCGCCTCCTAATGCCTTTCCGAGACTCCCCGCTGTGCTTGGGGTGGACACTCCCCCCCTCAGTCTGTGAGTCCTGAGACCCTCCTGACGCCCGTGTCCCCCTCACCCCCTGCACCTCTCGGCATCCACACCCTCCTCCTACCTGCCCCATGCTGCTCTCTCTTCCACCAGATGCCGTCCTTGCTTCTTTGTCCTCGAAGCCCCTCTCTCCCCCCAAGTTCAGTCTTCAGATCGGAACCCTGAAGTCAGGCGTCTGCCTCTCTGCTGCCCCCGTACAAGGCGCCAGGTCTCTCAGTTAACAGGTGACGGTAGTCTGCTGTGAGTCAGTCATGGTACAGTGATCAGATCAGGTCCTGACAAAGAATAAGGGCTCCACAGGCTTAGTGGTGATGGTCTGCCTGACGGCCGTGCTCCTCACCTGACCTGTAAACTCCCAAGAGAGCAGAGGTGGCGTCCAGACCAGTCGGTGTCCCAGCTCCTCCCCCTCATCTCTTCAACATCACCCACACCCCGTGGTCCCTCTGCACGAGGCCGGCACGTTTCCTCTGCTTCCTGCTCATCAAATGTGACTTGTTCCTCAGACCCCCCTCCCATGAGGCGTAGACAGAGACGGAAGCAGGCACAGAATGGCCAGGTCACCTGCCGGTGATGTGGGTCATCAATTGCAGAGCTGAGATGGGACCCCAGGCCGTCTAGCTCCATCACCCGTGCTCCTCCCTGTTGCACTCACTGCCTTTGTAATTTGATCGATAAATATTTACCAAAAATCTCAGTGGAGTCATCAGCAAAGAATCCTCAGGAACTTGAGAAATCCTCATTAGAGGACTTGAAAAAGGAAATCCTAATAGAGGCATTGATGAGTTGCTTTTTCTTTTAAATAACAGCCTTACTGAGATACAGTTCAAAACCGTCAAAGTTACCTGTTTATTTTTGATTTTGAGGTTTGGGCTTTTTGCTTCAAGTCTTAGATGTTTGTAACCTGAAAGCAATTTGTGACTAATGGTGTCTACTTCCCGTACCCTGTGAAGTAAGTATTTCTCATCACAGTTTATTCTCCGGAAGCTCTTTAAATAGCGTATTCGGGTGCCCTAGAATATGTCAGAACCCAGCAGTTCCTGAGATGCTCAAGAAATATTTTCAGCCCCAGAGCCCAAGCCGCCCTGGAAGGTCGGGTCATTGACAGCGGGGGCCGCTAGATGGCGGTACTGCCACGGCCTGAGCCGCCTGTCCGTGGTTTCCTTCAGGGGAGATAATCAACCTCTGCGCTTTGCAGACCAAAGGTGGTGAGTTAATGTGCCCCATCCATTTTAATTTGAAAGATACGATTAATTAAATTAGGCATAAAGTGGATGTGATGGGAAACTGGAAGCTCACGGCCGAAGCACGGTCAGCTCCCGAAACAGCGCAGCCCAAGGGTCCGAGTCCTTGCACTGCTTTGTGACACCAGTGGGCGAAATCGCCACCAGCTCCACCGAGTGGACACAGTTTATAAAGTTTGCACCTGGTGGAGAAATACTTAGGTAGCCTGAATTTTTGTTAAGGGACTGGACCGCATAGTTTCACTAGAGAACATCTGATAAAACTATTCGCATGAGGCTCAGAATATTGGTATCAACATGTCAACCCCAAAAGTTACCTGAAAAAGAAGGTGGCGAGTCCTCTGGAGGGGCTGTCCCACCCCGGGCCTGCCATCCCTCTTGATATAGTTGTGCCCGCTTTTATTTCAAGAAGACGGTTGATTTTTTGTTGTTACAGCTTTAAAAATAAGTTGAAGGATTTAGGTCTGGAAAAATTAATAGCTACAGGTAACCACACAAGATATTATTGGCAGATGCAGCAAAAAATATATTTGCACAGAAAATTGGATTTTGCACATAAAACTTAGTAATACTAATAAGGACAGGTCATTACCAGTTTTAAGCCAAATAAGCAAACTCAAAGAGAGCTGGTGTCAGTGTGAATCTCGGTAGTTTTCTGTTTTTTTGGAGAAGTGTAAATCAGCTTCAGTGTAGTGGGCGCATGACGGATTTGCTGAAATCATTCCTGCCCCTTCTGACCGTGGGTAGAGTCTCTGGTGCCGAGTGATTTACAGTCTGGTGGCAAGGTATGTTTATATTTAAGCTGTGCCATGGTGTAGCTAATGAGAAAGATAAGAAATTTATAGTCCTCGGTGATTGATAGGATTACTGCCTTGGCATTAATTGAAAGCTGAGGGATCACAGCTGTGGGTTTAAATGGGGGGGAAATTACTTCAAGTAAAGGGAAACTTTCTGATTTGCTTCTGAACATTTTAAAGATAATTTTCCCGCTGACAGTCTGGTTGGTGATAGAAACAGTTGCTCCTTGCCGGGGCTTGGGTAATTACACGGAGATAATTATGGTATTTGTTCTGTAACCTCCCTATGGTAAGTGGTTGTAAGTGTGGGGAAAAATATTAAATACTGTGGAGTTTTTTAAATGGCTTTAAAAGTTTACGTGTAGAATAATAAAATTCTCTATGGTTACTCTTGGCTAAATATTCCCTGGACTATTTTAAGATGTTGATGGGGGGAACCAAACCAATAATGTCAGAGGCAAGCCTGTGACATTAGATGTTGCCTTAAAATTCCCACCGATTGTGTTTCATCTGGGTATGTCTAAAGTAATCTCATAGACCTTCCCCAGCCTGACACTTTTTAAATGTACCATTCTTGTTGAAGCTCGGTCTTGTGAAAATGTCTAAATTTTCCCATTAAGTGCTTAAAAAGTAATAAAACTACAATCATTAGACTTCACTCATCAGAGCTGTATCAGTAGAAATATTCTTTGGTGCAATAAATCTGAGCTAGGGTTCGACATTCATATCCCTTGGATTCATTCCCTGGAAATGGACGTTTGAAGGTAAATGGCTTAAGTAGGGCAGTTTAAATTTTTAATACAATCTTATTGTAACTGTTAGCAAATGATTAAAGTGCAAAGGGGCCTTATATGTTTTGCAAGATTTATAATAAACGCCCTATGATGCCTTTTCAATGCTGAACTATAGACGTTATGACAGTTAAATGCTTATAAAGGCCAGAAAGTCACAAATGAAGAGTCGAGTCTTTATTGGAGACTAAATCAGGCTTTCCGAGTGCAGACATCTTTTCAGGGGACACTTGTAAATTCCTGTCTTGTTAACAGTCTTCAGGTGCCTGGAAGCTGCCATAGCCAGGTAGGACCCAGTGCGCCTTTGAGCCACTGCACAGCCAGCTGAAGCTGTTTGGGAAAATACACACGGTAGTCTTCCCATTACCAGTTTGCTTTGGGGGATGTAAATGAGTCTTCTCATCAGATGTCTTTTTCTCTGGTGGAATGCCTCTAGTTTGTAAGGAGTTCCTGAATTCCTTTTGTGGGATCCAGAGGCTTAAAGCCATGACTCCTGGCAGCTGTGACACTCTTCTTATCCTGTAGACCCAGTGACACAATGAGATTCCTCTGACTGTCCACTGTTTGGCTGCTGGTGTTTGTGGATTCGGTTTAAGGCCTCTGACCGGACAGCAGGACTAGCTCTTCACTGAGGGGCCAGCCTCAGCCGGGGAGAAGCAAGGATGGAGATGGGCAGGGTGCCCCACCCCACCCGGGGCAGAGGCTGCAGTTCAAGGTGTAGAGCATGGAAGGCATCGTCTTCTCCTTCATGGGCCTGAAGTCCCAGCCATTGTTGGGTGGATTGGTAATACATTTGAAGGATAGCTTTAGCTCCTGTACACTTTATCTCCCTCATGTTTGTATAATTGCCCATCAAAAGAGAAATCTGTTTTAAAGACAAATATCTTTATCATCTTTTATTATTTATATAATTTTTGTTTGGAGGAAGGAAATAAATCCCTGGATTTTCTTTTTTTTTTTTTTTTAATAAATTTATTTTTTTATTTTTTTATTTTTGGCTGTGTTGGGTCTTCGTTGCTGTGCACGGGCTTTCTCTAGTTGCAGCGAGCGGGAGCTACTCTTCGTTGCAGTGCGTGGGCTTCTCATTGTCGTGGCTTCTCTTGTTGCGGAGCATGGGCTCTAGGCGTGCAGGCTTCAGTAGTTGTGGCACACGGGCTCAGTAGTTGTGGCTTGCGGGCTCTAGAGCTCAGGCTCAGTAGTGTGGTGCACGGGCTTAGTTCCTCCGCGGCATGTGGGATCTTCCTGGGCCAGGGCTCGAATCCGTGTCCCTTGCATTGGCAGGCAGATTCTTAACCACTGCACCACCAGGGAAGCCCCCCTGTGTTTTCTAAACTTTCTTTGACAATGTCCTTAGTTAGTGTATTAAATTTCCTGGGCTGTCATTTGCCTTTTACTCCTGTGTCTCAGCCACAGATGGATTTGGGGTGTCAGCAGTGAAGAGAGAGCGTTCCTTTCAAATTACTTTCTCTAATTCTTGTGATAGATAATGATTTGGGTTATTAACTAGCACACATTTGAGTCCTTTTCATCTATTCATGTTGGGGTTTTTTTTCTCAAAATGAATTCCCAAAAGCTTTATTAGAAAAGCTTATATTGATATGTAAACATACATATCGTTAGTAGATAAAATGTCACAAGTAGCAGTATCAGTGTTAGAATAATCTTCCTTCTTTGAATAACTTCATAAAACTCACAATCAGTTCCTTCTTTCTTTGTAAGTATCACCCTGGAAGGGTGCTGAAGTAGCGGGATTGTGTGTTTAATGTTTACAGTTTTCGACATTAAGATAACGTGTTAAGATAACGTGTTGAAGTTGCACCGTGACTTTTGCCCATGTTCTTAAAGAGTCACTGGGCATCCTGCAGCAATGGAAAAGGCATCGGGTAGGAGGCCACTGTCTTCGGCTGTAAGTGCTGTGAATTGACGTTTTTATGTCGTTGTTGAGTTTTTAACCTTTTAAACTGTTGGAATACAGATGATAACTTTTTGTGACCTGCTGCTGTGTGTAGGTGGAGGTGTGAGAATCTAGTCTGAGATTCTGTGACTTGTTTTCAGAGTGTCCACTGTGAATTTTTTTTTTTTTAATGCCATTTTTCTCAGTGAGTGTGAACCGTGATGTCACCAAGGATAACATTCCTCAGTTTTTGTTAATGAGGGATACTTTCTTAGGGTGGATTAAAGGAAGACTCCCATGTGTAGAAAGGGTTTTGAACTTATGGTCTAAAGAGTCATTATGACCTCTTATCTACAGCTGACACATATACCCCAGGTCAGATAAATTTAGAAATAGGTTCAAAAAATATGGACAGTTTGTTCCTTTTTCATTCTTGGCAGGACCAGAGAAGTTCATGGTTATTAGGTGTTACTTTCTTTATAGTAGGAGATCGCCATCTTCTCGTAGGGACCTGTTGTGTTTCACTGGGAAGAGATGAAGACTTTGTAATGAGGATTCTGGTATTCAGTGTGGCAGTGATGAAGTTAGTTTGAAAACTTGTTATTATGGATGTATCCACAAAACGTGATGTCGAGTGAACAGAGGCATTCGTAGTAAATGAATGATTTCATTTATATGAAGGTCTACAACAGGCAAAACTAATCTGCGGTTAAAAAAAATCAGAAGAGTGGTTTTGAGAGTGAGAGGGGCTGGTGGGAGTGGGTTTGGGGAAGGGGCACAAACCTTCTGAAGCTTCATAGTGATTTGAGTTACGTGACATTTGTCGGTTCATGGAATGGTACAACTAAGATGTTTGCATTTCACAGTATGTACCTTCAATCTCAAGAAAAGGAACCTTAAACGGTTAATACATGACAGTTAATTATGCACATGCTGAAGAGTGTAGCGGTGAAGAGCACTGATGTCTGCCCCATATTTGAAATGCATCAAAAAATAAGATGGATGGATGGTGGGTATGTGATAAGCCAAGTAGAGCAACATCTACAATTATAAAATCTAGGTGGTATGGACATGGGTGTACATGCTACATTTCTTTCCATTTTTTGTCCACGGTTATAAATTTGCATTATAAAATTTAGGGGGAAAGAAAAACAATTGTTATTCCATTTAAAATACTGTTGTCAGTATTTTGCGGTAAGATGGGTCCAGATGCACTGAATTTAACGTGAAGTACTTTCTCACAGGGAGAGTGTGCAGTGTTACTGTGAGCTCTTTTGTTTTTTTTGAAATGAGGCTTTCCAGAATTAAAATGCATGCATGAGTCTTGCAAGAATTTCAGTAATTCGTAGAAACTGGCAGTAACAGGTAGGGATAGTTTGACTTCCTCACAGTTTCTGAATCACAGCAGATTACACATTCAGAAATCAATCAATATCCTCTGCCGAACTCTAATTAATACTTAAACATGATTAGTCACAAAAGTGAAATCTTGACAGCGATGACCTCAGGTCTTCTAAATGTAAATAAAATTAGATTTAGAGCCCTTTTAATTACCTGTGGTGCTGTGAGTAATTACAGTGGCAATTGATACACTTAATTTTTTGTTGAAGAAAAAAAACTTGCAAAAAGTTTCTCTACACTGTGTACTTAACTCTTCAGTAACCATGATCTATGGAAAAGAATAATCTAGGATGCTGTTTTTTAAATTTCTTAAATTTTAAAAAAATTTTTATTGGAGTCTAATTGATTTACAACGCTGTGTTAGTTTCAGGTGTACAGCAAAGTGAATCAGTTATACATACACATATCTCCACTCTTTTTTAGATGCTTTTCCCATAAAGGCCATTACAGAGTATTGAGTAGAGTTCACTGTGCTGTACAGTAGGGCCTTATTAGTTATCTATTTAGGATGCTATATTAATTCTATGGAATCATATATCATTTCTTTACCTGGGCCCTCGAATTCATATAACTTAAATGCCTAATATCGCTGAAGTATCGCAAAAGGCCAGACTTACCCACAGGAATTGTGTGTATTGGAGAGGGTAGGGTTCTGGGTGGTGGTGCTGGTTAAATGATAATAATTGATGGTTGGTGGGCGGAGCCTCACAGTGACTCAGTGCACACAGCCCTGTTGAAGACCAAGTGGAAATCTGTTTTGTCGTCTCATCCTTCTTCCTAATTGCATCACAATACATTGTATAATTCAACCTGTGTGTCACTGTCACTTCTTCCAAGGCATTTCATGCAAGGAGCACGGCGGCTGGCTTGTTATTAACAGAGCCGAGGAGAGAGGAATAATTTTCTCAGGTTCCAACCAAGACATCTTCTCCCCCACTTTAAGAAGAAAATGTCTTTTTTAATGGAGATTGTTGTAAGGATAATTATTCCCGGAAATAGGAAAACAGCTTCAGTTGTGATAGACAAGTCCATTTTTCTTGAAAGTTAAAAGATATCTGTAGGAGAATGTGTTTGTGACAAATGGGGAGATTAAAGAAGTTTCTAAAACTCCCTTTTTTTTCTGTGAGCATGTGTCTCTTAACATAGGAAGCAAAGTAGACCTTCCAAATTTGGTTAAGGCAATATTAACCAAACTATACTAATTTATTAAAGAGAAAACCAATGATTGTACTTAACTGTATTTGTCTCAAGGTTCCCGATTTTAAAAATCTACTTATGGCCTTTCTGTCTCATATATTTTCTTATTTTGGATGCTTTTTGTCTCCTGTTCCTCACTTATCTTCATCTCCTCATCTTAAATTTTCACGCAGTTTCTTCAGCTTGAATAATCATTTTTGTGATTTGATCATTTCTTTTGGTATCTTCTCTTTTATCGTGTTTTACAATCCTTCTCGCAGTCACCCTTTTCCTGTGTCACTTCTCTCTTTGTCATGGATTGTGTTCTTCCGGTATCACTACATTTATTTGCATTTATCCTGGGTGTTTCTTTCACTTGCCTCATAACTGTGTTAGTCTATTTTGTGACCAGTAATTTGGCCTTTTTAAAAAAATAGGGGATTTAAAAGGTGAGTCCTGTGGCCTTCCTGGTGCAGAAAAAATGGTGAGGAGCTTCAGATGAAAGCATCCAGGGTGCGCTGTCGCCTCCAGTGGGTGTCAGAAACATCTCTGCTCCGGAATCATTTTCTCCACGAGACAGCTTGATGAGTTGAGAAGAAGTGACAGGTTCATTTTTCCCCCTCTTTGTTTAAGCCATTTATCTTTTAGATCCTTGTCTGCCATCTAAATTGTATTGCCAATTTATTGGGATCTTCACTTGCCTTGTCTTGAAAGACACTGATTTGCATCCAACTTGAGAATAAGGGAGAGAGAAAGTTAATCATCTCTTGGCCTCTCGAACTGATTTGCACTGGGTTTAATTGTAGCATTTGGAATGTTTTCTAGCCCGAGTCTAGGTGCAGCTCCGTGTTCACCTGGGTCTTGGTGAGAATATCACAGTGCCCCAGTCCGGAAAGCTTCGCTCTTTGAAAGATCTTTAATTTATGCTTTTGGCACATCTTTCTGCATTTGAGATTAACCTAAGCTACGTCCCCTGCTTTTAAACCCTGCTGGCTTGTATTAATTGATTATCTATTCATTAAGCGGAGTCATAGTAATGAATGCTCAGTGAGCATTGAGTAGCTGGTACTCAGTCTTGTAACCTTATGCAGCACATCAGAGTAAAGCTCTAGGGTCAGGGTGACCAGTGGCGTTCCAGCCCCTGTCCAGGTCTCTGCACCTGTCAGAGGTACCGGCTCCCGCCTCCTGGAATCTCCCTTTGCTGATGCTCTGAGCCCACGGCCAGCAGCAGCCCCCTCACTGCTCCTGGCTTGTACGTTCTGACTCCTCGTCTTCTCCTGGCTCAGGATTGAGCCAACGGGCACACACGCACCCTTTGCTGCTGCTTCTGCGGCCGCGTACACACCTTGGTTTTCTGTTTCATCAGGTCCTGCCCTCATCCAGTGCCGATCATTGCCGGCTCCTCGGGCAGGACACTTGGATGTGCTTTGTGCTCCTGGTCATGCTTCCAAATTTTTCCTGCTTTTTTAAAATTAAAAAAAAAATTGAAATATAGTTGATTTACAATATTGTGTTAGTTTCAGGTGTACAGCACAGCAATTCAGTTATGCATATATATTCTTCTTCAGATTCTCTGTCCTTATACGTTATTACAAAATATCAAGTAGAGTTCGCTGTGCTATATGTATAGTAGGTCCTTGTTGGTTATCTATTATATAGGAGTGTGTATCTGTTAGTCCCAAACTCCTAATTTATCCCTCCCCAATCCCCCTTTCCCCAAATTTTTCTTGCTTTTAATGATTCCTCAGTGTCTATGTAGTATATTCACAATTCATCAATATTTCCCTCTTGAAAATTATCCCCACTTTGATGTCACAAATACACGCCGCTCTTCAGGGCGCTGTTAAAGCCCCGCAGCTGGTCCTGTGCCCGACACACTTGTTGAGGAAGGAGGCAGGTGCTGAACCTGAAACACTGGTGCGGAGTGAGAGGTTTGCGGGTTCTCCGCTAAGATTGCCGAGTGCTGCTGCTTGAGACCTTAGTAAAAGAAGTCCTGGAGGCTGTGTGACCATCTCTTCTGAAGGGCGCTCTCACCGCGAGCGTGTAAGGCCTCCTGGTCCCTGTTTTCCTCAGTGGTGTGGCCGGCAGGCCGGTGTGGACCCCACTGTCTCCCGCATCTGACAGGTTGCCTGGCACATACTAGCTGCTCCAAGATGTGATGAAGGAATAGATCGTGAGTGAGGGACGCCAGAGAGCAGAGGGAAGACGCCGCCCCTGACCCATGGAAGGGAAAAGCCGACTCCACGTATTAAACTTAAGACTCGTGGCAGGACCGAGAGTGTCCTGGGACCAGCCTGGGTCACTGGCATCGATGCTGCACCTTCTGGCTCATGCACGCCTGGCAGGTGTCATCCTGGCCTCACCTGTGCCCAAGGGGAGGCAGGGGAAGGAGGGGCGGAGCCCACATGTCTCTTCCCCCCCACTGGCCCTCCTGAGAGTCACCGCTCAGGTCGGTGGTGCTCATTTCCGTTTGGAGACCCTGGAGGCCCCCTGGATCCAAGCAGCACTGACGCAAGTGTGCACTGGGCGCCTCGGACTTGTCCGGAGCGTGAACCCATCCCTGAGGGGGGCCCTGATTCTCCAGGCGTCCACCAGGCATCGGATTTGTGCCAGATGCTGGGTGGGATCATGTTCTTTCCTCTACACTCGGAGAGGAAAACCTGGAGCCTGCACAGTGATGGAGAGATGATGTGGTGAAGGTCTTAGATGAGGGTGCTGGTGGGGTCAGCAGGCTGGAGAAGGCACAGCAATGTGGGCGGTGCTGAGGGAGGACCAGGCAGCACGAGGGAGGGAGGGCAGAGGTACTGGAGGATCCCTCAGTGTCTGCAGATAACCTCAGAAGGTCTGGAACTGACGGTCTGCTGGGCGTCCTGATGGTGCACAGGGCCGCTGGAGCCTGCGATGCCCTCTCTGAGGGGACGCCAGGCAGAGCTGATTGGAACGCCTGCCTTCCTGCTAGCAGAGAAATGCTGACTGAAGCCCTAGAAGTCCGCGTCCAGCCCTAGAAGCGCCGCGTCCAGCCCGGCCGCAGGCAAAACCAGCTGAAGGACATTTGACAATATGGTGTTGGGATATGCTGAAACTTATTTTTTTTGAGAGCAGTGAATGTTCAAAGTCCTCTGCATGTGGACGCAGGAGCCCTGTGTCCTTCGGGGGCCTAGAAGCCCAGCACGTGGCTGGTGTCCTGGTGCCTGCTGCCCGCCAGCCCAACATCTGGGGCCACTGGGACCCAGAGCTTCCCGTGGGCAGCTCCACTTTGGGACTTGGTTTTAAGAGAAAATTGTGCTGTGAAGAAACGCATGAAAAAGGGACGTGGGTTTCTGACAGGATGATTTGATGTTCCCCTGACACAAAGAATAACTTTACATCAGAACTAGGTACACGTATAAAACACGTTGAATAGACCGTGTTTATTTCAGCATGAGTTTTTAAACATTTTATGTTTAAAAACTCTTGCACTTTCTCTGGGAGGAAAAGGGAAATCCAGCTGCCTGACACATGGGAGAAATTTCCCCTCATTCTGAAATTGTGAAATTAATGTCAGCAGCCGTGACTTTGCTCCATCCTGAAGGTAACTGTTTATTACAGTCGGCATTTAAATCCCCCAATTAATGGGAGCAATTAAACAATAGCTTCATTTCCAGCAAATTAACAACCCTAATAGGTAATTGTGACATAAATGAAGATAAATTTGTTTTAATACAACGAGATAAAAAGAATACAGACAAGAACGGAATCTCAGATTAAGAATTCGGATTTCATTACTTCACTGAAAACTTGAAAGCTTCGCTAGAAGAAATTAAAGAGAATTTGGCTTTTTAACCATGGCCTGTCTTGGCCTAGAGAGTTTTTTAAAAAATATAATAGAAATGTCATATTTTGTGCTCAAGTACACAAGGTAAGGGCACAGGGGTTCTGGCAGAGCTTCTCATTAGGTTTTCACTGACAAGGAATCAAAAAACAAATGCATGGGAGAGTGTTTCCTTTTCACGCATCCCTAAATTCATTTTATGACCTGTTCAGTTACAGGGTATGTTTCCTTCCTTAATAATATTTGTTATAATTAGGAAACTATTCTGATGGTTTATAGTTTGTCTTGATGAAACGTGGAAGTGGTTAAGCCAGGCCTGTTTTTAGAATGATAAACGTGTCCATACGAAGGATGGTTTGGAAGGGGCCAAGTCGGCTTCGGAGAGGGCAGTTGGGTGATTTTAAAGGTAGTGGCAAAAAGGATGAAAGCTTTGCTAGAACAAAGATAATGAGTTTCTCCTCGCGGGTCGCCGTGCTGACAGGAAGATCTAACACGTGTTAAAGAACAGGAGAGCCTGTCTTTCTGAGGTAGATCGGCATACTCAGATTTAGGAACTGAAACTTAGAATAGGTTAAATGTCCAAATCTGCTTTGAAAGTTTTTAAACTATGGGGGTTTAGCTAACACTACATCAGTGAGCTCATATACCCTTAGAATAACTCCTTTTGGTAGCTTTGAATCGTCAAATGACGTGTAATCAGCCTAGAATTCTACACCCCTTGGAAATGTTAATCATGTGTAAGGGCAGTCTGAGACATGAGAGTCTCAAAACAGAATATCAGAGAGCCGGGGTCCTGCGTATAGACCACGGCCACTCCGTCACAGTCCCCCAAATCCCGCCCACCCTGCGCCCACCCCCCGCCCCCCATGCTTTCTTTCTCCACTGTCCAGGTAGAGATCACCTGCATCTTGCAAACCACACAGACCAGGTGTCCTTCCAATGCCTGGCTCTTGTCACTGGCCCGTGAATAGCTTTGACGGCTCCCTGTTGCCTTAAGCATACGATCCACACTTTGCATATGGGATCCTTAAACATGTGTTTCCAGCTGCTTCTCCACCCCTACTTCTCCTCATGTCCTCACCCCGTCCCCATTGTTGATCCATCTGTTCATTCATTGACCCAGTTGGTGAGTGCTGGTTGAATGTCAAGTACATGTTGACCCTAGGAAGGTAAATGAAGCATCCTGTCTAGCATTTCCAGAGTCACGTGGAGGTCTGTGGAACTGGCCCATTGTCTTGGAACGTGAGCTGACTGTATTTTCCAATTGGCGGCTCAGTTTGGCAGGATCTCCACAGATGTGTGGGCCAGGAAGGGCTGTGGGTCCCTGTGGTTCACTAATTGTCACTAAGCATCACACAACCCAAGAGGCCTTCAAGAAGACCCCACTCCCCGCCTCCCTCTCTCTTTTTCGTTTTAATGGTTTTTCTGGCATAGCTTCCTCTATTCCCAAAACGTCATATGAAAATGAATCTAGGAGATGGGTATAGGATTACCAACAACACAGACTACACCCCCTTTAACGTTCATTAACTTTGAGAAAAATTCCACGTCAAACTTTTTTCTTTCCTAAGTCACAAATTCAGAACTACATAGATAATTTGGTAATTAATTTCTACTTAATTAACAAGATAGTTTAATGATCACTCAACTGTAATTTAAAACTGAGTTGAGACATTAGGGGACCTTTTATTTGTTACTGGAAAATTTACAATCCCTGGTGGTTTTCATTTTTTATGGGGATTTGCCTGGTAAGCCCTCCAAGGTTCTAATGGAAGAGCCTTTCAATGCAAAGACAGTTAATGTTACATTTGGGTGGTAGCACCAAAAATAGAAATAAAACAATGGCATGAACCCCCAACTCAAATTGTGCTTTTAAAATATTTTTGTGGAGCAAAATTAGAGTCTCATGCTAGTTGATTTTCATTCAGTGTGTCTATTACAAACATTTAAAATATTACTGTAATAGATTTATCATTCATACTTAAATTCCTATCTAACATTGTTTACGCAGAACTGCCACCCCATATTGGCCCCAATGGGCTACATACAGCTTTTCCTAGTAGCTGAAGGATCATCCTCTTCCTCAGATTTGGCTTGATTCACACCAAGTTTCTATTTGGTATCTAGCTGGGACCCTATGTCATCAGTCAAGTGTACATGCTTCCACAGTGCCGTCCTGAGCTGCGGACCCCACTTCTCCCCAGGCCCCAGAGTCACCCGCTCCCCAGCGCAGCCCGAGGACATGGGGCTCAGCTCTGCTCATTCCGGAAGGGCCCGTGCTGCTCATATGGGAGGGCTCACATAGCGGAAGCTGATGTTGTATGGGGCGTCATGATGGGGAATGTTCAAAAGCAGATCATTACAAAGCTGGTTGATGAGTTAAGTCTCCTCTGCACCCAGTGAACTGGGGCAAAAGGGACGTGAAAGGGCCGCCAGTTTGTTGCCTGATGGAGAAGCCTCTGCTCCTTCAGGACCTGCACAGGGAGAAGGTTGGGTCGTAGGAACCGAGTAAATAAGGAGTGAAGAAAGGATGGGGCAGCAGGGACCACCCAGCGGAACCCTTGAGCAGTTCTCAGCGGTCCTGTCTCTGGTGAAACCTTGGAGCTCTTGATGTGGGATGCAGAGGACCTTGCTCCTGGCTTGGGAGCTGCATGAGGCTAGAGACCAGGTCACATGCCTCTTCCCCTGCCTCCCCTTCCTTCTCTGGGCCCATAGATGGCTCTTCAGACATTTCTGTTAATTGACTTAATTCAAGTAAATCATTTAAACTAGAGAAGATATCTTGCTGATTAAATTACTGACACTCATTGGACTTTACCAAGAATGTCATAATCGTTAATGAAATTTTTAAAAGCTTAATTTAAGTGCTTAATTGTGGACGTTACCGATGCCAGGTGGTACCACGCAAGAGGAGTGTCAAAGACACCCCCATCCTGGGGCCTCGCCCTGTAAGTAGAGATCAGGAGGCCAGGACCTGATGTGAATGATGACGTGTCTGGTTTGGGATTATTACATAATCGCTTATTGCACAATGCCTATGCACCAGGCACTAGGGATTCAGGGCTGAAAAGTAGAATTGCAGCTCTTCAGCGCGGCCCTGACTGCATGTGTGTGTGCGTGTGTGCGTATGTGTGTGTGTAAATGTGCAGTGGTTCTCAGTCAAGGCCTGGGTGAAACACGGAGCTGGTTGTGTTAGCACCTTTGGTATTTGGGGTGCAGGGTCTCCACAGAGGAACCTGATGGTTAGAGAGGAAGGCTTGCCTAGGAGAAGTGATGCTCGAGATGCGGATTCTGAGAAGGAATTGGCCATGAAGAGAAGGGGAAGCATGTCTGGGCAACTTGTGTAACAGGATTCAGAGAGCACACGTTGTGGCATCTGCAGTGGGTTCTGTCCGGCTCGGAAGTGGGCAGTGAGCCCGGGGGCCGGCAGCAAGGCTGGAGGGGGGCCGTGTCCGGTTGGGCAGGGATCCTTGTCCTCCCTGGGGTTCGGAACCAGTTAAGGAATAAGACCCTGGAAGATCGGATGACTACTTTTTATTGGTAAAGCTGTCCTGGGAAATGAAGCTTATCTGGGCTTCCTTCTGTGGGAACCAGAATGAGACAGACTTGCCCGTATGGTTCCAGGCAGCGTGGGAGCCCCAGACCGAAGGGATGGAGAAGGAACAGCCTGTCCCAAGCCGGCCATCACCTAAGTCACTTGTCAGTGGGTCGGACCTTCACTGGAGGGCTTGGGAAGAGGCCAGGAGTGTCCGGGTCATGGGAGCCGGGATCCATGGGAAGTAATAACAGGAGGGGAGAATCCACCCCTCCCAAGCGTGAAAGAGCCCCATTTGCTGAGAAATTTCGGTTCTGACGTCCGTCTGGTGACGGGAGCGTTTGCAGAACTGAGAGCGGGACGAGGCCCGTGCGAGTCGCCTTTACGGAGGTCGCCCTGCAGTCTGTTCCTTGGGTGGCAGTGAGGAGAGGACAGCTTTGGAAGCTGCTTGAGAAACCGGCCACGGGCCGATGAGGTTTGCGGCAAGGCAGTGGCAGTGAGCGTGAACTGAAGAGAAATTCTGGTGGCAGAATCGGTCTATTCTGGCTCCTCTGTCCCTGCCCTGGGGGTGCTCGGGTGGTAACAGAGTTAGAGGCGAGGCCCAGGTTGGGCCACGTGGACACTGAGGTGCATCCAGGGGCAGCTGTGGCGTTGGTTATTGGATACACGGTTCTAGAAGCAGGAAGGGCACGAAGCAAGGCTACGTATAGATTTGGGAGCCATAGGCATGGAGAGGAAAGGGCCAAAGAAGGAAGCCTGGAAGCTCCCACATTCAAAGAACTGGTGAAGGAGGCTGAGAAAGAGGTTCCAGCCAGAGGAGGAAACCCAGGAAAGTCAGCGTCATGGGAGGAGGAACCATCAGCGGTGCCTAGGGCTGCCCAGAGGCCAAGAAGGATGCGGCCTGGCCTCCAGTTGGTCACCAGCGACCTTGGCAATGGCAGGTCCAGCCAAGGGGTTGGAGGCGGAAGCGGGTTGCAGTGGTCCGCAGAGCAAGGGAGAGTCTGTGAGGGGACAGGGCCAAAGGGACACAGTGCCTGTCCTGGGAGCCGTAGAGTCTGGGGGGGGGGGGTGCTTCCTTGCCAGGCGGCAGTGTTTGGAGCCGTCGTGGGGGCCGACGGAGTGTCTGAACCCCTGTTCTCCTGCCGGTCCCCCCTCTGCCTTGTTTTCCTCAACTGCGAGGATTAAATGACTCAGTAGACGGGAAGTGCAGACCGCTGGCCCATCGTTCAGATGTAAGAGACAAAGAAGAGGGGGGAGAGGGAGGGGAGGGAGGAGGGTGCCCCCTAGTTACCTGGTGAGAGGTGGGCCTGATTCCCTTGGTGTGACCAGATTCGTTCTTTCTGCTCCTCCTCTAGTGCAAATGATTTGAGAAACAAAGCAGAAGCCGAAATCGGGCATTAGGCCAGGATTTAATGAGGTCTTATTTGCGAGCTATCTGAGAGTCTTATTTTTACACACTAATTAAAAGGTGCCATTTATCATCTATCCAATAGAGAATTTAAAATTTGTGGGGAAAGTAAATGTATAACTCGCTTTTCTTGTTGCTTAAGTTCGTAAATAAACTTCTTTCTAGTTGAAGAATGGAAATACGTTTATGAAAGTATACTTAAGGGTACGGCTAAAATAGAATGATCTCAGAGTCATCACCCAGGTCAGGAAGGGGCCACTGCCAGCCCCCAGGAGCCCCTCGTGCCTCTCCCAGGCACCAGCAATTTGCTTGCTTGGTTTTGAAGTTTCTACATTGTAATTATAGATATGGTTAAAGGGGCTCGTTAAAGGGTATGTTTTATCTATTACCCAAATAAAATTTCAAAATTGTGGAGGGAGTGAGATACATTATTCATTCATTCATTCATTCATTTGTACTTGAAGGTATTTGAACATTTTTTGCCTTCCAGTTTTATTGAGATATAATAAAATATCTGTGTAAAATAGATACAAAATTAAAGAAACAGAAGTTTTTTACCTTTGATGAGAACTCCTAGGATTTACGCCCCTAACAACTTCCATGTATAACCTACAGCTATGTTAACTATTGTGCATTTATCATGCACGTTACATACCTAGGAAGTGATTTTTAAAATGACACCAAGTACTAGTATTGCCATATCAGGTTAATGAAATTGGTGGGGTGGGTGTCTGGTAAAAGAGCAGACATTTTCCGTATCTGCCAACGACAGCATTTCAGACTTAAGCTTAGTGCCTCGGGCAACTTTATAGGAAAGCAAGTCACCAAAATAGGAGAAACATCACACCTCAATGATAAAAGAGTACAGATTCTTTTAAGTAATCTCAAGTGATTGTGTTTCTGTTTTCTCATTCGTGCATTGCATGTATTAATATAAAATGCGTGACGTATTCATTTGTGGAATGATCCAATGCCGACAAAAACTCAGTGATTATAAAAATTTCCCAGCCAGTGTAATCTGGGGTGTAAGTAATATTCATGTTCTAAGTCTCCTGACATTTAAATGTTCCAAATATCAGGAAAAGTTGATGATGATAGTTACAAGAGAACAGTGCCTCCCTGCCCCTGGCATCCCGTTTCCCTCGAGTTGTTATTGGGGCGGGGGGCCCTTCCACTCACACAGCCCAGCCCAGCCCTGTGGCCCGCAGTGGGCCGGGGGCTTTTCACTGTGGAGGAGAAGGTGGCCCAGCCTTGCAAAACAGTCCCTTTATCTCCTTTTCCTTCTTAAGTCAGATACTTCCATTGTTCTTTATTAAGTGTCCCCCACTTTTATGAGTGATCCTGTAACTCCTAAAGCAGTCTATGTATTTTAGAACAAAATATTTGTAACTCATTTCCTTTCTTCCATGTGTGTGTAGACATAAAAATTATGGGGAAATAAAACAACTAGGGTTGAAGGTTCTAGTTAAGTTGAAAAGAATGCTACCAGTTATTAGCAGTTGTGACTTCGGGGTTTTTTTTTTGTAATAAATGTGGCCAAACAATAATTCAGTGGACAGAAGAACCGTAGTACTCAGCGTGTGGTTCACGCTTTGCACAGCCCCGTCTGTTGTTCTGTGAGAGGGTTTAATGGGAAAAGGTTCTCTCTGCCCGTGAACTTGCTCATTCTAGCCTCCACGTGGGAAGGAGGGAACGTTCATTTGCATTTGGAGTTCCATAAAATGAGGATTTTAGTAACATATTTGACTTGTCTTAGAAAGTTTCTCGAATCTCCCCTTAGAGTAGAAGACACTTATAGAAAATGTCTATGAAGTTCTCCCAACAGCTTCGCCCTGTTTAATTCTGACGTTTGTGTTTTTTTCTATGAGATTTAAGGTGAAAGTCAGTATGGTCATCCAACTGAGTAGTGACTCTGAGGCCAGGAGTAGTTGAACATCAAAAAAAACCTTTTGCTCTTTTTCAAAAAAAGAAAAAAATAGAAGTAAATTGGCAGTCACCCAAACAATCATGATTTTAAGTTCATTTACTTTTGGTTTTGGGATTTCAGTTCACCTATAAGACACACGTTTTGCGGCTGTTGCAATCTGATCTTAGGTTTTAGTTTTGAGTTCACATAATGATTTTTAAAATATTCTAATGTGCATCTTCAAAGACCCCAGATCGATACACCAATGGTTTTGAAATGACAGAGTGTTGCGATATTCCTCTGTAATTTAAACGTGATTAGCTGCTGAAGGTTATGGTCAATACACTACGGGAAGATAAATTAATTGATATCATCCTTTCAGGATGGTAAGAGGCCTATCGGAGGTGGGATATAACTAATGAAGCTGCTTCTTCATCTCTGTGAGCCATTTTTTATATATTGCATTTTCACTTAATCATATTTATACTATCATTCATTTACATGAAAGCCATAAGCTGTGGACAAACCAGTTCCTTACTAAAGTTATGTTCATTTGGAAAAGAAATTATCTGCGGACACTGTGTGTGTTCCTTCTACAACATAAGCTATTGCTGGGGACAGTGGTGTGTTTCCTTTGCGTGGGTATTTTTAAAATCAGCAACCTCTCTGGGCAGAGATAAGGATTGAATATCATTGAACTTAATTACAGCTATTCCCCGAAGACGCACATCTAGTCAAATAAAAGCTGTAGTTATTCTCCTGTAGTGACACCTATTGGTGTAGGAAGAGTTTTCTAATCGTTGACTTCCTTTCCAGTTAAATCCAATATGCTTTATCAGCCAGCCTATTTGCCAAGAGAAGTTATGGCTGGTTGAATTTAGATTTGTATTGATTAAGATAAACTCCCAATGTGTGTAGCCATATATTTAAATAAAAAAGTCTTTGACATAATTACATGTCCTTGAATATAATTCTATGCAGTAGCCTGTAGAGTTAAGAGTAATTCTTTCGGCTATGCAAAAAAATAGATTTTTGATTTTCCAAAGGGTTTGGTTTAAATTACCCTGTCTTATTTGGGATTACTTTTGCTGCAAGTAACTGGGGGGAAAGTCCTATTATTAGAATAATTTAAACAAGATAGGTGTGTATTTTTGTGCTTTACATATAAAGCATCTGAGATTTGCACAGGGCTGCTGAGCCAGAGGCCTAGCCCCTAGAAGGGGCTTGTGTCCCACCAAGTGTGGCTTCCTTCTGCAAGATCGCTTCCAGAGCTACAGCCAACATAGGTGCTTTTTACACAGCAAGAAGGAAAAAGACATAAGGAAGAAATGAGCCAGGGGCAGCCCTCTCAAGGGTGTTTCCTGGACGCCGCCATGTGACCCTCCTGCTGCCATCCCATCGTCCAGAGCTTGCTTGCATGGCCACGTTTAGCTGGGGTGCAGGGGGATGGACCGGAGAAAGCTTCAGGAAATGTCATATCTACTCTGGTAGTCCTGTGCCCAACTAAAAATCAGGAATTCTGTTACGCGGATGAAGGGAATAGTGGATAACGGAGACAGCCCTCGGTCTCTGCCACATTCCCTCTGTTTGGAAACCAGCCTCACGTAGACTTCTTCTGTCTTCCTGTCCGCTAGTTGCCCAGAAGATCGTTGCCACGAGGAAGAAGCAGCAGCTGTCCATCGGGCCCTGCAAGTCCTTACCCAACTCTCCGAGCCACTCGTCTGTCTGTTCCGCACAGGTGTCTGCCGTGCACATCAGCCAGGTATGTTGGTCCCGTGAGAGGTTGGACTGAAAAGCAGGTCAGAACCCAGGAGGACACACCTGCCAAATAGTGTTCTCAGCCAGCTCCAAGGTGGAATTTTTTTTTTTTCTTTTCAATTTTATAAATAACAGCATGTCAGTAATTGACTTAACATCTCCTTCAGAAACTGCTGTGGCCAAGCGGTTTTTATGGGAATCATTCTTTAATATTGCCCGTCTTCACGCTGCCTGTGTTATGAGGCCTGCTGGCTGGAGTGGAGGTGTGGGGTATGCACTGTCATCTCTGCTGTTGATTTAAGTGACCCCACGCTGGTCCTCATTCTTGTCTGCTTGTAGGTTGAGCAGTTGTGGGTGAATCTCAGTAGCTAATCCCACAATATGCTTCAATATGGTAGCAGCCCTCAGTTATAATTCCCGTCTCCCTTAGGCCCTGTGGAAACTAGTATCTTTCCATTGCAACATTTTGCTATTTACTTGGGGACAAACAATATAACTGTCACTTTGAAGAACCTAACCAAAAACCCAGTAAGGAACTCTTGGCTTATTTTTTTGCCTGCCCGTGTGTCTTCGGTTAACATTTCTTAGGTGGGTGTCATATTGGCACTCTTTAAAGAGATGTAGCGAGAAGGTTTGGTATCGTGCTTTTGGTAGCTTGAAGAGTCAGGAAGTGTGTTTACAGTGGGGTCCTGTGAAGGCACGCTCAAAGATGTTAAATCCCACTCCAGGCATCTGTAATTCTCTCTGAATCTTGAAGTATCTTCCAGAAGCATTCACATTTCCAAGAGGTCATTTGCTTCTTTTTTTTTTTTTTAAATGAATTTTTATTAGAGTCTAGTTGATTTACAATGTTGTGTTAGTTTCAGGTGTACAGTAAAGTGAATCTGTTACACATATACATATATCCACTCTTTTTTAGATTCTTTTCCCATGTAGGTCATTACAGAGTACTGAGAGGAGTTCCCTGTGCTGTACAGTAGGTTCGTATTAGTTATCTTTTTTTATATATAGTAGTGTGTATATGTCAGTCCCAATCTCCCAATTTATCCCTTCAAGAGGTCATTTTCAAAATGTGAGTTTTGGTTCTACTGGGCAAAATCACACTCTTTCTCCTTCTAATCCGGAGCAGTGAAGGGACTGTAGAAACCACTTAGTTCAACCAACCCCTTCCCTTTTCAGAGGAAATAGAAAATAATGACATTTTAACTCTCAGATTTTTTAACATCTTTACTGGAGTATAATTGCTTTACAATGGTGTGTTAGTTTCTGCTGTATAACAAAGTGAATCAGCTATACATATACGTATATCCCCATATCTCCTCCCTCTTCCGTCTCCCTCCCACCCTCCCTATCCCACCCCTCTAGGTGGTCACAAAGCACCGAGCTGATCTCCCTGTGCAATGCGGCTGCTTCCCACTAGCTATCTGTTTCACACTTGGTAGTGTATAAGATCAAACGATAGAGACTTCTCTGTCTTCGGTCACTTTTCTTAGACAGAACGGTGCCGAGCTGATCGGTCTGTTCTAGGATGAAACCGTGCCTGCTTGCTGCTGCTGCCACCAGCAAGCGGGAAGTGCTGGTCCCGCCGGCCGGGCCGCGCCTCCATGCAGCTTGCTGGCTTGTGGGTTATGACCCCACGCAGGTGGCGGGTTAGGCTCCTGCAGCGTGTCACTAACAAAACCTTGGCTTTCAATCATTACAGACAAGTAACGGAGGCGGGAGTCTGAGCGACTATTCCTCCTCTGTCCCGTCCACGCCGAGCACCAGCCAGAAGGAGCTGCGCATCGACGTCCCGCCCGCGGCCAACACGCCCACGCCCGTCCGCAAGCAGTCCAAGCGCCGGTCCAACCTCTTCACCGTGAGTGTCCCGCCGGGGGGCCGGGGGCGGGGGGAGATCGGAGCGTGGTTCCTGCTCACCTAGCGGTCCTCTGGCCGCCAGGTGGCTCAACGACAGGTGTAGCATCCAAACCAAATTAACGAGAAGAGCGCTGAGTTCTGTGGAAGTCTCAGAAAATTACAGGATGCCAAGACGCAGATGTTGAGCAAAGTGGGACTTTCTCAGTTGCAGGGAGTCCTGACATGTGTCAGAAATGAAGAGCAAGGGGTTTGTATAAAGGTCTCTGTTATCCTGTGCCTTTCTTGGTCTCTAGCTTAAAGACTTGTCACATTAGATACATGGAGGTGACAGACTCTACCAGAATTCCCCAGACGTGTGCCTCAAGCCTTTCAGGTGAGATGTATAAAGCCGTATCAATGCACAGACCCCCTTCTCCTCAGGCTGGAGCACTGAGGACTTAGCTCAGGGTCTTTAGCGGCTCACGGACAGAAGCCAGTCCACTTGGACTTTTCTTCAGAACCATCTGCGGAGCATTTTAAAACTCTACATCAGCTCTCAGGGCTCAGGTTTACGAACTCAGAATCTGTGCGTGGGGCCCAGGCGTGTGTAGTGTTTAAAAGTTCCCTGGGCAGTTGGGATGCAGAGAACCCCTGAACTACAGAGGACACAAAAGTGCTGCTGCCCTGTCCCTTCCCTTACACACAGCAGACATTACCAGTCAATCATGGAAGGCTTTGCAGTGGAGCCCAGAACTCTGGGCACAGAGCTCCAGGCAGAGCTGCTACTGCCGTGTGACTGGAGTCATTTGATTTGAGAAGAACACTTTCCCTCCTGGAACTAGGTCTGTGCATTAGAAGTGTATGCTTTCAAAGCAGGGGTTCTCAACCAGGTGGTCTTGCACTCCCAGAAATTTGGCCATTTCTGGAGAAAGTTTGAATTGTCTCCGCTCGGGGGTGGGAGTGGGTGTGGACCACTAGATGCAGACATCTAGTCTGCGTAGCAGCCATGGAGCTGCTAAACATCCTGTGATGCACAGGCCAGCCCCACAACAGAGAGGTCTCCAGCCGCCAGTGTCAGGGTGCCCTGTTGTAAGCCATTTGACTTCTCCTCTTGGTTGATTATTGCTGACTTAGGTGCAAAGAAGTTCAGTATTTCCTGGCTTAAACTGAAGGAAGATTCTGCAGGGGTGGCCACAAGTCTCTTATCTGACCCACTGCCCTTACTTGGAGATGGCGTTCTTTCTTTCTTTTTTTTTTTTTTTCCTTTGGCGGCGCTGCGAGGCTTGTGGGATCTTAGTTCCCCCACCAGGGATTGAACCCGGGCCCTTGGCAGTGAAAGCATGGAGTCCTAACCACTGGCCCGCCAGGGAATTCCCTGAAGGTGGCGTTCTTGATGGTGAACGAGGCTACCAAGTACGATAGATCCCCCCGTCCCTTTCCCACCACGTTCGTAATGGTTTTCCCATCAGATAAGTCTTCAGTGCCAAGGTCTACTGCCAACAGCGAACACCCCCTCCTCACAACTCTCCCCTTCCCTTTGCTCTTTGCCCTGTGCCATGTGAGTTCTGGCAGACGCTGCTATTGGAGGGCCAGAGTGAGCATCAGACAGGCTCAGACCCTGTCCTGCGCTGCCAGGGGCTGTTGGACCTTGGGCAACTTACTTAATCTCTCTGAGCTGGAAACAATGGTAGTTGTGGCGAGGCTGCTAAGAAGATTCCCTGTAGGGGCGAAGAGTCTCTGTGGCCTCGCTTTCATTTTTATCTCACCACCACAAACGTTATGGAATGATTTCTCTTAATGCATAAGCAAAAGTAGTTGTAGAGGGCTTCCCTGGTGGCGCAGTGGTTAAGAACCCGCCCGCCAATGCAGGGGACACGGGTTCGAGCCCTGGTCCGGGAAGATCCCACATGCCGCGGAGCAGCTAAGCCCGTGTGCCGCAACTACTGAGCCCACGTGCCACAACTGCTGAAGACTGCGCACCTAGAGCCCGTGCTCTGCAACAAGAGAAGCCACCGCAATGAGAAGCCCGCGCACTGCAACAAAGAGTAGCCCCTGCTCGCCACAACTAGAGAAAGTCCGCGCACGGCAACGAAGACCCAACGCATACAAAAATAAATTAATTAAAAAAAAAAAAAGTAGTTGTAGGGCTGTGTAATAGATTGGGAGGGAGGTAATTAGGTGTCTGCAAAATACAGGTGAATATCTGATATGCGTAAATCTGTACATGAATAAGATGCTCTACTGTGGAATTTCTTCAGACATACTGAGAATAACAGCAGTCACCTAAGCAGCACTTCTGGCTTATCCAACACCTGTAGTAACACTTCTGTACGCCCAGGTGGGGTCTTCCAGTTGAGAAGGTGTCACCTCACAGAACAGGCTGTGCACTGACTCATGGCTCAGTGGACCTGAGAAGCTCATTGCCGAAGATGCGGAGAGACCGGGCCGAGAGCAGGATACCAACGTAGCGGGGAGGAGCGGGGGCTCTCGAACGTGGACCAGAGTATCTTCTGTATCTTTGCCGCTCCTTCTAGGGTGTGGCGGGAAGGGGAAACACCCAGGCTCACGACACCTTCTAAGGGGCACCTTTCCTGGCCACTGGCTTTGGTTTCTGTTCAAGGTGAGAGGTGAGCACCGGGAAGTCTCTTTAAAATGGAGCTGCTCTGACACGTGCCCATCCCCATCCCCACCCTTTATAAGGGCAGCCCTGGGGTTGGAATGTGCCAGAAAATAGTGTCCCGGACCCTGCCCACTGGGTAACTGACAAAGGAGACAAGTTTAAGGCAGGAAGAAGCAAAGGAACCGTAACTCGGGTAATAAACGTCCCCTTCCCCTCTGCTGTTTGCGCAGCTGGGTTCTGTTTTCTATCAGGAGTAGTGTGATGGGAGCTAACCCACGTTCAAGGGGAAGCGGATTAGAGACCGGGGGGCTCTGCCCGCCCGGAGGAGAGCGGAGACTGGCGCGAGGGGGCACCCTCCCTGCTGCTGGAGTGGCGCACACGTACGCACTGCCGCCGCGTCCAGGTACCCGGGCAGAGACCAGGGGCCCGGCTGTCCAGGCCGGGTGGGGCAGTGCCAGAGCCAATAAGAACTCATCCTTGTGGTGGCTGAAAATCCTCATTTATTATGTCATAATTAATGTAGCTAGTGATGCGGGGGCCTGCCTGTGACCCTGTGCGGGATCAGTGCTTGATCTCTTCAAGTGCTGGAAAATGGTCTGAGAGTAAATACACCCTTTTAGAAATCGAATCCGGCTGCTCGGCTGTCAGTAGCGGGAACAGGAATCAGGTCATGGAAGAAGCTAACTTCACGGCGGGTTTGCATCACGGCGTTTAAGGAAAAGACGGCTGAGATCCTGTGTCTTCGTCATTACTGGGTTTGACATTGAACAAGACGATGATGGCGATGGTGGTGGCGCCGGGTGGGTGGTGTAGGTTGAAGATCTTAGAAGTGTCAACTCCACTAGATGTCAGTGTCATCCAAGGAATGACAAGAAGCAAATTAATTTTGAAATTGCAGCCACTTAGGACACTAAATTCTCCTTGTTACCGGTTTGCATCTATTCTTAAACATGTAAAATTTCATAGACTCTTCATCCCTGGCGATTATTGGTAATTACTGGCTTAAATTGGCAAAAGTGTATTTACTGAAAAGCGTGTATTAGGAGGATAGAAGTGCCATATGCCGAACAATCCTAGTGAATAAAAATCCACGCAGGCTGGGACGGTAATGCCCAGATGAGGGAGCATTGTCCTCCGTATTTATTAGACCCTCGTAAAGAGGCCAGAGTTAATTAAGTAGTACACACACCAGTTTTCAAATAACGTGCTTATGAATTGTATAAACTTCGGATCTGATGACCTGTAAATGTACCACTCTGGGCTAACATTCTTCAGTCCCAGATGTTTCTGTTGGCATATACACATGTGCAGATATAAGCAAAAATCAATCACACGCACCTTTTACAGAACAGTACAAACTTAAAAAAGTCTCTCCTGTAGTAGCAGATTATGTCTTATATTGGCGGTAAGAACAGTACTTCACTGATAAAAAAGCTAAATTATATCCTATCTTGCTTATTTCTTTGAGAAAAAATCATTGTTTTGAGAAAAGAAATATTCAAAGGCTATCTCCATTCACTTCCTCGTTCTGTAATATTGGCACTTAGGATGATTAGTTTAGTAGCCCTAATTTACATGTGGTTCAAATGTTTTATTAGGAAATATTTTCAAACATATAGGAATTTTAAAAAACACATGCATGTACTCACCGTGCAACTCAGCAAATAAAAGCATTTTTCTGCCACTGCTGCGGTTACTTCTTCTAGAAATAACCCGGTCACAGATAAACTGTGCCCCTCCAGAATACATCCCACTGACCCCCGGTCCAGGGATCGGCATTCACTTGGATTTGGTGTCTATTTTCTGTATCCGTGTCTTAACCTCATTCTAGTACGTGTCCACAATTGTACGTTGCTTTGCCTGTTTTCAAGCTTTATAATCCTGGCGTCACTTACATGGTATTTTTTAAAGCTTACCATATAATGCCGACACCCCGAAACAGAGCCAAGCATATCCAGTAACCTAAGATTGTGAAAAGGCATAGCCCAGCTCATAGAGACGCTCTGTAAAAATAAGGCAGCAAAATTGATAGTCTAAATAGACCTGTTTGAATGGTATTTTGTCTTCTGTAGAGACGGGGAGCGTGGATCCTATTATATGTGCTCCAGCAGCCTTCGACTTACTCATCAGTTAAAAAGGGGAAAGCAGGTTTCTGTTTAATAGTGAGGGCTCCTGTCAGCAAAGCTGCCTGTCCTTGTAAGCAGGCAGCTGATGAGGTGCCCCTTCACAGCTTCTTTTATCACCTGGGGGAAAGTTAAACATTCCTCTAAAGAAGGAGATGGTAATGAGAGTTATCCTAGCCTTTCTTTCCTCCGTGTTCACTGTTTGCGGAGGCTACACGGTCACTCTTCCGGCTCCCCCCGACCTTCTGTGATGGGTGTGATAAACTCCCGTTAGGTTTCTGGTTGTGTGTCAGGCTGGACGCCTTGCACCCTCACTCCTGACCCAGGCAGCGGTACCCAGAGAGACTTCGGATCTGATGATTTCACGGAGCCATTTCAGCTAGAACGTAAGGACGTGGGTGATGTAGTCTCAGAGTTGGCAGAAACATCAGGAGACCTTACTGGGAATTTGTACGTGCTGCGGTGTCTTATGTCCAACGGGTTTGTTTCAGTTTCGTTGTTGGATTTCAGTTTTATGATGTATATCACAGCCTGTTGTACCAAAAGTCACTGTAAGACAGTGATACAGCAAACCCTTTTGCCTAACAAATAACCACTGGTCTGTCTTGAAATTTTAGTTTTGTGACCGTCTCCACCAACGTGTTGGAGCCGTAGGGAATTTCTGTTACACTTTGGCGGTGAAGTCTTACCTCAGTTTCGTCCTCCTTCATCTCAAGGAGTGCTATCAAACACGGAGCTTAGTTCATAATCCTGCTTCGCGTGGAATCTGGAAATTCTGCTCTGACGACAGAGTGGCTGTGAGGACAGATGTGCTGCCTTGAGGAGGATGTTAATTTTTTTAATGTTTGTTTTGTTAATTATTCTGGTTAATAGAGAATAATGAAGATGGATTTCCAGATTTAGAAATTTAGAATTCATAGAATTCTGAAAGTACCATTAATGGTCTCTGTTGATTTAAAACAATTTTAAAAGTCATCGCCATGAGCTTTGAATCTCACTTTACAAATAGTAACCTCAAATTCCAGCTTTCTTATGAACTGAGATGTAAGGAAAAGAGAATTTAAGGCTGTTATGTAGCTCTTACCACAGATTATTAATTAAAGAGTTAATTAAAGAGAAAAGTGAGCCCTCAACTCTTAACTAAAATTCATGACAAGGAATTGATAAATCTCTATTTCTTTCCTAGCCCAAAGGTTAAATGTCATGTTTTATGTTCTTCTGCAACTTTCTATTGGTTGCTTGTTTCATTTCCTGGTACTTCATTCCAGGCTTCTAGCATCCTAAAGAAAAAAAGCACACGGAGCCTGGCACTTAGTAGGTGTTCAGTAAATAAATGTCGGCTTCTTAACATCATCGAAGAAGCCTGTCTTCTAAGGAGCCCGTGTGCCCCTTGCAGTCCCACATCCGGGTTTACGTCATGGGGACTTTTCTCCCTTATGCCCTATGACATCACCCCCTTTAATATTAAAAAAAAAAAAAAAAAAAAATCAGCGGCTCCATCTCACACCCTTTAAAACTGGATTTCATTAGCTTCTCACTGCCACCCTGGACACCACAAAGTCTGTTCATTTCATATATCATCCCAGATTTGAAAAGCACATGAAAATGTTTCTCCATTTTCAATATTGCGTGAGTAATGTTCCCATTGAAAAGTAATGGAGTGGAGTTGTCACTTGTCAGCACAGTTATTAAGGAGGACGAATCTTAGATCTTTCTCTCATAATAAAATAAATCTGTCAGAAAATCATTGTGCTCACACTTTCTCATGCCACCAAGAGATGGAGACTTAGCCGTGGTGCTCCTTCAGTGTCCCCAAGTCACCGTATGCTGGGGTTGTGGCTTCCGAACTGGGGTGACCACTGCCGCCCTCCCCGCCGATCGCCCGCTCCTGGGCGGTGCACGTACCTCAACAATATGGCCAGGGAAACTGTTCAGGAACTTGGCAAACAAAGCCACTCATTTTTCCCCAGAGTACTGATGTTTTGCCCCAAAAGGTATTTTCAACTTTTTTCCCTTTGTTATTTTTTGTGGTATCTTAAACTAGTTTTAACTTTGAATTTGCTCTTTTCTAGCTATCCAGAAGCCATCAAAAGGAACATTAATGGCACCTTGCTACAAATTAAGGGTGTCCCTTTGAATTGCACAGCTGAAACGTTAATAGAATTTTTAAATCCTTCAGATGTTAATTAAATATATACATTTATGTCATAGGTTTCCCAAACAAGCAGCGAGGACTCCTCTCTTCCTCGGCTGGATTAACTACAGCTTTAGAATGTGTTTTCCCGTTGGGCGTTACTTTCCTGTATGGTCCATTGGTTTCTAGTAATTGAATTTTGAACTCTTTACAAAAGAATTAAAAGATAATTTTGCAGTGGAAAAGTAGGAAGAAGAGTTTAGAAAACTCCCTGTAACGTGATGGCTCGGTGGAGATGGACGCCCCAGCAGTCTGCTCCTGGGTTGTGTGTGCGCACATGGGTACACACATAGCTCATCCAGGGCTTCTGGGCGTGCGTTTTGCAGAAACCGTGCAGATGGGGGCTCACCTCCACGATCTGTGAACCGCAGCCCTTCCCCAAATGCTAACTTTATTTTTACTTTGCAGTCTCGGAAAGGGAGTGACCCAGACAAAGAGAAAAAAGGCCTGGAGAGCCGGGCGGACAGCATCGGGAGCGGTCGAGCCATCCCAATTAAACAGGTATGCCGTTTCCCCCTTCCTGTCCCTGTAGCTGGAGACACACCCCGGGTCTCTGCTCACTGTGATGCTGGCTCGTGCGCCAAGGTTTGTTTGATGTGCTCTGTTGATGAATGTAGAAGTCACTCACTTGACATCGATTAGAAGAGGTTCCTGTGTGTATTAAAATAGGATCATTAGAATAAGAAGAGGGAAATGTGACAACAGATCTAATGAAGTGCAGTCTGCCCGCCTGCATATGGAGCGTGTTTGGAGGCTGCACTGGCTTCAAAGGCTGCCTTTGTAGCTCGGCTTTGATTGGGCCGCTGGCCGCCAGTCGACGGGGTAAATCAGATCGCCGTACAAGAGCCCCTTGTGATCACAGGAGTAGCCCGACGTGGCCCTAATTTGCTCTCGCAGACGGACATCTGAACACTGTTTCAGGCTGGTTTGTAACAACGAGGCAATTAGTTGTGATAATCATAGCTGGTGTGTCAGCTGTGCGCTCTTGTTTGTAATTTGCTAATGAAGGAATTGTAACTTTGATTAGGTTCAGTTTCATTTAGATCTTATTATATAAGGGAACATTTACAGCTGTAATGCGGGGCCTTAATTAAACTTCCTCATTACACAACAGGACTCGAATGCAGGCATTTGTTTTGGCCTATGTTGCTAGCCTGGAATCGTTTTTCATTAGCCCAGAAGCCGGGTACCAAATTACTTTATGTCTCAAGTAAAACGGGAATTCATCGGACCTATTTGGCTGTGGTAGTTCCCAGGAAAATAAAAATAAGTGTTCAGCCCCGGCACCATGGCTTCTGGAAATGCCATCTTTTAGTTTGTTAAAGAAGGCCAGTTGATTTAGAGTGCATTCTGCTTCAGAGGAAGAGGAGTCTGTGGGCAGGATAACAGCTTTGCCTCCTCTCCGGGTGCTTAGACAGTTTCACCAATCCTGTAGGAACTCGTGTTGGCACTGACCACCCTTGAACAGGGCTGGAGTCTTTCCACAGTTTAGTTTAATCCGTTTGAAACAGTAGGAATACAGCTTTAGCTGAGGACTGGGCAATTTCTGCACGGAGGTGTGGGGAGGGCCAGGATGGATCGGGCCCCAGCGTCACAGGTGAGACCAGAGCAGGAAGTCCACGAGGTTTTCATAAGACGTGTTCAGATGCTGAGCGGCCAGTGTGTGGGCTGGCATGGAGAACCACTAAGAAGAGTCCTCTTCCCTCTTCTTTGCTGTTCTCCCTTTTTTTTTTTTTTTTCTTTGACTTTTGCATTTTTAAAAAAAATTTTATTGAAGTATAGTTGATTTACAATGCTGTGTTTAATTTCTGCTGTACAGCAAAGTGATTCAGTTATACATATATATATTCTCTTTCATATTCTTTTCCATTATGGTTTATCACAGGATTTTGAATATTGTTCCCTGTGCTATACAGTAGGACCTGTTGTTGTTGTTTATCCATCCCATATATAATAGTTTGCATCTGCTAACCCCAAACTCCCAATCCATCCCTCCCTCATCCCCGTCCCCCTTGGCAACCACAAGTCTGTTCTCTATGTGTGTTTTTGAAGGCTCTTAAACAACTTCTTTGCTGTAGAGATGCAAGCACACAGTTGCTTATTCTTTGTGCATTTACTTATAAACGTAACTCTCCAATAAGGTAATTTTAATGTGTAATTTTCATTCTGTTGATGCTGTTTCAACTAGAATTAGAAAAAGCATTCAACTCTATTCCTCTCACTTAAAATATTGGTCCCGGGACATTTCCCTTTGGGAATATTAGAACTCAATACTAGACTGTTGCCTTAAGTCACGTGTCCTGTGGGTTCGGGTGGGAGCGTTGGCCTCCACGCCAGCCAGGCAGACCCCCAGGCTCCTCTGTGGAGGCGCTCGCCTTACAGGCCAGGCTTTCAGTATGGGTGCCAATGGAGCTTGACCGTGCGGCGTAAAGTTTGTATTAGCCACTCCTTGGAAGCTTTCAGTTGTGTATGTTCCAAATAATCCAGTCGAACTCTAAATCACGGTCTGGTTTTCTGGAGAATCGTGACACAGGCAGTGCACGTAGCTCGTGTCCCTCGTAGCTGCCCCCCACGTGTGGCCACAGACCAGACGCCTCCCGGAGACCTCACCTGGCCTGAGTCCCCTGGACTCTGTGCCCGGCCTCAGACTCCTCATCTGTGAAATGGACTCTGGACGATATCAAGTCCCTTGGGACACTGGGATGTGGAGAGGCCAGAGAGAATTTTTAGATTCCAGCACAGCCGGATTTTCAGATCAGTCTTGCTCAGGACACTGTCGTCGGAGCCTTGCTGTGGGTCACACGGACTGTTGTGGGTTTGCACACTGCCATACAGATTTATCTGTATTTTTATAAAGGAACCGAGACCATTAGAGGTAGTCTAAATTCCTAACCCTCTCAGTGATGACTTCAACCGTTAGAGATGAAGCAAGAGGATTACAGAGGATGGACGGAGCCCAGTGGGGCAGCACCTGCCAGAATGTTCTAGACACTACAGACCTGGAACAACTAAGTGACTGCTTAGTATTCGTTACGCTGTTTTCATCTAGCATATCACTGAACCCTCAACATTGCGCGGTTCAGGTAGCTGCGTTATCCTTATTTTTAAATTAAACCCGCGTAGGGCAAGCTTTCCAGACCAGGCATCTTCAGAAGCTGAGGGGCCAGGATTCGGACCCCGGCCCCCGTATCCCCACGCCCGTGTGCCGTACACTGCCTGTTGGAGAAAAGCCTTCAGAAAGCTTAAGAAGCAAAGTTACGTGTTTTAAATTAAACATGTGACCCCTGACCTCAGACAGAAGTACCTCCTGCTTGTGGAGAGGAACCTCCTGAGGTGTGCCTGCAGCAACGCGCTTCTCCAGGGACACGGGTCCTCGCGCATCTGTCCGGGGCTGCACGGGGTCCCTTCATCCTGTCCCGATAGCCTGCCCTTCCCACCAGCATCCGAGCACTTGTCTCCACACTCAGCCCGCGTTCAGGACTTGGTCTGTATGTTGGGGCCCTGAACCCCAGCTCATGGGCCCTTTGCCTAACAACAGAGAAGTTGTCCTGAACCTCAGGGACCTGCCGGTGGGGCTGGGCTGGGGATGGCTTTGGGACAGGCCAGGATTTGTGATCATCACAGGGTCTGTCTTCCTCTCCGCACAGGAGTCTTGTCCGGGGCGGTTTAGGGCACGGGTGAGGCCATCTGCAACACGCTCTGCAGCCTGACTCATGTTTTTACAGATCAAACACGTTCCGGTGGGTTATCTTAACCTTGTTTGGCTCACGCTTTACAGCTCGTCCGTTCGTTGTGAGACAGAGGCTTGTTCCCCCAGCGTGGGAGCTGCCCATACACGGCAGGCAGTGGTCATCTCTTCCCTCCTTCCCCAGTGAAAGCTTTCTCGTCAAGGATATGAGTGATTTTCTGCAAAGTAACTCCATTTCTTGAGGTGGACCTGGGCCCACCTCGCCTTTTTTGTCCTTTCTGAGGTCTTAGTGGAGATTTGGTTCAAAGAGTTCTGCTTCTGCTGCTGCTTTCCCGTCTCCTTCCTCCTCCTCCTCCTCAAAAAGGTCTATTCCAATAAAAATTAAAAAGCAAAGCAAGAAAAAGAAAAGGCCAGAGGCCCGGCTCGGCAGCGAGTGGGCTTGTCACGTATTAATTTTTCACTGCTGTGGAGAGTTGCACATGCATAATCGCTTGATGGCAGTGGGAGTTGGGGAGCTCCTATGGTGTCATTTGCATAAATCTTGTTAAGTCACTGGCAGTTAATGAAGTACAAATGAGCCCGGAGAAGGTGACATGCAAATCGTGGGTGGCAGATGGGAGGTCTGTTTTGGGGGACGGCAGCTGTGTGCTCTTTCTTCTTTCTTTCCCTTCCGCGTTTTTTCATCTCTATATTAGGGTCCAGATACTCAGGCACAGCCTGGCCTCTCCCTTCCCGGGCCTCCTCCTGCCCCCGGTGTTCACGCCGGGAAAACAGACCTCAGGGCCTCCTTGCCTCGCACCTCGTAACTGACACTGGAGTATGAACGTTTGAATTTTTACAATCTTGGTCAGTTTATCTTGTCTTGCTTGCACAATTGAAAATACCTGTATGTATATTTTATTTGTGAGGACAAACAAGAAACAAGCAAACGCCTCCCTAAATGTTGTCTCGTGGGATTTCCGAGAATGAAAAAGAGTGAAAACTACTGCCTGCTTTATTATGCTTCTGTCTGGGTGGGGGTCTGTCCTTCCCCCCTTCAGACAGACTGATGGTGTTTGTCCGGCTGTTAACACCCATCCCACGGTCACAGCTGGGCCCTAAGGGTGGGCATTCCTGGTTAGGCAGCAGGGGAGATACCAGAAGAGCACGGGGCCTGCCTGTAAATCCGGCCGCAACGAAGACCCCTCACTGTGCCTGTGGACCCCCTCAGCAGGGCCCGCACGGGCCTGTCAGGCACGGCTGGGGTGCCGCTTGCCTGGTGGCCTGTTTCTTAAAGATTTAAATGCTGGCAGGACTCACAGCCAGTTCTTAGAGACTCATGGGCAAAGCACTGCATCCGCTTGCTTCCTGCTTTAAGAAGTTTTCTATGTATTTCGTCCACTGGTTGCTATTTTGAGAGAAACAAGTCTCCGTTGACCTTGAAGAAACGCAGGCAGAGGGGTGTGTGCGGGGACCCGAGCTGTGACAGGCACTCAGGGGCCACCCGTTCCGTTTGGCTCTTCCTCTGCCTGGTCCAGCCCAGGCACACCTTCTCGGAACTTGGGCCTGAGGTGCTGCTGGAGACCCGGCTCAGCTGTTTAATTCTGGGATGCTCCAGGGAAACACCAAACACAAAGTGTCTTCGTGTGACTTTTTTATTTTTTCACCTGAGTGGTTGGAAGCATTTTATTTTATTTATTTTATTTTTAAAATTTTATTGGAGTATAGTTGATTTACAATGTTGTGTTGGTGTCAGATGTACAGCAATGTGATTCAGTTATACATATACATATATTCATTCTTTTTTAGATTCTTTTCTCTTGTAGGTTATCACAGAATATTGAGTAGAATTCCCTGTGCTAGCTATACAGTAGGTCCTTGTTGGTTTCATGTGACTTTTTTTAAGGTCTTAATTTTGACCTTGAACCCTGATGGACTTTGGCCACCTCTGGGGCAGACAGCCAGCCAGTGACAGCAGGGCCTTTTCTGCAGCCACTGAAGCCACAGGAAAGCCCTTCCCAGGGCATCAGAGGCAGAGCGGCCTGGGTGGCACTGTCCCCAGCGCTCTGCGGTCACCTGTGAGCCGTTTTGAAGCCATACATGTGTTTGATTCTCAGTTGAGTAGAAAGCAGCAGTTGTCAATTAAGTGAAAGGACCCTCTGGAGTGAATCCCCTCGGCCAGCCTGTTGCAGGCGCTGACCTGCGTGGTCTGGTACCTGGGATCGACACGGGAGTGGGGAGGGGGGGTGGATGGTGCGGCGTCCGCAGGAAAAAAGCCACCCGACGCCGCTCACTTTTAGCATCTCCGGAAAGTTTGACACCGTTCACAGCCGGGTGGTCGGCCACCCAGCCATCGTCTGCTTTCCTGGAGGAAACAAGATTGGTGACCGGGCCGAAATTTTAGAGAGCCTGGCAGGGAAAGAAAGGGATGGCTGTGCCCTCGTCCCAGGATGCGGGGAGCACTCACCCCATGGCGCCGTGCCCACAAGGGATCCTGTTTACTCCGTGACCACAGAGGGGCCGGTGAGCACCAGCATCCTGAGAAGACTCTGCTCACCCATGTGGCAAATCAGCTCCGCGCAGCACCCACGGGGGCCCAGCCAGCTCCCCAGAAGCAGGTAATTTACTGACACAGACCCGGTGCTCTGAAAGCTAATTTACCTCACTTGGGTGCACAGGGCCCTGCGAGGACTGCATCCGACCTGGTTCACGACAGACTCAGCCAATTACGATTATTAATTCAATGGGCCAGGTGGGGGCATCACACGCTTTTCCTTTGACTCCTCAGATATCATAGTGTCACTGGCACTCTTGGCACACTTTGGAATATCTGGATGCCTGCGTTGGAATTTACAGTCATCCGTCTTTGATAAGTAGGGCAGACCCCCTGACACTTTGGCCAGTGTAGGTGGATGGCAGTCTGGTCTGTACAAAATGCTCAACATGCTGAAATAAATGACATGACTGAAATACGAAGTCCATAATTTAAATATAAATCTGCAGAGCAATTTAACCTAATCCTTCCCTTGGTCAGGAGGGCTGCAGGAGGGTATATTACAAAGTAATATACAATGAAGCACTTTATATACTGTGAACTAGCCCGCAAACATAATGTTATTTCCAGGAGTGGAAGTTCGTTTTACGACTGAGTGTGTCCTCTGTGTATCCATAATCCAGGAGCTGAGGTGATACCTGATTTAGTGATTCATTTCACCGGAAGGTTGTTTATTTTCTTTAAAAGTTCAACAGTGGTGATGAAAACCCAATTCCCTACGGGCTCAGAAAGATAAACTCACATACAAATAGAGGGAAGTTGCTCAAAGCTAAGTTTCTCCAAGCTTGTGGATGAATCAATAAGATACTTGGTTTTGGCATTATTTCTTACCAGACTCAATTGGCTTGTAACTGTCATACACTCATCCTGTGTGGACACGCCCTGGGGACTCTGTCAGGGGCTTGGGGAGATAGAAGATAGATGCCTGCCACCCAGGCTGGCCTCAGACTTTCAGGGAGGCCGCTACCCCTGCCCTCCAGTACCGGTGGGGGGGCGTTGCAGTGGAGGTGTGTTGAAAGGACCCTGTACCCCTGGAGGAACGGTGGATGCCACTGGGCTGGGAAGGGGAGGGGGAGGACCAGAGGGGTCAGTCCCTCTGGACTTGGAGGTGTGAGCAGGCAGTCGTCAGAGGCAGAGGGGGCAGGGCGAGCAGAGCAGAGAGGAGGAGGGGGGCCAGGAGGGGAAGCTGGAACGGCCGAGGCGTCCCGTTGCCGAGGGCTCTGACTGCCCTGGGGAGGGGTGTTGGCGTCAGTTTCTCTGCCTCGGCTGTGGGGAGTCATGACTCGTCCCCACTGAGTGGCAGCCTGAGGGTGGGAGACTTCTGAGTGCGTGGAGCTCAGGGCCCCAGGCTCCCCCGGGGCAGAGCGCCCGCAGGCTGTGTCCCCGAGGGCCGGCCAGAGCAGCCTTTACTTCTCCGAGGGCCTGTCGCTGCTGTTCTTCCTGATCAGAGGGCTTCCTCCCCCTTGCTGCTTTATCCCCATAGTGTTTATGACACTGGGCGATTATAATCTGTCAGAGTACTAGGGGTGAACGACGTTTACTGGCTGTTTCCTGAGTGCCAGGAACTGTGCTAGAGCTTCACAGTGTCATCCCTTTGAACCATGAAGTAGTAAATATGATGGTGCCCATTTCACAGATGAGAAAGGTGGGGCTCAGTAACCTGCCTGGCATCACACTGTGGGCGTCTGCTAGGGCTGCCGTCACAGAGTACCACAGCCTGGGAGGCTTAAACAACAGAAGTTTATTTCTCACAGCTCTGGAGACCAGAAGTCCAAGATCAAGGTGCCAGCAGGATTGATTTCTGGTGAGGACTCTCTTCCTGGCCTGCTGAGTCTTCCTCTTGGTATTGGATTTGGGGCCCACCCTTATGACCACAGTTAACCTTAATAACCTCTTTAAAGCCCCTATCTTTAAATAAGGTCATATTGGGGGTTATAGCTTCACCCTGTGAATTTTGGGGGGACACAGTTCAGCCCGTAGCACACGGCTAGTTAGTAGCGGTGCTGTGACAGGAGCTCCAGTCTGTGTGACCCTAGGAGCCATCTGAAACCATCTCTCCATCTACACGTTCTTCTGCCTTACGCCTTCCTAGGATTGCAAGGTGAGGCCACTTTATTCCTGTCCGTATGTTTGAGAGTCGGAAGAACCTTTTTTAGGAGGCTCCGTGTACTAGTTAGGAAACATGTGGTATTTGAAATATTCTGATTTAAGCATTTGAACTTAAATTCTCCTAAGTTGCAGTAAACTTATCATTTGAAGTAAGACTGTTATAGGAATACTTCCTTCTACTAAGCCTGTAGCTCCCTCTCTAGGCAGTGCATTTTATGACTGTTAAGGCTAGCTTGGATTTCGTTCTTTGTGAATATAAAGTTTGAAACAAGTGAGCACCTCACTTTCTGGCAGGAAGAATCATACGGGCTGTCAAAATGTCATGTTTTGCGTCCATCAACTGATGAATGGATAAAGAAGATGTGGTATGTATATACAATAGAATACTATTCAGCCTTATAAAAAGAATGAAATAATGCCATTTGTAGCCACATGGATAGACCTACAGATTATCTTACTAAGTGAAGTAAGTCAGAAAGAGACAAATATCATATGGTATCATTTATATGTGGACTCTAAAAAAAAAAAATGATACAAATAAACTTATTTACAAAGCAGAAATAGACTCGCAGACATAGAAAACAAACTTATGGTTACCAAAGGGGAAAGGGACGGGGGAGGGATAAATTAGGAGGTTGGGATTAACATATACACACTACTATATATAAAACAGATAACCAACAAGGACCTACTGTAATAGCACAGGGAAGTATATTCAATATCTTGTAATAATGGAAAAGAATGTGAAAACAAAACAAACAAACAAAAAAATATATATATATATATAACTGAATCACTTTGCTATATGCCTGAAACACTGTAAATCAACTATACTTCAGTTTTTTTTAAATGTCATGTTTTGCGTAAAAACAGCAACAGTGGAACCCTCTGAGACATTTGGCTGCTTGACTGGACACTTTTCCAAAAACTGGAGGAGGGGGTCCAGCTCAGCACGGGGCCCTGGCTTCTCACTCAGGCGCCCTTCTCATGCCTTGGCTCCACCGGTTGCTCACTCCGGAGGCTTTGGCCCCAGAAATTGTGAAGACGGATGCGTCCTCAGACATCTTCACAGACCCCTTCCCAAGAAGGTCATCAGACAGCGACATTGTATCCGATAGATGTGAGCAGCAAAAACATATTTGCCTTCCTGCATCTCACTCCGGGAATTTATTTTTTAACGGAGGTACCGATGGCCACGTTTTCAAACCCTTGGTACCAAAGCTGACAGCCGTAATGAAATATGTAGCAATTTGCTGAAATATTATAAAACAGGCGTGGAAGGATTTGTAGGTTTGAGAAATCTGTTCGCAGTTAAACATTTTATATAAAGTACTTAAGATTATAGTTATGTTTATAGACTGGTGATATAGAAACATTTAAAAATATCACTTATATATGCAATCTGACCCCAAAAAACCAAAAAAAGATACAAATGAACTTATTCACAAAACAGAAGTAGACCCCCAGGCAGAGAAAACAAACTTTTGGTTACAAAAGGGGAAGGCAGGGGGAGGGATAAATTAGGAGGTTGGTATTAACATATACACACTACTATATATAAAAGAGATAACCAACAAGGACCTACTTATAGCACAGGGAATTATACTCAATATTTTGTAATAACCCTGTAAGGGAAAAGAATCTGAACAAGAATATCTATATATATTATATATTCTGTGTGTGTGTGTGTGTGTGTGCGTATATATATATCACTGAATCACTACTGTACTCCTGAAACTAACACAACATTGTAAAGCAATTATACTTCAATTTTAAAAAATACTATTAACAACTTAGCACCTTCCCAAGTTCATCAGACCCACACCCCGCTATATTTGCTCGTGACATTTCCATCTGCTTAGAAAGTCATCACAATTGACCAGATTGCTGTTGTGTTCAATTTATTATAAGAATGCTGGCAATCCCCCTGGGTGCTTATTGTGCATCAGTTACTATATTAGATGCTTTAATCACGTGACCTCACTTAATTCTCCACTAGCCTCAGACACAACTTACTGCCAACGACAGATAAGGAGCCCAAGGCTTAGGAAGGTTAGGTCACACAGCCCAGGTTACAGAGCTGTAAGTGGCAGCGCTGGAATTCACACCCAGGAGTCCTCTAGGACAGCGATCCCCAACCTTTTTGGCACCAGGGACCGGTTTCGTGGAAGACAGTTTTTCCACGGACGGGAATGAGGGAGATGGTACAGGCGGTAATGCGAGTGATGGGGAGCGGGAGATGAAGCTTCACCTGCTCGCCCGTCGCTCACCTCCTGCTTTGCGGCCCAGTTCCTAACCGGCTGTGGACTGGTACCCATCCATGGCCCAGGGGTTAGGGACCCCTGCCTCAGGGCTCCTTCCCTTCCCTCCTCACACACATAGGGCTTCCAGCTTCGGTTGGTCCCTGTAGTCTGTGTTTGTCACAGTCTTCCTGTCCTCAGGGCCCATGTCACGTGCCTTCTGTTCCAGGAAAATGTGCCTTGTCCCCAAGGAGATGTGGTGTCTTCTCTCCTCCCTCCCCTGACACCTCGTCAGGCCTTGGGATCTTGCCTCCGTCTTCCCAGATGCATGGACACGTGCATCCTTCATGCCCTCTGCTCCCACGTGCTTTGGGGGGAGGGGTGGGAGGGGAGGGGCGTTGCCTCTTTTGACAGTGTGTCTCTCTGGAGCGTCCACAGGGCAGGGCGAGTAGGTAGGCAAGTATATATGGTAGATGGAATAGGTCAATAGTGTGAAATGTTTTTCTTTCCCCGAAAACAATATTATGTTTCTTTTAAAGAATATGTTACATTGGAGAAGTCATACTCTACATTGTTATATTTTAAGATACAGAATAATTTGTAATCCAACATTCTCTGAACTCTGATTCATGTACATAGAATACTCTATTTAGGTGAAACACAAGAGGTACATCTTTTAATCTTCAAAGAGTAAAACCTTTTTCAATGACCAAAATGATTGTAGAAAAGTAGTTTCTTCTAAAACTTCTTTACTACAGAAGAAATTGCGTATAGATGTCTTTTTTTTTAATTATTTTATTTTATTTTATTTAGTTTTGGCTGCGTTGGGTCTTCGCTGCTGCACGCGGGCTTTCTCTAGTTGCGGTGAGCGGGGGCTGCTCTTCGTTGCGGTGCGTGGGCTTCTCACTGTGGTGGCTTCTCTTGTTGCGGAGCACAGGCTCTAGGCATGTGAGCTTCAGTAGTTGTGGCACATGGGCTCTGTAGTTGTGGCTCCCGGGCTCTAGAGCGCAGGCTCAGTAGTTGTGGCGCACGGGCTTAGTTGCTCCGCGGCATGTGGGATCTTCCCAGACCAGGGCTTGAACCCGTGTCCCCTGCGTTGGCAGGTGGATTCTTAACCACTGTGCCACCAGGGAAGTCCCTAAATAGATGTCTTCATTATGTAATTTTGTTTCTAAAAATTGTTTCATGTCAAACCAGCAAATTTTAGTAACACTTGACTGTTTTCATAATTGCCACATTTTTGCCCCATTATTCAGCCTACATCAACCGTAGCCTTTGTGATTGTAATTTGTCCCCCAAAGAAAAATATGTTTATCATCAAGAAGTTCTTCTGCAGAAAAATAATTTATATTGTTTTTAATATGCATAAAAAAGAATTTTATGGAAATATATAAATATGCCAACTACACTAACAAACTACTGGGGATATGAGTAACATACAAGGGATGATTTGGAAATGAAGAAACACAAGGAAATAAACATGGATGGACGTTCGGGTTTTCTTTGCTCATACCTAAACTATTAGAAATTTAAAACAATGAGAAATAATTTTATACTTAGGTTTATAATTAATAACAAAACATGATAAAATCCTACTCTTAGCAAAAATTAGGGAAAAACAGAGTTTTAGAAATGCATTGCTGTGTTACTAAAAATTGGCCCGGCCCTCTTGGAGGATAATCTAGCAGTATATAAAGGACTTAAAAAAATGTATTCACTTTGTCCCAGTAATCTTTCTCCCTTTCTCCTAGAAATTCATCCCAAGGGGATAATTTACTTGGAGAAAGGGACAATATCTTAAGTGTACAAAAATGTTCATAGCAAGTTTATTTATAATACTAAAATTCCAGGAACTACACATGTCCAACAAGCAAGAAGTTAAATTAGTGACTGTCAACTAACCAGTAGTAGGATATAAAGCCTCTAAAATGGTCAATTTGAAGGCTCTTTAGAGCTGTGAGAAGTGTTAGAAAATACTAAGTGAAAGCATGAAACTGTATTTATAATAAGCACATGAAAATATATGTACATTCGGTTTAAAAGTGGATGAATAGGAACACAAACAAGTAAATTGGTGTGGGATTAAAGGAGAACTTTAAAAATTTTAACTTTTTATTGTGAAATAATTTTAGACTTGTACAAAAGTTGTAAAAATTGTACAGTGAGTTCCCATACACCCTGCCCCTGGCTTCCCTGATGTGAACAGTTTACATGACCCTCAACAGGTATCAAAGCAGGAGACGACTCGGATAACACACTGTTCCGTCTGCAGACTCATCTCGGATTCCATCCCGGGATGCAGGCCAGGCTTCCTCCTTGCATTTGGTTGCTGTGTCGACTTCCTCACCTCCACGCTGAGACAATTCCTCAGTCTCTCTTACCTTCCGTGACCTTGACACCATCTAGGAATACTCATCAGCTGTGTTGTAGAATGTCTCTCGATCTGCACTGGGATGTTTTGTCCGGAATAGATTGAGGTTATGCATTTATGGCAGGAACACAAGAAGCGTTGTGCCCTTCCCAGTGCCCTCAACAGGGGGCACGTGCTTTCCAAATATCTAATTACTGGTAGCGTCAACCTTGGTCATTTGGTTAAGGTGGGGTCTGCGGGTTTCTCAATTGGCAGTTACCATTCTTCCTTTTGAGGAAGTTACTGATAAGTATCTTAGGGGGATACTTTGACACTGTGCTGATATTCTGTAAAAACATGTTTAATGATATAAATTGCATTCAATAATAAGTAGATTTTTAAAAAATGAAGCGTTTCCTTCTGATAAATGTACGTAGTCTTGAGCACAATGCCCCGGGCGCCATGAGTACCTAAGAGGAACAAAGCTTATAACCCCTCTTTTATAGCAGGTGAATTAGAAGTCTGGATTCCATGAAATGCCTCTCCTGATCAAAGGAGTTTCAAGAGTAGTTGTTATACATAAACTAGTGCTTTCAGGTACTTATCAGCCTTTTAACATAGTAATATCTGTAACTCAGAAATATTTCATAGTCTGAAAGAAAGGACAACTAATATCTTCCCTGCGTGATTTTTTTTCTTCTTCTCTTTTTAGTCTTCCATTGATTTACCATGTGAGAACCAATTAAGTGCTTGTTTAGCCCCTCCTTTGTTGGGGGGAAGGGGCAGAGGGGGACACTTGTGAAACTTGCTGGGCCTTTGAGGAGGAGCTGGGGTGAGGAGGGGTCCAGGAGAGGAGGGGCCACCCAGGTTGGGAGGGTGAGTGGACCTGGTGAGACAGATCCGAGGATGGAGGGGCAGCTCCCAAACTCAAGGCTGACCAGAGGCTGTGGGCCTTGGAATGTGGGCCCATGGTGGATTCCCAACAAATCCTAAGGAATGATCAACAGCTGCCAACTTCTTTCATTTTAAAACTGGTCAGTCTTGTTTATCAAACAGCAGCTATGCTTTGAGGGCTGCTGGGGTCAGGGGTTGTACCAGGTTGGTGTGAAGTGGGAAGCTTTCCCAAGATACTTCTCCAAACCAAGATCTGTTTCAGTTTGGTCCCCAATCATTTTTTGCTTGAAAATTGAAATTCTACTCAAAATTTTACATACTTCTCTTAAGTAATTTACCTCAGAGAATGAAGAATATATGTGTGAGTGTTTATATATATATTGACATGTATATATTTTTGTAATATATTAACATATATTAATTTTAAATATTAACCATAAGAGTTATTTTTCCCTGTGGTCATGCCATTTTTGCCCAAATAACCAAATGCTCTCCTTGAGTCCATCCTGAAATTACAGTATCTTAGGACAACAAACATACTGGTTTTGTTTTTTTTTTAAACACATTTATTTATTTATTTATTTATTTTATTTTTGGCTGTGTTGGGTCCTCGTCTCTGTGCGAGGGCTTTCTCCAGTTGCGGCGAGCGGGGGCCACTCTTCATCGCGGTGCGCGGGCCTCTCACTATTGCGGCCTCTCTTGTAGCAGAGCACAGGCTCCAGACGCGCAGGCTCAGTAGTTGTGGCACACGGGCCTAGTCGCTCCGCGGCATGTGGGATCTTCCCAGACCAGGGCCTAAACCCGTGTCCCCTGCATCGGCAGGCAGACTCTCAACCACTGCGCCACCAGGGAAGCCCAAACATACTGGTTTTTTAAAGCTGGAAAGGATTTTCATTTTACAGATAGGGAAACTGAGTCCCAAGAAGGTTCATTGACTTACCCAAGGTTACACTTTATTACGTGCAGGATCCAGGATCCATCATTCCGATGCTCACTCCAATGCCCTTTCCACTATTAACACCAAACATCTTGGGCATTTTCTTCTTCCTTGGACCTTTTTTTAAAAGAATGATGTTTGCAGGTATTTTGATTTTGTTTTGACTGGCCATTTTTTCCTAAGTTGGATCCTTCAGCTTCATATTGTTGGATCTATTTAAAAAAGGAGGAAGAGAAGAAATAGAAATCATTGTATTTGAAAGGATCTGATTCCCAGTATGAACCATTTTTTTTTAATGCATTTATTCAGCAGGCTCACTGATCTCCCAGCAGCCCTGGGAGGCCGTGTGCTGTTTCTCTTTACATTTTACAGATGAGAAAGCCGAGGCTCAGCATACATGGGTTCATAAAGCCAGTAAGAGGCAGAGACAAGGTTCAAACCCAAATCTGCCTCTTTCCAAAACCTGTGTGGTCTTCACACTGAATGGCCTCATCTGCCACTGGGCTTCCCATGTGATATTAAAAATCCAGGCCCAGGACAACACCCAGGGACTAGTGCAGATGCGTTTTCCTAACAGCACCAGTCCTGCGGGGTCTTCGGTGGGTGGCATCCGCGCTCCACGGTATAGCCAGACCTTCTGCAAGATCTCCTTCCCCTTCATCCTCTAAGTGTATTCCGCAGCAGTTGTTTGTAATTGGAGTATCTGGAATTCGCTGTGGTTTTAATTAGTTGATTACTAGTTCTTTAAAATGTACTGTACTCACTGTGGGTCTTGCAAATTGGTAACTGGTAGCTACCAGTATAATTAAATATTTCAGAGCACTTGGCTACAGTAGCATTGAACTGTGAAGAAATAATGTAGAGCCAATCAAAAAGAGATCCTTGTAAACTCATTTACAGCGGCAGTGTATGTTAGGATCATCGTAGAGATGCTTATTGCAGGAGAAATTAAAGATACAATTTTGTGCTAAGAGGCAATATAGAAATTAGTTCCTGAATTACTTGTTAATTGATTTGGTAATTCCCTCGGGTCTGCATGCTCTTTTTTTTTTTTTTTTTTTTCCCTCTTTTTGTTGTTGTATTCAGTTAATAGTGACTATTCTCAGAGCAATAAAAATATTTTTCTCACTTAGATCAGATATGTCCTTACATCAGACGGCCCACATTCATATTTGCAGAACAACAACGACAACAAAAAGAAACTGCCTTCAACACAACAGGCATATTGTTGTTTGATGTGTACTCATCTCGGTAACCCGGGCATTCATGAGACTGGATCATCTCAGCAGAAGGGAAGCGTGTTTTTGTGTCCCGTGTTGGAGGGAGGCTTCCCTGATTTTTTTTTCTCCTAATGGAAACCCTCTTTTTATTACCAAGAGAGGAAGAGAGTCAGCAGACTTGATTTATGAAAGTCTTTCCTTATTGTTTGCAATTCAGCAAGAATAACCATACAAAACACCATTTGTAGACAAGTGCAAATTGCTCCTAGAAATGATATTGGAAGAAAATGAGACCTGTTTCTCTGCGTTGAAATTGAGCGTGGATCTGAGAAGAGCACCGTGAACCCTAGGTTGGCAGAGGGAGCCTCTCTGGGGTCTGGCTTCCCGTGCTGTGGCGGCCTCCTCCCTGCCTGCTTGTTGACAGACTGGGAATGACATTGGGATTGATGCATATATTTGTGCTGCACTGGGCTGTGCATGTGGACAGGAGGCCCCCTTGGGGCCCTGAGGAGTTTGCAGGGTGGTGGGCAGAAAGCTTGAGTGTGTGGCTAGTGCTGACAGAGGCAGACACACCCTCCCAGGAGGAGCAAGGTGACACATCCCTCTGCAGGGACCGGCGAGGGCAGCGGGAGCACGGAGAATGGTTGGGGTGGGGTGGGGAGGAGGGCTTCAGGAAAGGAACGACAAGCAGTCTGTGGTGACAGGTACCTGGATACTTTCTCTGGAAAGAGTAGGAAGAAGCTTGGGGTCAGGACCATGGACAGCAGAGCCCGATGGCCGCTGCGCCGCTTTCCATCTTGACAGACAGAGGCAGGGGGCCCGAGGAGTAGTTCCCAGTGCAAGGCCATTGTGATGCGACCCCGGAAAGAGGGTGAGGACAGAGCAGGAGGCCCATGGAAGGAAGGTGTGGACGAGGAGGGACTGGGTTCCAGGGAGTTTCTCCCTGACACCGGGACATGGGACTGCAGTCGGCCGTCTTGGTGGCCAGGGAGGGTCGGTGTGCTTAGTAAATTAGTTGTGTTTAACAAGGCTACTTAATTATTTAGTAGATTGCATTTTTCTTTGCACTTTGGAAACTTCTGTGAGGAAAGCCGTGCTGTTCATCGCCAGTGAGCGCTGCAGTTGCCTTTCCTCCAGTGCAGGGACGCCCAGGGCATGTTCTAATCATAAGGGCATCGAAGGGGTCAGATCTACTCAATGTTTCTCCCTCAAGGTGTTCATTTCGATGAACATTCGAGAATTCAGAAAGCCGCTGGTAAAGATTAACGTATACACACTACTAAGTATAAAATAGATAACTAACAAGCACCTGCTGTATAGCACAGGGAACCATGTTCAGTATCTTGTAATAATCTATAAGGGAAAGGAAGCTGAAAAAGAATATATATATAACTGTATTGCTTTGCTATACAGCTGAAACTAACACAACATTGTAAAGCAACTATACTTCAATTTTAAAAAAGGGAATTCCCTGGTGGCCCAGTGGTAAAGACTGGGCACTTTCACCGCCACGGGCCAGGGTTCAGTCCCTAGTCAGGGAACTAAGATCCCGCAAGCCATGAGGTGCGGCCAAAAAATAAATAAAAATTAAAAAACAAAAAAAGAAGAATGTAATTCCCTCAGGGGTAGCCGTTGCATGCTGGTCGTTCTTTGTCGGATACCTTGGGGGTCAGAGGGACTCAGGGTTCATTTTGGGGAGAAGCTGTGCTGTAAGCGGGCAGAGGTGCCCAGGCCAGCCCGGGAAGGTCTGCCGGCCCCAAGCGTGCGAAGCCGCAGTGTGAACAAGCCGCTCGCGGACGACTTACCTGGCAGCAGGTTGGAAAAGGTGTTGACAACGCGTTTCTTCCTTGGAATTTTAAGAATCCTTTATCTTACACCGGATGCTATTCACAGTCACGGTCGTCTCAGATACACCCTTCGGTGAGTCCAGCGGTTAACCAGTAAAAGCTCAGCTGTCAGTTGTCCACAACTAAATAGGCATGGGGACTCTTGATGGGATGCCCATGGGAGTTGCATCCCCATGGGTGAGTTCTGGAGCAGTTCTGGGAGGCTGGCATTTCATGCATTTACAGGATGCCCCGTGGAAGGGGCATGGCCTGTGGGACTCCGGGCTGTGCTGGCACCTCCTGGGTGCTCTCCCTGGAGGTTAGAGCTGTCAGTGATTCACACCCGGGACTTTGATTTGATTGGTCATGAGCATTTCACTCTTCTTCTCCTCGTCCTTCACCTCCTCCTCCTCTTCCTCTTCTTTTTCATTAGTAGATTTAATTTTTTAGGGCAGTTTTTGGTTCCCAGCAAAATAAAGCAGAAAGTTCCACCGTAACCTCTACCCACACATGCACAGCCTCCTTCATGACAGCCCGAACCACAGTGGTGCATTGGCTATAACCAGTACACCTGCACCGGCACACCATTACCACCCGGAGTCCATGGTTTACATTACCCTTCACTCTGGATGTTGCACATCCCCTGGGTTTGGACAGATATTCACTGACATGTATCCATTATTACAGTAACGCGGCATATAGGTTCACTGCCCTGAAAATCCTCTGTGCTCTGCCTATTCATCCCTCCTTCCCCCCAGCACTGGCAACCATTGAAGTTTTTCTTGTCTCTATACTTTTGCCTTTTCCAGAACGTCGTATAGTTGGAATCATGCAGTATCTGGTCTTTTTAGATTTGCTACTTTCACTTAGTAATATGCATCTAAGGTTTCTCCATGTCTTTTCATTGTTTGTTAGCTCATTTCTTTTTAGCACTGAGTAATATTGCATTGTCTGGATGTAACACAGTTTGTCCTTTCATCAATTGAAGGACGTCTTGGTTCCTTTCACGTTTTGGCATTTTGAATAAAGCTGCTGTAAACATTTTGTGTGCAGATTTTGGTATGGACACAGGTTTTCTACTCACTTGTGTAAATGCCAAGGAGTGGGATTGCTAGATTGTATGGTAAGAATATTTTTAGTTTCATGAGAAAATGACAGACTGTCTTCCAAAGCAGATGTATCATTTTGCATTGCCACCAGCAGTGAGTGTGAGTTCCCGTTGCTTCACAGCCTTGCCAGCTTTTGATGGTGTCAGTGTTGCCGATCTTGGCTCTTCCAGTAGGTGTGTTAGTGGCATGTCATCGTTTTAATTTGCTGTTCCTCAGTGACCTGTGATGCTGAGCATCTTCTCGTGTGCTTATTGGCCATTTGTAGATCTTCTTTGGTGAAGTGTCTGTTCAGATCTTCTCATATTTCAGTTGGGTCGTTTGTTTATCATTGTTGATTTTTAAGAGTTCTTTGTACGTTTTGGATAACATTCCTTTATCAGATATGTCTTTCGAAATCAAATTCTCCCAGTCTGTGGCTTGCCTTCTCATTCTCTTGATCATTCCTCCTTCCACTTCTAATAATTATCCTTTTAGTGTTCCCTGCCGTCATTATTGATGTGCCCTTTCATTTCTATCTTGGGCTTGTTTGATTTGCCTGCAGTGTTTCATTAGCATTTTCTTTGCAGTTTAGTAGAATTATTGCTTACTTTTCGACCATTATACACTGAATGTAATGCATCCTCAAAATCATCAACTCTTGATTACATAGTTGCTCAGGAGCATATATAATTTTTCCAAGTACTTTATACATCGTATTAAATTTAGAATGGGTGAAACATTTTTTAAGTTATATAGTGTAGAATTCTAAACTTAATTCCAATTAATAATAATAAGCATTCAGGACAGTGTAATAATTCTCCCTGTCCTGTGTCAGTGTCAACATCTGTAATTAACAGCTGGGGGAGTAATCAGTTGCCTGATGGCTTCTGTGTTTACTGCCTGGAGTAACCGGGTACAGACCCACTGAGCCTTGGGGGAGGATACCTACCCCCTGGATAAAGGGGTAGGTAAGCAGCCAGCTCATGGTGTTGGTCAATTGCCAGGAAGAAGCTGGCTCTCCCACCTCCTTTGTGGGCATAGGAGGGGAACCTCCTCCTCCCCACAAGGCAGGGTTTCCTTTGCACTGAGACCACGTCACACCTGACTCCTGAGGCACAGACTCACAAGGAAGTGAGGCTGGAAGGGCTGATGGGCTGGGGGATGCAGCAGAAGAGAACAAGGAAGCCAGACAGCAGGTGTCTTTGGAGGGAGGTAGAAGGCTTCCTGCAGGACCCAAGGGTGGTCAGCAAGCAGGCTGTTGGGTGGAGGGATTGTGGATTGGAGCAGGACCCTCAGCCTGCAGCCCAGGCCAGGGGGTGGGCAGGGGTACAGCGTGAGGCTTGAAGGGTAGGGGGAAGCTAGGAAGGAGGCGCTGGGACAGGGGTGGTTGCCTGGCGGAACTGCAGCTGAAAGGAAGCCCAGGGTGCCTGGGGACGGGGAGGAGCCACAGGTGGCCAGAAAGGGGCGGGGGCAGGATGGGGCCCGGATGGAATTGTTTTGTAAACTACGGAAAAAAAGTAAAGTAACACATGCTCATTGTAGTAAAATTAGAAAAAATACAAGGACAAGAAGAAAAGTCACCCATGGTGCCGTGACTCTGGGCTCCCAGTGGTTACCCACATTTTTTCAGACTCCTGTTCAGGTTCACTGTGTGTGGAACCCTCTTCTAACCTGCCCACCCCCCTCCCTGAGGCCCCCCTTGCTTCCATCCCCGTCACCCTGGTCCTCCCTGGAGCACTTCTGTCACCTGGTTGGTCTCACCTGCTTTGGGTTCCACGACAGAAGAAATCGTGACTCTTGGTTGCAGTTAATATCATAATAGGTGCTCAATAAATGTTTCTTGAATGAATGAAACAGTAACAGTGTGTCTTTGAATGTACATCACACTGTACAGGGAAGGCATTTGGAACCTGCTTCTGGGTTCCAGCCTTTGAGCGTCGGAGGCATCTTTGAGGCAGTCTGAGTAGATCCACTTGAACCCCTGGTTCCTATTATTGGAGGACAGAAGGGTTGCAGTGACAGCCAGGGGGCCAGATCTTTTTTATGCTGATTCTTCCTGATTTCCCTAGTGTATGTTTCTAACAGTAGATTTGACTAGTCAAAGGGCCTAGGGATTTTAAGGCTTTAGATAGATATTTCCAAATTTTTCTGTAGAAAAAATACGTGAATTCACTCTTTTACAAGTGATTTTTCTACATACTTTCATCTGCATTTGGGTATTTGTGTGTGTGTACACATACATATACATATGTGTTTCTTAATCTTAATGAGTTTTCTGTGTTAGAATTGCACCCTACTGTTTTAAAAACAAACTGTCTTTATTTATTACCAGTTTTTAAAAACACATTTATTGGCTACTTGTGTTGTTTTGTGTGAAGGACCTGTTTAAGTGTTGGCTCGTTTTTCTGTTGGTATCTTCAGCATTGGCCTGTTAATCCTCATTATTTATTAAGCATGTTAGCCCTTTGCTTTTATATACGTTATGTTATATACATGTGTTCCTTATTTATCTTTTGACTTCAGCTTTGTTTGCAGTAATTTTTGACCTTGAGAAGATTTCTAAAAATTCTGGAATAGAGTCTTACTCATCTTGTGTTGCCTCCTTTGTTAATTATGCTTTAAAGGTCTTCTCTCCTCCCAAGCCCTCCTACAACTTCATCCTTTCACTGTTTTGCTATTTGATTCTTCCAGGTAGTTAAGCTCTTTCGTCGATTGAGTTTATCTGTTCTCTACTGATCTGAATGCCACCGTTACCAAATTAGGCAAACTTCAGTGTCTCAGGACGGGATCTGTCCGTGCTGCACCCCATCAAGTCCCTTTCTGCAGGTTTAGAACTAAGCGTTAAGATCAGGCAGGAGAGCTCCTTCAGGAGGAGGGGCTCTTATAGACGGTGGAGAGGAATGGTTTGCACATGGCTCTGGGGAGTAAAGCTTGTGCTGCCCCATCCTTCCTTCTGTCCCTAAGGATTGGGTGGGAGGCGCCAGCTATCAGGGAAGGCTGTTGGTTTTCCATGGGGTGAACTTAGGAGAACGTTCCGTGGAGAATGTAAGACACTATTAGCTTTAATAGCCGATGGTTGTGGAGAGCTTGCTATGGGCTGGGCGCTGTTGCCAATTTACTTAGATTGTTGTGTGGTCCTTGCAGAGTCCTGAGTTGGGGAGAAACCTGAGGGGTCTGCACAGAGGTGATGTCACTTGCAACAAGGGTGCCCAGGGGCCATCCCTGCCAGCTCACACTGTGGGAGTGGCCAGGAGGACAGGGCTGTGTGAAGCTGGGGCATGATCTGACCACAGGGTCTTCTGGTCACTGGTCACTCTGGGTCATGGCCGGGACCCAGTCCCTATGACTGTGGCCTTCTGGGGTCTCCAAAGCTCAGCTGAAATGATCATGTTCGGGTAGAGGCCCTGAAAACCTGGTCTCCAGAGTCTGGTGGCTGAGCCCTCGGGGTGTCCAGGCAGAGGAGAGAGCGGCCTTATCTAGGAAGGCAGCAGCCTGTGCCCTGCAGGTCCCGTGAAGGCCCAGCCCAGGGGCCAGGGGAGCGAGACCCTGCTGATGCCTGCAGGTTAAGGCTTTGGAGGGGCTGGTTTTTAAACTCAGCCCTTTGCTTTTTCAAGTGAGTTCCTGTCCGAGGCCTCAGTGACACTTACTCCTCACGTTACACGTTCATGTGCATTTAACTCTCCAGAATATAATTAGAGCAATTGACTACGTAAGCTCACTTTGGCCACATTTATATGTTGTGATTGCTGCAGAAGTCACCACAGACCTTTTACCAGCTGTTGCGATGTGTTTCAGAATTCACAGAGTAGGAAGTGTATCTCACACCGGCATGCAGTGTGTGTGTGTGTATGTGCATAGATATGCCTAACTGAAATCTGAGTTCTGTGAAGTAATACTTATTAAGTGCATTGCCCTCCAGCCTGCTCTCTAATGTCCCGTTTTTTTGACAAGTGCGCTTACAACCCATTACAGTGATTTCCTGACCTGCTGCTTGGCATGACACACGTTTTTTCAGGACACCATCCTGGTAGCGTCGGCCCCTTGGCCAGTGTTGGCCTGTCAGTGTGAAGGGCCCCGGCCAGTCCAGGGAGGTATTTGCATGTCAAGGCCAGCCCTGCCCCGACTTCTACCTCGGCCCCGTTGGAACAGCTGCAGACTAGCCGTGGAGGGGTGTGACCTTGCTGAGTGCTGCCACATCCACGAGCACCAGGAGGGCAGAGTTCCCACATGTCTCCGAGGCCGAGCCCGTCGTTCCAGCTCTTAGTTCACACATTCTGCGTCTGCCTTGAGAAAATGTTTTATCTGGAATGTCAAGCGGGGGGTGGGGGGGGGCCCTGTCTGCTGGAGTTCTCATTTGTGCTCGCCAGTTATTCATTTAGCAGACTATTATGAAGGAGGTCCCCACGAGAGGACGGGAAAATGCCATTTAAATAAAAGGTCACCCAAGAAGGAACAGCTCTAAAGCAGATGGGCAGCTGGCGAGAAGGCTGGGGGGAGGGGAGGCGCCATCCCGGGGACCTGGGCAGGATGCGGAGGGTTGGCTGCAGGGACCCCCGTGCGGGAGCCCGTCAGGATCGCTCCAGGCAAGCGGGGCAGAGTCACAGCCCTTCCAGCATCATGTGTGGGATATCCCGGGAACATCTGATTCGTTAATTACGGTGAATGGTAATGACTTTCAGAAACTAGATGGGGAAGAGACTAACTTAAAAGCTGGTGTCACCCCTGCCTGCCTCTCACGCCCACCCCGCCTCCTTGCCCCGCCCTCCCCTGCTCTCCTGGATGGCATGCCAGTGCCCACCCCAGCCCGTTCCCCGTCCAACCCCGACCTACACTGAGGCCAAAGGTTGCTTTCAGAAAATGCCAATTAGATCCTGTCACCACTTAGCTTAGAATCTTCCGTGGCTCCGCGCTGCCTGTACCAAGATGCCCAAAGCCCGTGGCAGGGCAGGAGCCCTCCTCCGCCACCCGGCGCTGATCTGGTTCCCTACAGCCTCCCCGGGGCTCCCACCACCCCATAAACTTCTGCGGGTTTCCAAATATAGCGTGTCTGGCGTCTCCCCACGTTCCACAGGGAGGTTCTTCAGCCTGTGTAGCCTGTTTGCTCTTTTACCAACCTTATCTGTTTTTTAAACTTCTCATCCTTAAGATGCTGCCCAGGCAGCCCCTCTCTTTTGAAACCTTCCATATTTATCCCAGGCCCACCTCTGCCCACCCCCATGGCCCTTTGTTAAGTTGCCTGGCACATTATATCAGCTTTTTCTTGTGGGAGTGGGCAGTAGTGCATATCTGGCTCTCCCGATGGTCGTTGAGTTCCCGGAGGATTCTGAGTCCCTTGACTTCTAGCCCTGCTGGAACGTCCAAACCAGGCCGCAGTTGTAGAGTTTGCATCACATTAAACGTTGTTACTAATCAGTACATACGGAAGATTACGGTAAGAAGGAATGACTAAGCCACCGCATCTCAGGAAGACAAAGGAGGTGGCTGGAAAGGCCCTGGCTGTCACCGTGATTATTAATACATTGCAAAGACATTTTGGGGATTCCGCCATATTTTGTATGGTTGCCAACAAAATGTTGACAGTTGTATTGTGGTTAATAAATTCATTTAGATTTATAAGCATTGTTTACAGAACCTGTTCGCCTGCTGAAACTCTAACAGCATCTGTTCCTTCTTACTAATTAACTGCTAATTACGAATGAGCTTTGTGTGTTTGTCAGTATAACTGGCTCATGCATTTTGTAAGGAACATTAACAAATTGATTTACATAGTAGCAAAGCAATCAAAAGAGTAAACTGAACAGCAAGCAGCTAAAGCCCTTCAGCTGGCTTCTGAATGAAGCAAACTTTTGATGCTATAAATATTGTCGTTAATTTCCTGTTACCTTAATTCTTTAGGAAAGGTACAGTGATCAAAAGCCATATCCAAAGAGTAATAGTCAAATTAGAGCCCTGCAGCAGGCGGCCCAGAGTGCTGCGATGGTGACCCGAGGAAGCGGTTAGGGACCTGACTGGGGAGAAGAGCCAAAGAAGTGGTCCTGTGGGGACCACGTCCAGTCCCCGTGGGAATACCGGGGCTGCCACAAAACTCTGGCCCTTAGGTAACGCTTCAGTTCCAGCCAGCATGCAGCAAGGCCTTGGCCAGAGAGATGAACCCTGTTGTCCATCACACTTTTTCTCCTCTGGGAGTCTCAGATTTCAAACCATGGTGATGTGCATCCTGTTCTTAAGAGCACGCATTTAAAATTAACGGGTTAAGATGGGTGATTCCAGAAGCTCAGGGCTCATTGACTTTGCAGGGAGATGATGAAGGCAGCCCCCTGCCTCGCTGATAAGACGGGCCTGTTTGCATCCTAACAGCTCCCTTGGGGTTTTCTCTAACGCAGCTTCCGTGGTTAGAGCTAAGGAGCAGAGAAATGGAACCAAGCCGAGAGCCACATGAGCACGAAAAGAAGGGAAGAGAAGTGCTGCACCAGCAAACACTGATTTTCATGGTTTCCTCTGCCCAGATCTCAGATGCTGGTATAAACTGGAGGTCGTGGATTGGGCAGGCAGAGGGGTAATGTGTTCAAGCGTTTTGAGAATAGCTCATGTTAAATATGATAACAGCCTTACATTAAAATAAAAAAGTACTAGTAAGTGTTTACTGAGATGGAACATTTAATATCAAGTATCACAATGCACAACGCTGGCACGGGCTTTGACACAGATGTTCAGGGACAGGACCTTCTGGAAGGTGCAAAGATCCCAGCTTTGGAATGAAACCCTACTTACCAGCTGTGCACCTCAGGCAAACGCCAAACCCTCTCTCCGAACCTCAGGTACCTCACCTGTAGAATAGGATTGATAGAACAGCCCTCTTCCAGAGTTGTTGGGTGGATTAAGAGGATACTAGATGGCCTCTGTAAAGCAGGCAGCACCTAATCAACAGCTCAGGAAGTACAGTGACTGCCATCACCATGTCTGCATTCACATAAAAGTAAATATATATGGAGACACCATCTATTCCACTTTATTAGATCATGGTAATTACATATGGGAGGAGATTCTCCTGTCTCATCAATAAGTTTATTGCTCTTGATTTCAGATAAAGGGAAAAAGTTTAAACGAACATAAACGTGGTAGGTGGAGGGTCCAAGCATAAGTGTTAGGATGGAGTGACAGAGTTATCTCACAAACCTGTAATGTTTGTTTAGCACGTTTAATCGACAGCTGAGCCATCCGACAAATGTCATTAAATGGTACTGTTGATCATGAGCAGCCTGCCATTGGTGAATATTTGCCCTTCAAAATTTTATTAAAAATGAAAAAGATAGTATTTGCATTAAAAAATGACGTTCTTTGCTCTAACCTTTCGTATAGTAGGAGGAAGAATAGGAACTGTGCTTTCTGAAGTATTCATTCTTTCTTGCAATTTTGCCCATGGATAAGTGTTTAGAAAACGTAATGAATTCAAGATAGTTTGCTCCAGAATATTAGGAAATGATCAAATTGACTGCACATCATCTCAGGTGGCCTTTGCTGACCCATGTACGTGTTGACCACCATCATTAGTTATAAAAAGGAAAGTGATTTGAATGAGACACAGTCTACACTCTGGGGACTTACACCCAGCAGGAAAGCCAGGATTATCTCAGGAGGTCCCGGATGTACCAGACTCTACTGGGTGCTGCGGCACAAAGGGCCAGGGGACCAGAAAGGAACGTTTTATCTACTGCATCCTCATCTTGTGAGTGTTTCCCATAGATGATATTTAGTGAACAGGAAGCCTTTTCTTTTGGAATCTAACTGATTGAAGACTTTTTTTTTTTTTTAAGCACAAATTAGAAGTGAACACAATTTTTTTGGACTTAAAGTGAAAATTTCTAAGACTTTCTGTTAAATTTTGCCAATCAGGAATTTAAGTTTAAGATATAAAGCCATTCTTTAAGCTACCCTCGATGAACAAGGGATTTATTTAAGACACATTGTTGTTTCCGTATTTAGCAAATTAACCATGTTGGGTATTTAATGTGACTAAGGTCTAGATATCAGAAGACAGGAACATGGTTTTTCTCTCCCCAGGGACTTGTCTGCGTTTAGTATGAAGCAATCTTTTGTGGAAAAAGCTTACAAACAAAAGGAGGGGTTTGAAATAAAGTGTCTGAGAACACAAGGGACTTTTCCACTTACATATTGCACAAGGGACTCCAAAAAAGCCTCTGCACCAGTGGTTTTCAATCTCGGAGGTACATCTGTTCACGTCTCTGCACACATATAGATGCTCACGTACACTCCTTCCACGGAGATCCAGATTCATTTGGTCTGGGTTGAGTCTGGTGATATTCTCTAGGTGATTCTCAAAGATTGTTCATCAGAGTCACCTGGAAGGCTTTTACACAAACCCAGCGAAACACAGTGTCGGAGGAGCCAGACCCTAGGCCTCGTGAATGGGCTCCCAGGGAGGGGAGGTTTGTTTCAAACCAGTTTTCCCAGCGATTTCACTTCCACCCCATTAAGAACCACTACTCTAGGGAAACCCAAGGCAAAGATGAAGGAGGCTGCTGCTGCCTCCTCTCCCGGAGTCCTAGGAAAGGGGTTGTTTGTGCTTTCACACATGAAATGGTTCCTTATTTGCAGATGATCGTCATTTGAAAGACATTTCTGTAGCTTGATTTCCACTCAGAAATAGATGTCACCAGCACAGGATGAGAGAAACTTAGAAAGAATTATGAACTTCTTTTTAAAATGAGAAAGTCAATGAAGGGAGGCAGCATAACCAGAAAAGGGGAAAATTAAAATCTGAAATAATTTATGAGCAAAATAATTTTCCAGCTAAGGGTATATTAGCTGTTTACTCGAAACGTGTGAGAGGAACGTTTCTAATCAGATCAGACTGCGATCTTTGGGGGGCTCACCATCTCCTTGCAGCCCAAGGCTGTAGTTTTTCTGCTCCTGGACCTACCACGGGGTAAGCACCGAGCGGATGCCTCAGAGGCCACACACCTGTTGACGGTCAGTCTTTCAGGACAATCAGCCACTGTCCAGTGGCACCGATTCTGATGGCTTCAACCATTGTGATGCTATTTAAGGAAAGCAGTGGCTTCGAGACATAGCCCAGTGGCACGTGTAGAGAGAGAAAACACTGCGTTCCCTACCGTGTTTTCACCTGTGCCCAGAAAGAGTTGGAACCATCCTCTCTTTAGGCCTCTTTCTCCGTCTTCCTTTCTAACTACCCCCTTCGGAAGCTTTGCCATGTGATGGGTTAAAACTCCACATCCATTGGTCCATGTTTTACGAGTGGTATTCAGATATGTACTACAGCATCGTCATTCTAGCTGCAGAAGTAGAGGCTGATCAGAGGGACCAAGAGCTCTGACAGAAGGTAGGTAGAGCAGTGATCCAAGCGAGAGCCGCGTGGGCTCAGGCAGGTTGTGGCTACAGGAATGGGGAGAAAAGGATGTGTCTGAGAGATTTTATGGAAGTAGAATGGGCAGTACTGATTGGTTGGTTAGATGTAGAGGATGAAAGAGATAGAGGAAGAAGGAATGATGCTGAGATTTCTGGCTTGGTCAACTTCATACAAGTTGGTCCAGTCACAAGGTGAGAAGCGCAACGGGAGGGTGGACCACAGAAGGCAGTGAGTGTAGTTTTAGACGCCCTGAGTTTGAGGAGCCTGTGCACTATCCACAGCAAGCCAGCTGGTGGATGTTTTTCTAGATCAGGGAAACCTGGGCTGAAGATGTATATTTGGGGATCATTAACACAGAAATGGCAATTGAAGACATAAGAGTGCATGAGATCAGTGAATTGCACAGAATGGGATCCAGGGGCTGGGGTGGCATCTGAGGAACATGAATGTTAAGAAGAACGGGCCCATGAAGACAAGCCCATGGAGAAAACTGAGAAACAGGACCAGAGCCACAGGAGAAGAACTAGGAGACTGCGCCATCATAGGGAAAAGGGGGTGTGGCTTTTTAAAGGAGATCAAATAGGAAAAGGACTAAAAAGTATCCTTTGGTTTGGGGGACAGCGAGGTCACGGATGATAGCAGTGAAGGGATGGGGAGGAAGGTAGATCACAGGCGGGTGGTGAATAAGGAGCAGGAGGGGACAGCGGGTGTAGACAACACTTCAGCAAGCCTGACCGTGATGGAAAGGAGGAGACTAGGTCTAAGTTACTGATTAATGTGTAGTAGTAAAGGATGCAATAACGTACTGCGGTGAGTTCCTGTTCAGAAGTTATCAGCAGTCTCACTCCTTAGGAAGCTTTTGAATAGACATACATTTATTTTTTAAATAGTTACTTGCTGATCATTTCGCAACTTATAAACAATTCCCAGTGTTTATCCAGCACTTGCCACGTGCCAGGCATGGTGATTTGGCTTTGCGTTATGAACGCATTGACTTTCCTGATGGCCAGTTCCTTCCAGGTGGTTCTGAGATTCTGTTCCCTTCTGCTTTTGCTGAAAGAAGAAATTATTTCCAGCATGCATCCCTCCTCACAGCCTCAGCCTGGTGTCATTTTCCCATGATTTCCTGTTTCCTCACCCATATGCCCACCACTCTCTCCCTCCAAAGCTCTGGGTGCCAGTTGCATTATTATTTGTAGAGTCTTAACCTATACTCATCAGGGAGTTAAAGAACTTCAGGCACTGAATTAGCAGACGTCCCCATATTTAAAAGAAATCTGTGGTCGCCACTCCACAATGACAATCCTGCCTTCCCGCCTTGTACGAGGTGCTGCCGTGTGGCGTGTGCTCCCCCCAAGGTGCCCCCCTCCATGTTCTCCTGGTGTGGGCCTCCCTCCCATCCTCCATGCCTTAGACCAAGAACAGGGACCACACATTCCAGATCAAGGAGGTCATGCCAACTCACAAGCCACTGCAGCTGGCAAGTGGCTTGGTCCAGAGTGACGGCTTAGTTCCCGAGCCCAGAGTAGACGCTCTCCAGCAAGAGTTCTTAACGGGCTCTGCAGATAGAATTCGAGGATCCAAGAATGTGGGTGGGGGAAATTCATCTTTATTTCTACTAACGTCCACTGAGATTTGGCATTTCCCGGAAACGTGAATCTAGACGCCAACCCACAGTAGCGATAGCGGAGCCCGGACTCTGTCACCCACAGACATCGTGGCTGTTACACCTCACATGGCAGTTGTCACAGATAATTTGATGAGTGGCTTACACTCCCACTCTTTGGAAGTATGGTGGGTATCAGCTCTCCTGCTAGATCTTAAAGAGTTAACAAAGAGTCACGTTGTTTACTTTATCTACCGTAGACGTTTTAAAAATATTTTGATCACTGCCTTTCACTTTAGTTGGCAGTGATCAAAATATTTTGTATTCTACAATCTTTTGTATTCCTATGAACTGAAAGACATTTTTCTTAGAAAGCCTCCTCCGGGAAATGCCCGGAGGGACCCACCCCCAGCAGGCCTCCTTGTGGATTCATGTTTTCCTACCCAATCAGTTCTGTAAATGGAATGTGTTTCTAATCTCATGTAAAATTTTATATAAAATTAAGGACATGGGTCTTCCAAACTGAGCGAAAAGGCTTGTTGTCCTGTTACCCCTTCAAGGCCGCGTGAACCCGTCTGGTCTCTGGTGATGCCCCAGGCTCCTCCCCCCACCCCACCCCACCCCCGGGCTCCCGGCACCAGTCGGCTCCCCGCTCCTTGTTGGGGTCAATCCTGGATCCACACTTGCACACCCCCACTGGATGCTCTCCCTTCCTCTCCTACAGGACGTTTTAGCGTTGCTCCTATGCCCCGCCAGCGCTTCAGCCTCCTCTGCTTACCTGCTCGGTGCTTCTGGATCGGGCCCCTCTCCTAGTGGGACTGTATTTCCCGGGGCCAATGAGTGACATTCCCATTTCCACAGAAGCAATTCCCTGACTTCTCTCCAGGGAGTGATGCTGTCGGAGCTCCTTCCCACGTGACACTCTCTTCTCTGGGGTTCCCATGCCTCGCCCCTCCACTCTCCTCTCGGAACCTCTGGGTGTCCTGTCTCTGCGGCATCTCCTCCCGCTTTGTCTTACCCCGTAAATAGCATCATCTTGGGCTTCCAGCTCTTGGCACTCTGCCCTGAAACAGAGATCTCTATTTTTAGAGATCTCCCCCCTCTCCCAGGATCCGTACCCCTTGGGATCTTTTTGGTCTCATAAATCCAGCTCCTGGTGGGACCTTTCCGCCTGACCCCAGGATGTCAGTGGTTGGTGTGGACTTGTGTTGCCTGTGGCCAAATGAATAAAAATGCTTAGTGCAGGAATTACGAACACCAGTGCATCACAGCGGCCAAGCAGGCACGTGTGATGAGTGCGCCCTGGGATGGGGAGCTGGTTAAGAGTTTGATTCACACAAAAGCAGCTCCTACCACGGGGCAGCTGGCACTCACATCCACGTCCCTCTTACTCTGTGGCCCCCACGTTCCCAGATGGTCCTAGTGTTTAAAGGAAGCCAGGAATCTGGGTTTGCGTATCAAATCTTGTCATTTTTAAATGCTGGCAACTGATTTCAGCAAACATTAAGCACTCGTAGGGGCTGATGTGAAGGTATGTGTAGGCTGGAAACGGCCCCCCAAGCCTCCAGGGTGGGTCTCTGCCTCAGACCCTCTCCCAGGCTTCCCCAGAAGCTCAGCCATCTCGGCAGCGTTACAGGTCCGGCTCGGCCCGTCTCTGTCCTCCTGTTCCAGCTTCTGTCCGTCTCAGCCATGCCCACCACCCGTGTCCCCAGGCATAGGTGCCACCTCCCTGCTGTGCCTTTGCACACAGCGTTTATCGACCATCGCGCCTCCACCTGGCTCGTTCTGCTGGCCCAAGTCTGGTGTCAGCACTGCCACCCCTCGGAAGCCTTCCTGGCTTTCTTCCCACGGCCTTCTGCACAGGAACATGGTGGTGCTTGTCACACTGGGTACTGATGATGGATTATATCTTTTCCACGCCCCCCCCCCAGATAGTGATTCAGCAGTTACAACTTATGTCAGAGGGGTCCCCAGGACCTAACAGGACGCAGCCTGGCCACTGGGCTCTGTTTGCGAATAGCTGAAAAGGCAGCTTCCAGGCCACGGGCCCTGCGTTAGGCCAGGCGGGCCACCTGAATGGGAACAGAAACGTGCCCTGGACCAAAGCTCAGTCCCAAGAGCCTCAGGGGTGACCGACAGCTGGGATGCCCCAGCACCTCAGAAGGGGTCAAGGGAGTGCAGGGCGACCCCCAGACCCCCAGCCGCCTCCTGAGTCAGACCACCTTTATGATGACTTCAGGGGCACCAGAGCCAAGTCAGACACTGTGCCGCTTCCGTGAATGCAGGTGGTTACAGACGGGGATGCAGAAACGCCTGCCGTGCCCGACACTCCTTAAGAGAAGAACGGCCCGTGGGGCCAGCTCGGGGGCTGGGCAGCCCTGGGCTCCCTCGGGACTCTTGTCAGGCCCCTGCTGGCTGCCTCCGGCCCTGCTGGTCTACAGGGATCTTCCTCTCCTCCTTTCCTGAGCACCTGTGTGTGCATGTCTGTCTCGGTGACATTTGCAGAGTCCCCCGAGTCAGGAACTGGGGACTCTGCCTGGTCTTGTCAGACGTCCAGTCTGTGCCCCTCAGGAGCCTGCCCCGTGGCCTTGGCTCGGCCCTGGTGCTCCTGTACCCAGGCCTCCCGCCACCAGCATGCCCTCGCCTGCCCACCTGCCCTTCTCCTGGCCGGCTGTGCAGGAGAGAGACCCCACGCAGGCCTGACTGCTCACGGGGTGGCCCTTGGCTGGTCTGGGAACTCGGATTTCGGGGGGCGGGTGCCCGCATTCCCTGGACCGATTAGAGCAGCTCACTGCACCTGCACCGTTTGTGCAACCAGGGTGGTTTATGCCGAGCACCTGCTCTCCTCCAGGGAGTTTGGAATTTGGGTCCATGCCAGGCAGAGGGTGCCGGCAGGACCAGCCCTGAGCGCCGAGTCTCTGATGAGTGTCCCTGGTGGACAGCACTTCACACGTGTTGTCACAGCTCACGGGGGCAGGAGCTGAGTGTGTCCTGTGTGGCTCTGCTGGGAGGGGCCCCTTGCAGGCCTGGTCTCCCCTGGACTTCACCCCAGGGGCCTTTTCCCTTTGCTGATTGTGATTTGTGGCTTGGGGGGACCCTTGGCACACTGAGTCCGTCAAGCTAAATTCCACCTCCTCTTTTCTAGAAATTTTCATTTCACTATTTGCTCAAAGCTACTTTCCATCGCCATGTTTTACTGAGATGATGTGTTTTAGGTTGTGTTTCTTTGCAGAAGCTGGTGAGTTTAAGAGGCATCCTGTTAAACGGTGTACTGGAAAGTGGGGAATTTAGATCTAGGACTCAGAGGAGAAAGGAGATTTTGAAGAAAGCCGGTGGTAAATGCATAGACCCCTGGAAACCGAATGGGATGGAAGAGTTTGTAAGAGCGCCTTCTCAGAAGAGGTGCCACGGTTCTCAGAAGGGCTGTGGCCTTCCTTCCCCTCTCCTCATCCCAGGAAGTTAAAAACTGCAGAGCAGTTGACACGTCCCTGGTTGAACATGTTGAACAAGAAGGTTGGAGGCTGAGGCAAAGGCAGGGGGTGCTGCGGGGGGGCACACAGGCTGACCAGCGCCCAGGGCCCAGTGGCGTCTCTAGTCTAGAGTGGAAGGGAGCGTCTCGGGAGACTTTAGGTTTTGAGAATAGGAGCCTGTAAGGACGGTGGTTTGTTAACAGCATCGGAAACTGAGGAAGAAAAGATAATTCCATTTAAAAAAAAAAAAAAAAAAAGCATTGCTTTAGAGAGGAAACTGGCACTGAAAAACCCTGGATCATCTTTTTTTCCTCTGGAGTGTGCCCGTTCTGGCCTTTTACACCCTCCTCAGATTCAGAATCCTGTTTCCATTCACATCACTCTTGCTTTTGATTTTGTCCAAAAGAAAAACGATTCCCAGTGAAAATGGTGTTGTTGCACAATATACATACTCTGGATTAAATTCATAAGTAAAGTGAACCTCTTCATAGATTATTTAGCTCGAAGTTCATTCTGCATAGAAACTTACATCTTTGAAAAGGTAGAACAGGGTTGAAATGAGTCAAGCTGTTCTAACTGTACACATTTAATCTGTCCTTTTATCAAACAAAAACTTGCACTATTTTTGAGTCGTCATAACTTAAGCAGTGTGGTCAGCACCCCTAAAGAGATGATCGCTCCCCTTCCAGTGATGTTCCTACATCCTGACACGTGCCTTTCTGGGTTCGTTTGCAGAGACAGGGACCCTCACACACCGCTGCACCTGACCTCTGTGTCTCGTCTGAAGGTGCAGCCTGAGCCGTGCCTCCCCAGGGCTCTACTTTCTGTTTCTTCTCCCGAGGAGGGCAGAGTCCCCATGAAGTTATCTCGTTCGCAACATACATTTTACATCATCAAAATGAGAGATTGGACTTTACCAGGTGGCCTTTAAAGTTACTTTCCACTCCAGGATTATAAGGTCCTATAGTTTCATAGCCTGGTCAGTACATCAGGGCGGGGGCTTTAAAACCTTTAACATCAATTTCTGGTCCTTTCTCTGAGACCTGCATGTGTCTGCTCACCTATCAGAATTGCCCAGCGGCATTGAGCTCTTCAGGGAACAACCCTGTCACCATCTTGCTTGCCCCCACCTCCGCCCAGAACAGCACCTGAGACAGAGTCTGCACTTGGTACATGAATCGTGGATAAAGTCATACTCTTAGGCAGACAGCTTCCTTCTAATACTGGGAGCTGTTATACTGCCTTTGCCATATCAGACGTTGGGTTTTTTTTAAAAAAAAAAAAAAAGGAAAATAATTATTATCTCAACAAATTTTTGGACCTAGCAAAAAGGGGAAATACTTCATGATGAAAATAATAATCCATTAATTGTGACGTTCATGATGAGATCATTACTCATGAGACTAATACTGATCATGTAATTCATGTGTCAGGTACTATTGATAGTTTCAAAGTTCTTAGGTATTTCCCAAATCTCCTATTTGGTGTGTCCAAATGTAACCATTCAACACAGCACACAGATGAAGTTTTCCTGATCCTTTTAACAAATAGAGTGAGTGAGAAACACACAATTGCACCTTGATAATTTTTTTCCTTTACTTTTTCCCCAGCTTGTAAATATTTGGGAGAGTTTCTCTCATTTGGGCTCTTAATGCTTTTCCACTGTTTGAGAGTCACATCCATGGCTACTCTCTCTCTGCCCCTCACTGCCCTCTCAGTGTTTGGGGTCCGAATGGGCAGGCTCCCTGTTCATATGTGTGCTTCAGAGGTGTCCTGGCCATGTTACTTCTTAAAGCTCTGAGTAAAATGACTTTGCTCCGTGGCGCTATGTTAAATTGGCTGGTTAATTCTGGTGTTATTTACCCTGTAATTCATTAGTTTCACCCCACCATTGGCAGCTGACAGGCTGTAATTTCACGCCTTGCAATAAAAGATGTCTCATAATCTGCTTCATTTAGCAGCAAGAGAATTTAATGAAATTAACTGCAGTCCTAATTATGCCAGTGAATACTAAAGACCGCCATCAAGTTTTCTCAGAAAAAAAGGACGAGGTCCACCTCGTGAAGGATTTAAAATATAATTTCCTGGGAAAAGTTGCAAATGTCTTCCTTCTGTTGGCCCAACAAGGCCCAATTATGACTACACATATGACTGTAATTAGCTGGTCTTTCTGAACGTCTCTCCAAGTATTCATCATTTCCAATCACATTTCAAAGTGATTCCTCTGTTGGCGTGGTGGTGGGGATGTAAACATGCGGACACTGAGTTTTCCATCAGTGGTCTTTCCTCTCGTGCTGGTCCGTGGTGTGGGCTTGCATCACGTCCCAGGTGGGTAGCAGGTTCACGGCGTGTGGCTGGGAGAGGTTTCCCGAGTGCATCCTGATGACGTCCTCCTGCTCTGAGGATGCCGGGATGGGGGAACCGCCCCGTGCAGGTTGTTACCTTGTCGGGCTTGGAGTTTCCGGCCCCACCTGGCCCCTCGCCTCACCCTTCCCCAGGACACAGGGTTTTTCCATACTTCCTGGCCCACGCCCCACACCCTCTGCTCCTGGGTGGGAAGATGTGTTCTTGGCACCCGCTGTGCCCATATTCCTCTTGCACGTGGCACACGGGCCGTCTCTCTCCTTGAGGTGCAACCTCTCCCTCTCCAGGCTCACCTGTCTCGCCCCGCCCCCTTGGCTTCTCCACCTCGGTCTCCTTTGCTGCTCCTCCCCGTTAGCATGCGGGGAGGATGCGGACTGGAAAGGAAGTAAGACGTGCGAATGCTCTGAGAAGAGCCAGGCTTCCCCGCGTCCCAGCCCTCGCCCGCAGGGCCCGTACACCTGCCTCCGCTCCTGCCCACCTCCCCGTCCTGGCCCCTGGGCCACTGCCGGCAGCAGCACCTCTTTACAATGCAGAGATGGCAGCAAGCCTGGGCGGGTGAGTAGTGTGACCAAGAAGGAAGCACAGATGCTGCACAGGAGCCCAAGGAGTGGAGACTCATGGAGAACCACACGTCCTGCGCTGTAGAGACACCATTCAAATACAGCCGTGGGAAGTTCTGCTTTATTTAAATACGATGGAACTGTCAATAGCCACAGTTATTAACTGCTGTCCCTCTTCCTAATCTTACTTTAAAAATTGATGACGTTTCTCAAGCTCTAAAAATAATCACCCGGCTTCCTTGGGCGCCGGCACCTGTGACCTCGAGGTCACAGATCAGCACTCGCTCACTGCAGTGACATTATTCTAGCAGCTTTCGTTCAGAGCCCACGTTGGAAAGTGATGGTGAGGCGTTCCTTTACCTGAGGCTGCTGGCGGGGAGGCCTTTGACGAGAAACACTTTGGGGCGACTTGGAACAGCTGCTGTGTATTCCTGAAAAAGATATCTGCTTTGCAAAGCGTATTCGTGTTCACGATCACCCTTTGTGTTCTCGCTGTCTCTACGCGATGGGTGTTGTACCATCGTGGACTTGGAGAGGTGACAGCTGTACAGCGAGGTCGGGGAGCTCCTTGGCCGCCCCACAGCCCACTCCCGCCAAGTCCATCCCAGGGGATCTGTGAGCTTGCAGGTCTGCGTCCATCTGCGGGGACCATTGCCTGCTGTGGGCAGGGGCCCTGCCCGGGACGTCCCTGACTCCGGGTCCTTCCCCTCGGCACAGCCTCCGTCACCGTGCTCCCTCCCCGCCACACCCGACGGGGGGCCCCCAGGCAGAGTGTGCGCTGCGTCGGCCTTCGCAGGGCTCTCCCACGTCCAGGAGACCCGGCCTCTATGTGTCCTCCCAGCTGGTCAGCCTTGGGCCCGCCAGCCGGCCTCCCTGGGATCTCTGAGCTCCAGCCCAGCCCGGAATGCTGGCGCCAGCGGTGCTCAGCGCCCATCAGCCCGTCGGTCCTGACCGTGTGCGAGCCTCCCCCGGGGCTCCCCTGCTCTCACGGCGACAGGAGGAGAGGCTCCGTGAACTTGGGGTTTGGGCTTGGAGGCCACGCAGAGGTGAACCCCCAGGGCAGGGCCCGCTGGAGGGGAAGGCGGAGGAAGCTCCACGCCTTCCCGTAAACTTTACCGTCGCTCGTGCACCAGGAGGGGCCGCGGGGGGGTGTGAGGGGACCACGCTGGCTGGGGGGACTTTTCAGGCGGGGTGTGCCGCCTGCACGTGGCCTTGCCCTGCCAGCAGCGTCCCTCCGTCTCCCCACCTTGGAGCACTTGCAGCCGAGGCCAGGCTGCCCAGGGCAGGGCGTGGGGCTCTGCAGCCACATGTCCCCGTGAACACCCAGCAGGCCGCCGGGAGGTCCAAGCGCAGGAGCACGTGAGCGAGGAAGAGGGGCATGGGACGCGCGTCCTGACCGCTCGCCCGTCTGCAAGCTGGGGGTTCCGGTCGCCTCCTGTGAAGAAAAGAAAGCCAGGTGTTTGGATGCGCGACCCTCTCATCTCGTCCGCGGAACACCAGAGGCAGTTTTGGCGACAAGCAGTAAGGAAACCTGAAGTATTTCTCTCCGAGACCCTCCCAGCTTATTAAAAGAACTTATAGACATGAAAATACATTAAAGTGGGCAAAGCGGAGAGGGTGAAAGAGATTAACAGCCTTCGCTGAATAGAGCCTATTGATGAAGCGGGCCTGTGCGCCGCTGCGGGCTCTGAAACGAGGCGTGAGCTGCTGAAAAGAAGGTCAGGCCTGTCCAGAGTTTCGGGGGGCAGTGGAAATTGACATGTAAAAATATGAAGCGCCTGCCTGGCCCTCCCTTCCCTTTTCCTGGTTGGGGAGGTTTACTCGGAAAGGGGAAAAACCGCCCTGCAGCCGATTCCCCAGTTTTACACCCAAATTAAAGGATCCCGTAAAATGCAGCAGAGACAGGGGCGCGTGCCCATAATGTCTATTGTCTGGGGTCTGGGTGTTTCCGCTCAGCGCGGGGCCCAGCGTGGGAGAGGAGAGCGGCAGAGGGGGCCAGGGCTGGAAAGGGGGGGACCCGAACCGGGCCAGCTTGTGACAGGCACCTGACGGGTATGGCTGCCTTCGGAGATCCTTCTAGGAAATGGGGTGTTAGCGAGTGTAAATGAAAGCAAGCCTGCCATGTGGGTATGTGTGCGAGGGAAAGTTAGCCGTCAGTCAAGTTTTATCTCTTAATGAATAGAGACTGCTGAAGTAAGGGTTAGGTAATTGAGTTTATAATTAATTAGCCATAACCCTCATCAGATAAAGCAGTTGTGAGGCATTTTTTTTTATCTCCTTTCTCTCCCCAGGGCCTGCCCTTCTTTGTCCTTGCACTGACAGCCAGCACTTATCTAGGGCCGCTGGAGCCCGTGCCGGCAGCCCTCCCCACTGCCCGGCCAGGGCCCAGGGGTGGTCAGCCGGCCCCGCTTTGTGCTGGGAGGCCGGCAATCAGCCCAGCTGTCCGGGCCATGATGAATTAGCGGTGGGAGTGAACACAGAGGTGGACTCCAGATCGGCCTGATAGCTCCCAGGCTGCTTCTGTGGGTCCCGACTTCAGCGCATCTCTGACAGACCTTTGACATCTTCCAACAAAGAGGTTCCAGAAGGTAGAGGTGGGGAGATGGATCGCTCCTCCAGAAAGTTGGGCAACTTACACAATACCCTTTAATTTCTATAGCCGGGCGATTCGCTCCACAAAGGAGGGAAATCAATGAGCGTTTCCATTCTTTCCTTGAGCACCTTGCTGCTTCTTCATTTCTCCCTCCATTTATTGGAGCTTTACGCGTTCGTAGGACAAGCAATAAACAGTGCAAATGTAAGGCATTAAAATCAAAGATTGTGTCAAGGGATCTGTCTTTACTGCATTTTACAGGCTGTATGGGGGGGAAACCTTCCCCCTTCTCTGTTTAAAGATTAGAAATCTTGTGATCCACGCGAGTTAAGGGAGGAGTTTTTTAAGGAACAAGGTTGTGCCTTTCTTACTGCTTCCGATACTGAATTAGAAAAATCCTGGACTTGTAATGTCAACTTCCTTGTGATGTTAGTTGTTTTTTTTCTAATTAAGCCCCAGGCAGGTACAGATAAATCTCTCAATACCCCCAGGGATATGGTGAATAAGAGGATGTGATCTTTCTTTCCATCTGCAGTTGCTATCTATTTTAGGTAGTCTAGGAGACGATTCTGTTTTCCTTTGTTAGCAAGACTAGGTATCACTTTCCAAGACCCTCTGGTAATTATTTGAGGACTCAAAAGCCAGAATGTTTTACCAGACAGTATGACTGAATAATGATTTTGAATGTTAATGAAAATTTAATCAGACCAAATATATTATTCAACCTCATTTAGGTAGTAAAGTATGATAAGTGCATTTACAAGTGCTGAAATTTATAGAACAAACGAGTTCATTTTTGGGGGGAGTAAAATGAGAAACCCACAGTGTGGTGTATTGTGATGGGAGAGACAATGGTTGTTTGTTTTGGGTTCGGTTAGAAATAAACATCGACTGCTCTCAGAATTAATTTGGGAAATGACGTTATTAACAAAAATTCCTAGTAAATGCCGATTATCTTCATCACCTTCCAGTATAGAAATACTAGGTGCTGTAATTGAGCCGTACCTAATGACTCCAATTTTTTTCATGAAGCAAGTACGTATGGTAAATAGGCCAGTTCTGGGCTTTCTTTGGGGGAAGAAAAAAGGAATCACATGCATAGGTTCATAGGATGATTGAGACCCAGATGTGAAATCCAGATTACTCAGCTGGAGGAAGTGGAACTGCCCTGTGGGAGCAGACGCTCCACCCAACCAGCCTTCCCTTATCTTCCAGAATTCCTGGGGTGACGTCCAACAAACCGAGTATGAAACCCACAAAAATCCGTATGATCCTATGATCAAGCCTTCTGTCACCGTCTGTCACAGCTGAGACAGTTTAGGCCCAGTTCTTGATCAGGGTCAACAGATAGAAAACATTGCGTGGAGGAGACAACGTTCCTTCTCTGCTTCCAGCTGAATCGTGCATCACGGCCCCGTCGGCAAACCACGTGGCCAGAGGCAGAGAGGGTGGGTGCGTCCTCCCCCTTTTCTCCCATCCCCTTATCCTGCCCTTCTTCAGCTGAGAGGCAGAGCCAACCACCGTTTCCTCAGCCCACCCTGAACTGCTGTTGTAGCTGCAAAGCATCAGCCGACTCTCCGACAGCTGATTGAGATGCGGTCCCCGGGGTGGGGAGTTAGCTCAGGGCCTAGAGAGATGGAGGGCACAAGGGACTTTGAGTCCAGGCCAACCCAGCACCTAGTGCCTACACTTCCACCTGTTAGCCATGATTTGAGGAAGTTTCTTAACCTGCCTAAGCTTTACTTGCGTCGTCTGTTAAGCTGTGGGTTGTCCCCCTGAGTGGGTGAATGGCAGGTAGTCGCGGTGTAGGGTTTCAAAAATGGCTAATCCCCCTCTCCCCCACTTTACTTTATTATTATTTTTTTGTATAGAAGTTAATAGAGCAAATTACGAGAAACAGTTCTTTAGTCTTCCTTGGTTTTGGAGCCGGTATCCTGGAAAGTTTCGATCCCTTTAAGTTTAGCTCACTTCCTCGGCCAGAGCCCAGGACGTTGGTCAGCTCTCATGGTGTGACCTGTTCATCCCGAGAGGATGCTTCAGAGGGAAAGCTTTCAGTTCTTCTCTCTCTGCTACTTCTGAAATTTCAACATCATTTATTTCAAACTAGGATGGCTAATGGATCCTCACCTAGTTTTGTGAAAGAAAAGAAAAGCAGAAAAAGTTGAAAGGAAGCAAAGATGAAGTCCTTTCTTTGTGATGTTCAGCAAACCATATTCTCAGGTGTATCACGTAGACCCTGGCCTTGCTGATGCGTGAGCTGCTGTGCATTAGGCCTGGAATGGAAAGGAAAGTCTGGCCAGAGGGGTGACTGTCAGCAAAAGTCTATGGAAGATGGTGATGCAGCTGGACCAGGGGGTTTGTGGTAGTGTGGCAGGCATTTCAAAATCACTAGTATGTTTATTCAAAAGGAAATGCCACCTGGAATCTGAAGTTCTCTTTGCTCTCCTTTATTTAAACATCATCAAAATTTCTAGACCTAGTTATTAAGTCAGTTACAGGTTTATCATTGTTCAGGTTTATCAAAACCTAACTCTAAGCTTATTTTATCTTGGATATATTTTTGAAGTTTTAAAAGTTGACTTGTACTAAATTCAAAATGGAGTGATCTCAGATTTAAATAGCAATAGAGTATCTGTCTTCTTGTCCTTTAGACTCATTCCCTGAACTTTTGGATTTTTATATCGTCTGGACACATCAACCCAGACCTCCTTCTCTTGCCTCCACAATGCTGGAAGCTGGGAGGCCTGTTGGTATGTGGAGGACCAGGCATCTGGGCAGGGAGGAGGGACCCTTTGGGGGTCTCTGGAGGCACAGAGGCTGCTGCATTCCCAGAAGGCCAGTCTTGTCTCAGAAGTACTGAAGGTATTTAAAATTTGCATCTTAATCTAGCATTGCTGAGGCTGTGGCTCTTTCCCTTAGGTTTGTCCCCATCCTTGGTGGCTCACCCACAATGATTTGGGGGGTGTGTGTGTGAGAAAAGTCACCTCACCTGGTGCCAGCCAGGAAGCAGAGGGGCAACCCCAAAGTATGGCACCAGGGAGCATCTCCCGGCTCTGACCTCTTTGGGTTCAGGCCCTGCGCGTTCTCGTGCTCCGTGTGCTGAATCCCGGGCCCTCCTATGGTTACCACGTCTAAGCCAGCAGTAGCCTCAAACAGAAGACCCCCCGAATGCTGCTCACATGGACCAAATTCCAGTCCAGTTCTGACCCAGCCCCCATGAGTCGGGGACACAGTGTGCACCGGCAAGGCAGTGACCTTGACCAAGGGCACCCCGCGTACACCGGCCGAAATGAGAATAGGGGTGAGTGCAGGAGGGTCACCAATAAGTGTCCCTGCCAGGGTTGCCATTAAATTCCAACACTTCTCTTACATGTGGAATCTAAAGAACACAAAACAAAACAAAAAACGAGACTCATACAAAAGGAGATCAGATTTGTGGTTACCAAAGGGGAACAGTAGGGGCTCGGGGAGCTGGAGGGAGGTGGTCAAAAGGTACAAACTTGCAGTGAATAAGTTAACAGGATAAACAAGTACTAGGGTTGTAAGGAACAGCATGTTGGCTGCAGTTAACACTGCTCTGTGGTGTGTAGGAAGGTGAAGAGAGTCATCCTAAGAATGAGCATCGCAAAGAATAGCTTTTCTCCCCCCCTTTCCTTCTTTTTGTCCTTCTTTTCTTTGTATTGTATGTATATGAGAAGATGGATGTTAGCTGAACCTATTGTGGGAATCATTTCACAATACGTATAAATTAAACCACAGTGCTGTACGCCTTAAACTTACACAGTGATGTACGTCAGTTATTTCTCAGTGAAACCAGAAGAAAAACTACTTCAGACAGCGCTGCCTGTTTGAGGCTAAACCCCAAAGACGTCTCCTAAGTAAGGGTCGGCTCATGCCGTGTGGTATCTGGGAAGCCGCTTGGTCCCGGCAGTGTAGCCTGGTTGGCCATCATCGGGGTTCGAGGGCACTGCTGTAGACACGCAGAGAGACGCACAGACTCAAATCACACCCCACGTAGTGGGCCCCGAGTTGCTTGCATGGGAACCAGCCCTCCAGGGAGCGCCCTCATTGGAGCCCACCCAGATGCTGCATCAGCAGTCAGCAGCTCAGTGCAGAGGCACTGCATCCCTGGGATGCTGCTTTCCGGAACCTTCCCCGAGCATCACACGGGGACCTCGGACGTGGTCCCTCCCCTCTCCTGTCCTCGACCCTCCTGGGTTGCTCAAAGCACGTCCATTGAGGAGCACACCACCCTGGTCGCAGACATTACTTTTTTCATGTATATATATATATATATATATATATATATATATATATATATATATATATATACATTTATTTATTTATTTATTTATTTATTTATTTATGGCTGTGTTGGATCTTTGTTGCTGCGTGCGGGCTTTCTCTAGCTGTGGCGAGCGGGGGCTACTCTTTCATTGCGGTGCGCGGGCTTCTCGTTGCGGTGGCTTCTCTTGCGGAGCATGGGCTCTAGGCGCGTGGGAGGCAGTAGTCGTGGCTCGCGGGCTCTAGAGCAGAGGCTCAGTACTTGTGGCACACAGGTTGCTCCGCGGCATGTGACATCTTCACGGACCAGCGCTGGAACCCGTGTCCTCTGCACTGGCAGGTGGATTCTTAACCACTGCGCCACCAGGGAAGTCCCACAGCCATTACTTTAAAACCAGAAACTACAAAAGTGGATGCGCACGAAAACATGGCTTGCGTGTCACACACAAGTCGACCCTCTTTGCATGTGTGCACCATGCCTGAGTGACAGACGAGCTCCCCTCTGCCCGCCGGTCAGCTTTGGGATGGCAGCAAATACACAGTCAGTTACTGATGAGGAAAGACCGATACAAGCATTTTCTATGTATGCCTGTAACTGATTTCCAAGAATTCAGCACAGAAGTCACTTGGGAATTGATTGGGTACAAAGAAAGGTTTTCCAGTTAGAAGCACTGAAGGACCCAGAAGTTTACTGAAGTTCATCCTGAAATATCCCTTTTGATCGGTGCCATGTTTTTTGTTTAAGCGTTTGCATGTTTTAGGTGAGCATAGCTACCCTCCGTGCAGCTGCCTGGGTGATCCCAGGGAATTTTCGTTTTTCTGGCAGAGGACTGGGTAATTGGCAAGACGCCACGTACGTCGTTTAATTTAGTATTACCGTTTGGGGAAAATGCTTATCTTAATTGCTAAAACCTTTAACTTTGTATAAATTCAAATGGAACATAATTCAGGCAATATAGCAATCTTTAACAAATTCCACCATCAACATTACTACAGAAAGGAAACTTAAGTTGGGCACATAAAATTATAACTCATTTAACTTTTCTTTAGTTGGTAAGCAAATTACTGTTCACTGCTTCAACACATTGTATCCAAGGTTTTGGAAACATTAGTTAAAACATGAAAAGATAATACTGTAGCATGTGAACATAACATCTTCGTAATATATTTATGAAACATTTTAGCTGCAAGGTTCTGGAGGGGTTTTGACTGAGTAAAAGCAGTTTTCCTTGTAAAGGATAAGGCTTAGTGTTTTTTGAAAAAAAAGACATTTGAGCCTTCAAGTTGGAAAATCGACAGGCAGAGCATATACATCTACTTGGATTTCTTTGAAATATAGTAACTTAGGGGAAATTATCTTAAAATGTATAAAATTAAGAAAGCAGACTGTTTAAGTAGTTATGATGACTCTTTTCCAGAGATGATAAAAAGTAATGAATATGAATTATTTCGCAGTGAATTACATTTTGTGTGCACAATTATCTGTTCTCATTACTTGCTGTGTACTTCCCCTTTGTCAAAAGTTACAACGTATCCATCCACCCTGAAAGGTCCCTAGAACATGAAGGTGGTTTCCCTCTGTGCCTGTGAAATTGATGAGCTGGGAGAGACTCACTCATATTTTAATGCCAGCCGTACCAGTCCTCACACCCAAAGAGCTGGGGCATCAAGATCGGTGGTAGCAAGGAGTATTTGCCGCTGTAATTGACAAATAATACCCCTCATAAATACTGCCCGTCTTTTCAATTAGTTTTCGTCTAAAATTCGGGCTACAAAATGATGGCCTGTCAACTGACAATAAATGGCAAAAATTAATAAATTGTCTTCTAAATAGAATGGACACTTAAGAAAAATTGGGCAGCCAATTTAGCACAGCATGGAGCGAGGGGAACCTTTTGTACTGATGCCGGGCACTAATGTCGTCTCTGTCTTTATTAATGGTCCTCCGCGGCTGCTGACAGTTTTGTTGCTACTGGCAACTTTCTTCATTAAAATTAAAGCCAGCATCCAATTCTATTAGCCGTACTCTGGGCACCTTGCATTTTCTTATACATATTGTTTCTTTCATTAACTCCCTCTCCACCCATGAGAAGTTTTCAAAGAAGTTCAATGGGAGGAAATACTTGCCAAGGCTAGAGAACCATTCTCTGTCCTTGAGGAAGAATAGCTCTTACTTGTCGTCCTATTAGAGCCGGCATCCTAAAATCTACAAACATCTCTTTTTTTTGTTCCCTCCCCTTTCAACATGGGAGCATGTTACCTCTATAAATGTGTATGTTCTTGGGTCTGCCAGCTTTCAGATAGAAACAACCAAGTAGCATCAGGCCTTCTACTTCCTTGTTTTTCCTGGGCAGTTTTTCTTTTTTTTTTTTTTTTTTTTTTTGAAGTTCTGGCTTTCCTTTTCTAACTGTGTTTCGTAGCTGACTGTACCTTAGCACAATAGTAGCTTGATGCTCGGAGGGACTTGAATTTGTCAGGAATGCCTTAGAGTTTTTTTCCCTGAAGGCATTACTTTTATCTGTAGAACAAATTTCAACCTTTGAAGGCAAAAAAAAATCAAGCTTTGCTGAACAAGTTCTGAACTATTGTCTGGAGAGCCGTCGCCTGCCCCTCACAGCACTGAAAGCAATTCAAAGACCGAAATGCCTCAGCCCTGGCTCCGAGCCTCTTTTCGGCAGCAGGAAGTAACAAACAGCTCAGGTTCGAGGGCAGCTCGGGTCCTGCCTGGGAGCCCAGGCGCCCACCGCCGAGCAGAGGTTGTGCGCCTGCCACTGGGCGCCTCTTGAAGGGGAATTGGGCTGCGATCACAAACCGCACGGGCTCCCTTTCCCTCCCAAACCGGTCTCTTAACTGCTTTCTTATGGCCTGAGTTTGGGGGCTAAACCTTCCTCTCAAGTGTTTTTCTTCTTCTCCTTCTTTCAACTTTATCTTACACTAAAAGAAGCCCAGACACTTGTGAAAACTATAAAAAGTTAAGTGCCAGGCACCAAAGGAAAAGGCACTTACCAGAAAACCTGCTCAGAAAAATGTAACATCTCTGAGCATCCTGGCAGTCAAGGTAAAAAGGAAAATACAGATCTGTGCTCTGTTGAGAGTCATTATGTGAGTGCCCGGCATCTCCCGTAAACCTCTCAACCAACCTGAAACCGTGGTTGCTGTCCTTTTTTATTCCCCCCGAAGGAGACAGTTTATGGATTCAGTATATGAGTGAGCTTTTCTAAGCACACAGGTTTCCAATCACCACTGTCTCCCCATACCTTCTCCTCTCACATCATAGATAAGTTGGAATAGTATCTAGGATAGTGTTAAACCAAAGAGAATCCAATTAGTGAATTATCCTATCTTAGTCTCAATTTTGGATTTTTTTTTTAACATAAGAAGTGACTGGAGTTTGCAAACAGTTCATATTTAAAGATTGTACAGCCTTTTGCTTTGCAGAGAGTTGTTGCACTCTGTTTTTTCTTTCTGACATTTTAATAGTGAAGTGAATCAATCAAATCATTGCAGGAAGGCTCTGCTATCTAGTCTTTTTTTTTTGTTTAGTCTTCTTTCTGAGTAGTCTTAAATAATTCAATGAAGAACAACATGTCAAATAGTGTTTCAGTTAGTTGGCGTTTAAAAAATAAGCATTCACTAAGACCATATTATTTGCTAAAATCTAGATGTGCAATTATTTAATATTGTTGAAGGGCCCATAAAATGAACAGGACCAAATCTCTGTACGTGCCTACGGCCCTCTGAGCCTACAAGGGCTCTTCTCCCACTGCAGACTCCCCCTCCCCAATATCTGAACCCGGCAAGGAAACAGTTGTTACTTGATGATTGAACCCACTAATGTGTTACAGTAAATGGGGCATGAAATACAATACTTTATATATAGTATATACTGAGTGATTCTTGTATTGAAACAAGGCCATTTTTAACTTGCTGACACAATACTTGCAGTGTTTCATCATTAAATTGCCCTGATTAACAATCAACTTCTAGAGTGAGACCATTGGAGTCATTTTTTTTCTAATGTGATGCATCAGGGGATTGGTTGAACATGACTTCATCCTCTTTTATGTTTTAAATTTTGGTATTTGAGGACTTTGGCGTGAAATAAGGTATAGTCTTTTTTGTGTGGACATTTCCTTAAGCACATTTTTGATGACTGCTGAGAATTTTATCCAGAATTTTTATATTAGTAAGGTGTGATGGACGCCACTTGATTTTACTCCACAATTAGGGAGCACATTTCTCGTTGATGGCAACAGCCTCTAAGCTGGAGCACAGAAGACGTTGGTAGAGGATGTTTGGTAGAAAAGAAGCACATCCGAGCTGCCCCCCAGTCACCGTCACCTCTGTCACCCACATGCATTGTGTGTATTCAGCGGGGTAGACACTGCCTGCAATTCGGGGCTCTGCACGCTGACGGCTGTCTTCCCTCTCCTTGGTTCCAGGTATGTTCAGACAGATGAGCTGACTGCTGTCTGTGAAAGGACCCCCTGGTGACCCTGGTGGGCGGCTGGTGGATGGGTGGGCACGCTAGTTCCTGCTCACCAAGGGAGTAAGTCTAGGGATGACCCTTTACCTTCTTTATGCGTATTTACGCTTGTAAGCACATATATCCGTTTGATGACAGTTTTCAGCAATCTGACGTTTCCTCAAATGGAACTGATGGGGAAGACACTGGAATCTGTAGAAAAGTTCCACCTGACATCTTAGATGTAAGACAACAAGACCATTTGGGAGGAAGAGAATCATTTTGCACCCTGTCCTGGGTGTCTTGGGTATCTTTGTTTGAACTCACTCCTTTAGGCGAAGACTGAGAGCAGGGGTGCCCCCTTCAACCAGACTACCTAGTAACTGAGCACCTGGCAGGTACTGGTCTGAAGTGAAAACTAAGCCACTAGCTTGTAGAGACCCTGCCGTCCTGGGCGTTTAGTGATAACTCTGCGGGTACACACAGCCCCAGGACACGGCACTGACTAGATTCACTTTGGTTTTCCAGAAACACAGTCTCTCTCTGTCTCTATCTCTCTGTCTCTGTCTTTGTCTCTTTTATTTTCTAATCAGTTCACAACAGTATTCAGTTTCCAAGAAATTAAGTAGTAGTAATAGTGGTGGTAGTAATCATCGTCATCGTTGGGACAGAAGATAGTCGTGGAAGGAAATATTTGTGCCGCTCATAAAAAGATCGCATGTGGGATGTTTCTGGAGACCAGGGCTTAGCAGTATCAGGGGCGGGACGGCTGTGGATTCCTGTTCTGGGCCGGTTCTCATCCACAGCAGAGGTCTGCCTGGAGGGCTGTGTTGAGAAAGCTCAAGGCTCGCGCTTGCGAGTGCCGCAGAGGGTGGCGAAGTGGGAGCCCGCCCGCCAAGTGGGTGCCACCCCTGGTTTAAGTCTTGGCTTAAAAGCGAAACATGGCTGTTTGCACAAACCTTCTTCTTTTCTTAACCAGGAGCAAAGTGAGTAATCCTTCCCTCCTTTGATTTCTCCAGTAGAAACTCTAATCCAGGTTTGAATTGCCTTCCTCTGCCTGTGCCCACATCTTAATTTCCAAAATAGAACAATCCAGAGGGGAAGGCCCTGCGTGGTGTTCTCCTTTATGCCTCCCTGTATCCAAAGTAGCAGTTTACACTTACCATGCGTACAGGAAGACGATTTGTACTGATTTGGTGTCTGATGAGATCTCCTTATGAGCGTGCTATTGCTAATCACCTTTACTGTGTGGTGCAAGGCATGTGGTTACCATAATAGGATTGGAGCCCTGCAGACAACGTGGATGCAAATTTGGGTTTTACTCCTCACTGGCCATATTACCTTGCACAATGATTTAATCTCCATGAAACCTTTTACCGTTCACGGCGATGGTTATATCATACAGTTATGTGTTCATTTGTCCAACAGCATTTTTTTGAACACTTGTTGTGTGCCAGGTTATAGGAAACAAAAATGAGCAAGACGAGAATGGTCTCTCGCCTGGTTAAGCTGCAGCTACAGAGGCCCAGGAGCCGACAGGGAGGGTCAGAGGTGATCTGGGCAGGCAGAAACAGAATGTGAACCACAGATACAATCGCACCCCTCTTTCGCTATTCATATTAGAAAGAGTAAATAAGAACGAGTGAAATGAAATTTAATAATGTTTTGTTTAACTGAGCCTATCCCCAATTAAATCGTGTCAGCATGTAACCAATTTTAAAAGTTGCCCTTTTTTCCTGCTAAGCCTTCACAATCTGGTGTGTGGTTTTGGTTTACACCTACAGCAGGTCTCAGAGCTGAGGACAGGGGGAGTCCTCACTTGTCACCCGGGGCTCGTGGTGACTCTGCTGGGCAGAGCAGGCCCGGAGCTGGGGGCACTTAAGCTGACTAGGAGACGCCAGCTGAGGAGGTGGGAGGGGCAGGGGGAGGGGTGCCACAGTTGGTGACAACTCTCGCCAGTTGGGCAGTGGTGCCCGGTCTGGGCGTGACGGGGAGCCTGAACACGGTGGGAAGGAGCTACTGGGGGGCCCTGGGAGGGCTGTCCACAGCTGCGGGTGACTTTATAGGGGCAGAGTGTGACCTGGAGAGAAACCAGGTCTCTGCAGTGGCGGCATCTGAGGCAGGTGGGCGAGCAGTTGGCAGACAGGTAGGAGAGAAACGAGAAAGAAGCGAGAACAGAGTGTGTCCCAAGGAGAACACGTTTAGAAGTGTTGGTTAGGGGAGAAAAGACAAATCTCCCCTTCAGAAGACCAATACCGAGCTGATGGAGATGGAAAATCTACTCATAGCTCCCCTGATGTCTCACACCAGGTAACTTCCAGGTCCCACACGCACCCTGCTCGCACGCACGCGAACAGTCGCCCTGGCGGGTATCGCACGGGGGCTGGTGCCTGGGTTTAGGGATCATTTGCTTGAATAAAGAAGCCGCCGCAGGTTTTTTATTGTTGCTTGTCCAGGAATTCCTCTCTGCCACGTTCGCACACACACGTTCGCAGGTGTCGCCCCACAGTTTGTACTTGGGGAAATGCCCCCCATCGCACAAAGGGGCCCCTCCATCCTTGGCCTCACGCTGTCACCCGGCTGGACGCCGGGGTGTCCTGGCTTCCGAGGCGGGCGATTGGATTCAGTTTGATTTTCTTCAGTAAAAGAAGTCCCACCGGCTCCGAGCGAGTGGAGTCCATCTCCAGCCCGCAGTTCTGTTCGTGGTTCTCGCCTCCAGCGGTGGTCTGGGTGGGAGGACAGGTCAGGACCGGACGCGCCCGCTGGGCCCCCGGACGGCAGTCAGTGTTGAGGGGTGGCCACAGCGATGTCACCAGGCTGCCGTTAGGGCAGGGCTCTCATCCCAGCTGCCGAAACCCTGGCGGCAGAAAGAGGCAGGGTAAGAGGGAAGAAAAACGAAGGGATCAAGAGGTGATATTAACTAGAAAAATCAAGAAGGATCTGTCCATCCTGGTGGGAATGGTTTTCTTCTTCGTTTCCTTTCTTTTCGTTCGACGAGGGGGGTGGTTTTGGTTGTTGTTTTAAATTATCCCAATATATAGCAGCCTCATTGTTTTGTTTTTCTGCCCCTGCTTAGAATTCATTTGGTTCGTGTTGGGACTTCGTAATTCAGCCAGACCTAACGTGAAGTACACATCTCTTCAGCGTTCCTCAGGGTTAACGTGCTTTTTTAAAAAGGGGGGAAAAAAACCAACAAACTTTTTTCCCTTCCCCATCATTGTTCTCCGTCTCGTTATTCAGTTGACACGGAATTAAATTGGATTCTGTGTCCATCATTATTAAAATGTGAAGTGTGTCGGTCACAAAGCATCCATTCCAGGGCAGTTGGCTGAATAATTCTTTTCTTTATTATCCCAAATTACTGCTGAGCTCTGGAGAGGGGAGCAGTTTAGCCAATTATTGCCATTTGAGCTGGATTTGTGGGTGATTAGCTCCTGGTCGAATCCAGTCCCGGCTGGCGCTTTGAAGCCGCGCCGTGTGATTTTCTCAGCGGTGAGGTAGAAATCGACGCCGCTAATGACAGGAAGGTCGCGCGGGTGAGCTGACCCGCGCGTGGTGCAGGCTTGGGTTTCGCAAATAGGGCATCCACAATAACAAGTGTGTCACTAACCCCGCCGTGCATAATCGAGGCTTTATAGGATTGCCGGAGATGCTGACAGCTCAATTAAAGTGGAACCCTTTGTACCCTACAACCTGGCAGAATGACAGAAATATTACTAACCAGAAAGGGGAGGGCATCGCGAGGGAGCTGGTTAGAGATCCAGAATCCTCACTGGTCCCTTGGCCTCCTCCCCCAACTCCCTCCACAGGCTGGAGCACAGCTTCCATTTGTGGTATAATAGATCCTCTGGATGGGGGTCTAGGGATGCAGATATTACTATTCCAAAAAAAGAGCTCAGCTAAGAGGGGCTTCCTGCTGTTTCTATGGAAACACTCTAAACTAGGTGGAAAGTTAAAATGGTGGAGTCGTGGCAGAGCTTACAGGTCCTGGTCGAATTGGTCCGTCTCCTTTTACCAACACTGACATCCAAGCCTCACGTGTATGAATTTGCTAGAATTTTTCTGTTTGAGGAGCATCTGGGGAAACCATTTAATAGGAATTTTCTTCTTGCATATAATGAACGATTGTTACTGATTTTCTTCTTTTACTTAAGAGTATTTTTCTACGTCTAGAACCACAAGCTGTTTTGATCCACGGTGTATATAGTCTTGTCATTTTTGTCCCACTTGCTTTTTTCCTGTTAAACCTATAATAGGTGGGTCCCTCATCCCGATGTGATTCAATGGCATTTTAATTGAGTGGCGGGTTGTTACACCCTCCCTGCTTTTTTATTTTTGGTTTTAGGTTTTCGATGGATTGCTCTGCTATTTGGAGACATTCTGGATTTTGGGAGATAGTTTAGAAGTAGGAACATCTGTAAATCGGGGTGATTATTTAGGACTCACCGTATGCCAGCTCCGGCGGACCTGGCGCCCCAGAATTCCCAGTCTGTTGGGGTGCGCTGTGTTTGAGGTGCCTGATGGATACTCAGGGAACACGTCCTACTGGGGAGGCAAAGTGAGACTCGAGCGAGCAGGGAGTTGAGAGCTGAAGATTCTGTGTGACGTGGGGACCTGCAGGACATTGGTGGTGAGGGCCGGGCTGTACCACCTGCTGTGCTGGGTGCTGGTGGATGAGACCATTTCTCTGTCCTGCAGCAGCTTACAACCTGTTTGTACACCGTTGTACTAGTCTTTCAGGGCTGCCGTAACAAAGTACTGTTACAGAACCAAACCTGGGTCCCCTTGCCCGCAGTAAAGCCAGTCTCCTGGCGCCGGGTTGTGGTGAAGGGAAGGGCAGCGTTTATTGCAGGGCACCAAGCACGGAGTCCAGGCAGCTAGTGCTCAAACGGCTTGAATTCACCAATGGCTTTCAGGGACAGGTTTTTAAAGATGGGGTGAGGGAGGGGGGCTGGAGGGTGTGTGATCAGCTCATGGACACTCTTCTGATTGGCTGGTGGTGAGGTCATCGGGAGTCAACATCATCAGCCTTCTGGTTCCAACCCGTCTGGGGTCTGTCTACCTGCTGGTGGGCAGCATGCAGTTAACTTCTCCCACCTGGTGTGGGTTTCAGTATCTGCAAAACAGCTCAAAGGATAAGACTCAGAATATTATCTGTAGCCCTTGAGGAGGAACTAAAGGTCCTTGACTTTGTTTAATGGCTAAACTATTATTTTGTCTTGCTTGACTGTTTTCTTCCTGCATTTTCTCACTTCTCTGATTAAATTTTTTTTTTTATATCAGTCATCAGTTTTATACACATCAGTGTATACATGTCAATCCCAATCGCCCAATTCAGCACACCCCATCCCCACCCCACCGCGGTTTTCCCCCCTTGGTGTCCATACGTTTGTTCTCTACATCTCTGATTAAATTTATTCAAAACTTTTATTAAAGTTTTTCTACAGACAAGGGGCAGGTGGAGGACATGTGGGGCGGGAGGGCATCTGTCCCGGGAAGGCCCCACAGGGTCCTGCTCGGTTACAGTTCCACAGACTGGGAGCCTTAAAAACAGGCATTTATTTTCTCACAGTCCTGAAGCCTGGAAGTCTGAGATCAAGGTGACGTCCTTCTTTGGAGGCCTTTTGCCTCGGTTTGTAGTTGACCATCTTCTCCCTGTGTCTTCACATCATCTTCCCTCCGTGTGTGTCTGTGTCTGAATCTCTTCCTATAAGGACATCAGTCATTCTGGGTTAGGGCCCATCCTGAAGGCCTCATTAGCCATAGGTTCTTTAAAGGCCCTGTATCTCCAAATGCAGTCACATTCTGAGGTCCTGGGGGTTAGGACTTCACAATAAAAATTTAGGGGGGGATATAATTCAGCCCAGAACAACCATTATTCTAAGGGTCCAGGTGATGCCTGTTTCAGCAGAGGTTATGGAAGCCCAGAGCCCAGCTTCCACAGAGTGCTAGAGTGTAAGGGGGTCTTCAGCAGGAGTAAGAGGAGGATACAAGATGGGAACTTGGGGGAAAAGAACAAAATTTGCCAATTTTAAATTAAGGCAGTTGGGACTTCCCTGGTGGCGCAGTGGTTAAGAATCCACCTGCCAATGCAGGGGACACGGGTTCAAGCCCTGGTCCAGGAAGATCCCACATGCCGTGGAGCAGCTAAGCCCCTGCGCCACAACTACTGAGCCTGCGCTCTAGAGCCCGCGAGCCACAGCTACGGAGCCCGCGAGCCACAGCTACTGAGCCCGCGTGCCTAGAGCCCATGCTCTGCAACAAGAGAAGCCACGGCAATGAGAAGCCCGTGAACCGCAATGAAGAGTAGCCCCCGCTCGCCGCAACTAGAGAAAGCCCGCGCACAGCAACGAAGATCCAACGCGGCCAAAAATAAATAAATAAAATAAATAAATTTATTTTTAAAAAATAGAGTAAATTAAGTCAGTGGCCGCCAGTTGCTTCTTCATGGTTCCATATCCTATAGCAGGGCTCAGCAACCTTCTTCTGTTAAGGGCCGGATAGCTAGTATTTTAGGCTTTGCAAGTCACACGGTCAGTCTTTCCTGCAACTCCTGAGCTGTACTGGGTGAAAGCAGCCCTATGTAAGAATGGACATGTCTGTGTTCCGATGAAACTTTATTTACAGAAAGAGGCAGAAGGTTAGATTTGGCCCACAGGCCAGACTTTGGCAGCCCCAGTGCTGCAGGATTCCCAGCGCTAACAGTCTCTGTAGGGTGCACTGGCGTTGAGATTCCTGTTGAAATGGGGATGAGCCCGGCGCTCAGGATTATGCATCCAACACTCCTAACAGGGAGTTTGCTAATGTCGTCTCGGTCCCACGTGTAAGTGACGGAGGGATGTGAGGGGAGGCGGGCACAGACTTCACCCCCTGCAACAGACACTTCTGTGCGTGAATCTCCACTCCTTTGGGTCCAGGCATGCTCTTGGTAAAGTGTATATTTGTTATCTGCAAGGGACAGCTTAGCATAATGAGAGAGCAGGAACAGGATGGAGAGATAAGTTTCGTTCTGGAAGAGTGGGCTATCGGGGGAGACACAGCGGGGAGTGATGCCCAGCTGGAGGGGCTTCTGCAGGAGCCCCTGACAGGGGAGAAGAATGTCCCTGTCCCTTGTATGGTCGTTCGACTCCTGTGCTTCCCCAATTTCTAATGTGAAATGTACCACTCACCCAAATGCCCTTTCCTAGTTTTTTTTTTTTTTTTTTTTTTCTTTAAGTCAACAAAACGTAAGTAAACCACAAGTATAATACATGTTACAGGAAAAATCTTGATGGGAATAAAAGTACTAAATGCAAATGTGAAAATTGAATGATTGGTGATCTTACTCTTTGGATCTCAGGTAAAGATGCCAGCTTTTCTCTGCGATGTTTTAGAAATTCCATAGAAAACCTTTAACTGCTATCATGAGAATCTACTCAGAAGTACTAAGAATGCGAATCATAAAGTCACCGAGGCACCCTTAACAGGTGTTCATTGTAGAACCAAAGAAGGACTCAAACCGCACTTCTTTTTTAGAAGCAGAAATACTAAACATTTCTGAACTTGTGTGGATGGTTTCAAACCCTGGAAAAACTATCGTCTTTTTGAACTTGGTAATTAGGAAGCTATTGGCACCCCCTCAAGTGCAGCAGGATAATTCAATTTATATCACTGCTGAATCACACGTGGCCTCTCCTTTGCTTTCAGTCAGATGCATGCATGGCCTCCAGTGGCTGTTAAAGCAGATGAGAAATGCTGCCTCAGAGCAAAGATCAGTGCTTCATGGATGTGTCTGTCGATGGTCTGATCTTTCCGTGGCGCAGCCTGCAGCTGGCTGGTCCTCCGTTGCCTCGTAGGACCCTGGCTGTCAAATGTTCCCCCGGTGTCGTGATGATCTCTGTGCTCACAGACGCCAACGCCACTGGTCCCTGCAACTCAAAACAAAGACTGATTTGCCTGCTTTAGACCCCCAGTCTCTAATGCAATCAGTAAATCTTTGTTGGTAAATAATTGCTATCGAACAGAGTTTTAATATAAATTTATGAGTGGTGTTTTATCACAGCTTGGGGCTGCAGCGGGCACTGAGTGATGGACCTTAGATAGCACTTACATTCATTACATTAACTTTGTGAGTTATTTAAAGCTTGTACACTTAACATTGCTTTTGGCTTTCAATGACCGCTTGGGACTACGCAGAGAATACACATGACTAATAAAGAGATTGCAGCCAAAAGACAATTCTACTCTTTGCTCCACCATAGACAGAGTTCCCTGAGCCAAAAAGGCAAGAAATGCCTGCCTAGAATCTGATGTTTTGGTTGTGGATCATTAAAAATCAGTCTTTCTGATGCATCAGTAAATGAATGAGGTGGTAGCAATTAGATCAACGTTTGCCATTTCTAAGTAAGAGAAGAGGAATATTTGAGATGTCACAAAGCCCTTAAATTTCTTACTATGCAAACTAGTAAGAGATGTTAAAGCTTTGAAATGGGTCTGGAGGGTGAAATGATTCACAAGGAGGTGGTGTAGCTTCCGGTTATGAGTATAGACTATTGCTCCCGGCTCTTCCCACTGCATTGGTTATCTGTTGCTGGTAATTAACCCAAATCATAGTGGTTTAAAACAGTAACCATTTTATTATTGCTCATGACTCTGTGGGTCAGGAATTTGGAGCAGGGATGTTGGGGACAGCTCGTTTCTGCTCCGCAAAATGCCTTCTAGGGCTGGGGCATACAAGATGATTTCTTCAGTCACATCTGGTGCCTCAGCAGACGTGGCTCATACGGCTGGGGGTTGACGCCAGCAGGTCAACGACCATCGTGTATCCGAGACCCCAACTCTCCTCCATGTAGTCTCAGGGTCTCTCCCTTTTCACTGTCTCCCTAGAAAAGTGGTCCAATTTCTTACAAGGGTGCTAGGGCTCCCAAGGGCACAAAAACAGGAGCTTCTAGGCCTTCTTCAGGCTTTGGCCAGAACAATAGCGTCATTCCCACCACATTCTACTAGTTAAATTGAGTCTGAGGGCCTGGGATGACAGAGTGAGCTGAGTTTTTGAGGGTCATCTTTGGAGACTAGCTACTTCAATCTGCCCTCCCACGTGCAAAGTACCCTCACCCTGTCCCCAGATTCACAAAGTCTCATTCCATCATGGCATCTGGCTCAGGCTTGAATCCAAGATTGTCATCTACATCAGGTGCACATGTAGATGAGGCGCCTGGGATATGACCTTTCCATCTGAAGACCAGGTACTCAAGGGACAAGTTATCGTACACATAAACACACACGCACGCACACTCACAGTGCTGACACCGGCACAGGAGAACCACAGCAGGTACCTCATTCCAAAAAGGAGGAGAGGGACAGAACACCTGTAGATATTACTGGTCCACAGCACAGGGTGTGTTCTGCTTCCAGGGGTATCATCCTTGGCCCTGGACTCTGCTATCTGAGTCAGCCTTCCTTCTCCATAAAGAAATGGCCTGTGTACAGCTACATAGCTTTCTCAGCCTGTACTTGGGTTGAAAGCCCAGGGCCTCTTTTCATTTTGAACCTTCTCTGTGCTTTTTATTTTATTTCATTTTATTTTTTAAATGAATTTATTTACTTATTTATTTATTTATTTATGGCTGCGTTGGGTCTTTGTTGCCGCGTGCGGGCTTTCTCTAGTTGTGGCGAGCGGGGGCCACTCTTCGTTGCAGTGCTCGGGTTTCTCATTGCTGTGGCTTCTCTTTGTTGCGGAGCACAGGCTCTAGGTGCACGGGCTTCAGTAGTTGTGGCACGCGGGCTCAGTAGTTGTGGCTCACGGGCTCTAGAGCGCAGGCTCAGTAGTTGTGGCGCACAGGCTTAGTTGCTCTGTGGCATGTGGGATCTTCCTGGCCCAGGGCTCGTACCCGTGTCCCCTGCATTGGCAGGAGGATTCTTAACCACTGCACCACCAGGGAAGTCCCCTCTGTGCTTTTTAGTCCAAAGTGGTGTAATTCCTTTAAAAACCTTGTGGGTGTCCTTTGTATTGAATTACAAATTTTGTCCATTAGGCAAAAGCCAATCCACAGGTTCCTGTCTCTGATCCACAGATCTTCTAGTAATGGGAAGGGTGTACCTTAAATCTTTCTGAGTTCTCAAGAAGGGGGTCTGACTGCCACACTCTTGCTGGGGCCTTTATTGTGAGATCACATCTCCTGCCATTCCCTGGATTCGAGCTTTGTTCTGAGGCCAGTTCTTACTCTCAGAGTTTTCTACTGCAGGAGAAGCTGGGATTGAGAAACCATTTTTCTCATGGTCTGGTCCAGTAAGGTTTTTAAATCAGAAATATTTTTTCTAATTCTGCTTGAAAACTACCTTGATGTCCTCTCCCTCCTCCCAGACTCATCGGAGCTCATCAGAGCAGTTAGCGTGTTTGGCATTCTGCTGGGAAATCCTAGCCACGTCCGTCCAGGGGTTCACTACACATCCTGGCTGTGCTGCGTGTTCCCACAGGGAGCAGGTCTGCTAACTGTCCGTCCTGCCAGCGCACAAGTCGCACCCCTTTCTCCAACCTCAGGGAGCATTTTTCTCACGGTCCTTCCAGCTGTTCAGTCCCTGCCAGCCTCAGCCAGCTGCCTGGTTCCAAGCCAGTGACACGTGTTTTTGACTTTTGTTACAGCAATGCAGGATGCTAGTTGTGTTTTTCTAGTCTATTTTTGCCTAATACTCTACCCCAAACCATAATGATTTGAAAAAACTATTATTATTTCTCGTAATTCTGTGGTTCAGGACTGTGGACAGAGCACAGCATGGCTTCCTGGTCAGAGCTCCCCGAAGCGGAAGCTGCCAGGATTTCTTAAGGTTTAAAACCAGCGTAGGTAGCGTCACTTCAACTGCTACTGTTGGTTAAAGTGAGTCTCAGGCACCCCTGAGTCAGTATGGGATGATTTACACAGGGACACGAATACCGCGAAGCCTGGTGCATTGGAAGCTGTCCTGAAATCAGCTACCAAGCTGGCTGTGTGAGTTGGGCAAGTTACGTAGCCTCTCTCTGCCTCAGTGGCCTCATCTGTAAAATGGGGATAGTCATAGTCATTACCATCAGGTCGTCATAAGCTTTCGGTGAGTTAATACTTACTTGTAAGGCTCTTAGAGCAGCATGTGGCTCACAATGAGCCCAATATTGTTCTGAAATAAAAAATTTTAAAAACAGATGCATAAGCCATGCGAAATTCAAATAAAGCATTAACTGTAATTGACGTCTACACTGGGATAGCTGGTCCATGAGAAACGATCTTAAGCAGGAAATCGTTTCTACATGTACAAAAGTGGCATCTGAAAGATAGACCAAGTATACATTTTGACATTCCGCCGTGCGGTTTTGCCCTGGGTCACACAGAATCAAAGAGACTTAGAATCAGAAGGGCCATTTACACTCGCTGATGGGAGCTGCCCGCCCGTGTGTCTCTGGCAGAGCGCCTTCCGGCCTCTGTCATCTTCTAGCTTGTGGGATCAGGGCTTTGCGTCCTTCAAAAGTTTAAAATGAACTATTTTTAGGGTTTTCCATTTTCCTGGTAGTTAGAGTAGAAATTGTGTAAGTCTGGGATGGCAGAAGCATGGGGGATCCAGTCTAGGGGCTCAGCCTGCAGTGAGGGGCTGCTGGCATGTTAGAGCATCCTGCTTCGTCGGTAGAAGTCTGTCCTAAAGGGAGGTGATGGGTTCTCTCCCTTCAGCACTTTGGAGGATGTTGCCTGTGCTCAGAGGAGAGCCCCACCGTGTCTGGAACCTTTTGCTCTGGGAGGAGGCCGGGGCTTGGCTGTGTAGCTATGTGACAGACATCTCATTGGGCCTTTGTGGCAACTGTCCTTGGTCCCTCAAAAGAAGGGCATGCTGGGGGCAGGCTGCACTCCAGAGTTACAGACGAGGTTCGCCCCCCGGAGGGCAGCGGAGCCCTGCTCAGGCAGCTCTAGGGGTCCAGGCCCATGGGTTCACTGTCCCCAGGGATTCTTGAGCAGGGTGACCCCGGGCAGGGATCAAGCACAAATATTGGTCTAGCAGATTCGGGATGGAATGGTTTGACTTCCAGAGTCTCCTGTGATTCTGAAATTCTGTGATTCCCACTTGATACAAATACTCTCTAAAAATCAGGGTTCAGAATTAATTTAAGAAAAAAAATAGAAGGAAAGCAAAAGGAAACACATCTTTAATCCACAGAAGCTGTTTCCTGAGTCTCCTCATTTGAAGTTCAGTTGAACCTCTGATTGCAAAAGTTCATCCTGCTTGCTGCCTCCCGCGCCCTCGACTCATCAAAGACCTCGTGTCTCATCATGTTTTTCAGGATGGGGCTCTTTTGATTATTTATGGAGAGACCGCACAGTTTGCTGGTCTCTCCTAGTGTTTTGGCTGACCTTTTCTAAAGGTTCACACATGTAAGTGCAGAAGTGGACCCTGACGTCCAGAGCTGTGGGCATTAATCCACAGCCCTGGGCTTTCCTGGGACTCCCCTTCCAGGACGTGCAAGCCTGTGGATGGCTGCTGTCTGGGTGATAGGATGGAGGTCCCACGTGGCCCAGCCGTGGGAGGTCCAGCACCTTGGTCCAGACCCCGCTACCGCCTTCTGCTAACTCTTGGCCGGAGGTCGCAGACACAGAGGTGCCTGCGTCTGGCCTGCAGACGTGTTGGGTTTGGCCTGAATTACACGCAGATGGTGTATAACCCGTTGCTGACATTCTAAAGTAAGGAGCCGTCGCATAAAGCTCCAGTTTTTCTTCTTCTCTTGGGTCATCAGGAAATCTGGAAACGCAGACGCGGACCCTGCGTTCCCTGCTCAGTCCGGGGCGCCGTTCCTGGACCGTTGGCTCCGCCGTGCCTCGTTGACCTTCTCCACCCCATCAAGAGGTCTGGCCTTCTCCACTTGCAACAGCCTGACCACCCGCTTCCTGGAATCTTTTAGTAAGCTGGAGATTTGCTTGCATAAATCCTCGTCCCGGTCTCCCCTCTCTCCAGGACACTCAGAGTTTAGGGCATTTTCAGGGTACTCTTAAGATTTAGCCAACAGAAACCCCTTCCTCTGGATCCATATACAATGTATTTTCAGGAACAGATTTGAATTTGTTCATGTTAGAGTGGTGCTTATCTGTTCTTTCACTGCGCGGATATAAAATACCAGACCGAATGCTACTGGTATTTTATATTCCCTTGCAATCCTGGATTCTCAGTGCCCTCTCAAGAGAGGAACCGGACTGGAGGTGCCTGCCAGGATGCTGGGTGACCCGCCGCTCTCAGGTTTGGGATTCGTGCCCTGGGAGGAGGGGCTGGTGCTTCGAGACCGAAGGCTGTAGGCCCGGCAGTGCTGGGGACATTGGTCGGTTTGACCACTGTGGTCACTGCCCACAGGCCAGAACTTAGCAGCCCAGTACAACGGCAGGAATGAAGAGGGCACGGTGGCTGGTCCTGTCACTTCCCATCACTAACGAGCTCCCTTAGCTCTGTGGTCAGAGTACATGTCTGTAACGAGGGAGCCGTCATAACTCTGCTACCCCTGCCCTGCTTCTTACGGGGAGCGAGTGAGAGAGAGGACATGACGACGCTTGGAAACGCATCAGCACCTGCTAGCGCTCAGGCCACTGAAAGAAAAGTGCGCCTTCCCTGGTCCAGCTCTGCCCAGACCAGCAGCTGGGCGACCCCATCTTGTGTGCAACGTGACGTGGGGGAGCCAGGCGGCCAATCGGTTCAGTCTCTACTGCAGTCTTGGGGAGGTGGGCTCTGAGGGGTGGGATAATAAGCCCAGCTGGGGCCAAGGCTGAAGGGCAGAAATATGGTTCCTAGGCCAGTAGGGTGTTCAGGTCTGCTGAATGTTGCAGCATTTGAATAGTACATGTAATCAGAGATAATCCTCCGAGGTGAACCACGGAATTTATTTAAGATTGTCAAGATTTGGATTTTGTTTTTTTTTCAACAAGACATTAAGTTTTCCTAGGACCAAACAAATTGGCCTAATTTAATTTCCCAGAAAACTATGATGTCGTCTCTTCACGTGGCCTCCTGATGAATTTTCCCTTTATTCCCTTAAGAAATAAGTCTTTATACCTTTCACCGGGGAGTGTAGGATTTGCTTCTGAAAGTGCCCACGAGCTAGCTGAAAGACTTCTGAACGTCCATCTGCACGGAGCCCCGGGGTGTGACCTGCGGCCTGCATTTCGTTTGAGGCTGGAGGAAAAGCTTTCTGAGGCCCAGGGCAGCTCTCAGCCACCAATGACACATAGTAACCCCAGCCCCTGGTATTGTTGGAATTCCAGCTAAAATGGATGGTGGTGGGAAAATGTGAGCCTGCAGGAGAACTTGTGTCATGTTTTGTTATGCTGAGTTTTAATATCTTAGAAATCCCACCAGGGAGGGACATTTCATGATTTTAAGTGTTGCCTTTTCATTATCACTAATTCATTGTCACCAGTGGTGACCACCCCTCTCCCACTGGTTCTTACTATGTCCTGGAACTTGTGTCGCCTTGGTTTGTAAGTAAAAGTTTCCTCTGGGCCTGGTTCCCTTTGTCAGTCTCCGTGCCATGTTTGGTTTATATTGGTTGAGATTCCAAGAAATCAAGGTCTGCAGCTTTATGTCACGTGCTTTCTTTAAGTAAGCACTTGGAAAGAAATGCTCTTCCAAAGGTTTACTTGTCGGTTGCCTCAAACTTTGAAATGTTTTCTTTCAGCGACAGTAAACATTTGTGGTCAGAGTCCCGAGTTGTCCATTACATTTGTAAAATCTGGTGTAAAAATGATGTCACAATATTGGTAATTAATTGGAACTTAATTCCATTGCATAAAAAACGCTTACTTGATTTTTTTCTTGTATTTTGCTTCCTGATCAATAGAATCAGGCGGCGGACGGAGGCTGGTAAAAATTCCCAAGGGGACTCAGGATGCCTCTGCTTCTTTAAGGTGTCGGATTCTATTTCAAACTTAGAACTTTCTTTCTGCCTCGATCCGGGTGAATTCACTAGCATTAGTCTTATGCTTTCGCAGTCATAATTATCATCATGTAGGTTTATAAATGGGCCGCAAGAGGAAGAGCAAGGGAGGAGATTCTTCTGTTTTCCTTCTTCTCTGTGAACAAGAGTCAGACGAACCCAGATATGAGAGCTCAAGTTGAAATTGAGTAAGGACGGCGCGAAGCCCCAAAAGGGAAAGAGAAAGTGCAGAGTCAAGGTGTTGGGCCTGGCAGAGCTCAGGGCTGCCTTCGGTTTTCTTTTTAAATTAATTAATTTATTTATTTATTCATTTTTGGCTGTGTTGGGTCTTCGTTTCTGTGCGAGGGCTTTCTCTAGTTGCGGCAAGTGGGGGCCACTCTTCATCACGGCGCGCAGGCCTCTCACTATCGCGGCCTCTCCTGTTGCGGAGCACAGGCTCCAGACGCGCAGGCTCAGTAGTTGCGGCTCACGGGCCTAGTTGCTTCGCTGCACGTGGGCTCTTCCCAGACCAGGGCTCGAACCCATGTCCCCTGCACTAGCAGGCAGACTCTCAACCACTGCGCCACCAGGGAAGCCCCCTGCCTTCGGTTTTCTTAACTCAGGAAAACCTACAAACAAGGCGGAAGGTTTGCTGGGAATTGGTAGTTAAAACAAGAATGAATTCTCATCAGTCATCTAAGGAAGACTGGATTAAGTATACTTCAGAAGTGTGTTGGTTTCAAGTTTTGAATGGTTTTCAAGAAGCCCTAATGTGATTTCATTAAAAATGGGTTAAAGTAAATTATACACAGTTCATCTATTAAATGCCGTTGCTAAGTTTGCAAATGGAATTTCATTTTTAATAAATTAAGGTCTGAAATGAAGAACTGTAAAAAAAATGTTCTTATTTATAAATATCATAAGGTAAGAATATGGTTACTGTCTTATTTTTAGAAAAGGAAATGTAGGTTCCTTTTTAATACCTTTAGGGGCTCCATGTGCTTATAACTTAGTTACAAGAAAAGGTATGATGTAGCACATCAGGATGGTTTGTATTATATTTGTTGAACCAGTGGCATATCTTAGCACTCATTAATGTCACAAAGCTAAGTTCTACACACACGTACAAAAGGAAATTATTCTCCACACACACACAAAAGGAAATTGGTTGACTATAAATATATTGTATGAAAAAGAAAGGAGAAAATCAAATTACCAAGCTAAAAATGTGTCATTTCCATTTTAAGATGGCAGAGAGAAAACGAAAGTTTAACATTTTAAAAATTACCTATGTGCCTACTCTTTTTTTAAAAAATGGACACCGGACTTTATAATTTATATTTATTAATTTCTGTCTGCCTCCTTTTTCCTTACAGGGCATGCTGCTGAAGCGAAGTGGCAAATCACTGAACAAAGAATGGAAAAAGAAATACGTCACCCTGTGTGACAATGGTGTGCTGACCTATCATCCAAGTTTACATGTGAGTATTGCTCCTTCGGAGAAATTAGCAGGTGTTGGGCTGTGAGGGGCAGAGGGGGTCCCAGCACAGTCAAACCTTTCAGCTCTGTTGGAGGTTAAAGTAGTATTTAAATGAGAGTAAAAATTTTAAGTGAGAGTAAAAAGACAGGAGCAAGTAGTAAAAGAGAAAGGAGAAAAAAAAGAGATCTGTCTGAACATCTAGACTAGGGAACCCACGGTCAGCTTGAGCAGCTGAGAACAAAAACAAGAATTAAATGCAATTCATGAGTCAGTTTTTATTGTCCAATAAGAACACATACCAGTTTGTGAGGCAAGTTCGTTTTCTCTGTGTAATAATTTCTCTTATACTGGTGATTTTTATAAGATAGATTAAAAGACAATTGATTTCATTATTGGGGGAAAAGTAGACATTCCACCCACGGTGAGCTCTTCTAGAAAGCTTTGGTAAAACCTGAAGACGGGGTGTAATGACTATTCCAGAACAACACATTCCATGAATCCTGCCTGATGTTTATCTGCCTTGATGTAGACAAATGCGTAGATTAGAATATATAGTACTAGCTGGTTGTTTGATTATATCACAGTGTTAAGCTTTTCATTTTAAATACTTAAAAAAAAATTGCACAGTGATTGGCAAGAAGTTAGAAATAAACATACGGAAGAAGATGAAAATCCCCAAATACCCACTGGAAAACATGACTGCTCACATTTCGGGGTGTATATTCCCAGCCATTTCTACACTCTGTGCTTTCTCCTTGCACAAGCATGCAGTACCCCTGTGCACATGGCATGTGGCCTGCTCTCCTAGACGATGCCAGATCATAGGCACCTTCCCATGTCAGCAAATGTATGCCACCATTTTAAATAGTTATATAACATTCATTCTGCATATGTGCCCTAATGGACTTAACAGTATCTCCAGAACAGACATTTGGCAAGTAAATTTACATGTTGAATGATTTTTGCTGTTGTAAGTAACTCGAATCAGGTTCCTCTTTTGACACTTCTGTGCCCTCATCCATTTCCCGCAGATTCCTAGCCGTAGCCTTCCTGAGTTGAACAGTGTATGCTTTTATGGGCTTTGGGCATGTAGTGCCAAATTCCTGGGAAGACGGTATCAGTTCATCTCCTCTGGCTTTTTCCCCTGCGCTCTCAGGGACGTTTCCCTTTTTAAAAAACCTTTCCAATAGGATGGTAACAAATGGTACCCTCGCTGTGTAATTTGCTTGCTGGGGTGAATTGCCCTTTTCCCTCTTGTCTTTCAGCAGTGGCTTCACCTTTCTGAACCGTATTAAAAAGCATGTGTTTCTTTAGGTGTCTCTGGTGTGTTTCTCCTGTTGATGGCATGCTTCCCATGCTTCACCATTAAGTAGACTTTTGAGATATATACTCCTTCTTTTACAGAGGAAATTCCTTTGTGCTTGATTTATTTGGGGTTATTTGGCTGCTTCTCCAGTGACCTCCAAATCAGAGACTTAATCCCATCCCATGAGACCTGCCTGTGACAGTCCTGTCCCCCTCCACATCTTTGGGGTTCTCTCCGCAAAGCTGCCCCATCAACAAGGAGGCTGCCCTTTCTCTGGCGTAGTTCTTCCAAAGACCCCGTCAGAGAGCAAAGCCTGATTATTGACCCATTTGCTTTATGTTACTTAGAGGGAGACGTGCAATCACCATCTTCTTGCTGGGGAGTAAAAAAGTGAGATCTGATTGATGATGCATCTGAAGTCACCTTACACTCACCTGCTAAGCTCAGGAGCCATCAGAGGGGCATTTGCTCCTTCTTGCCAAGGGGGAAAGATGGTAACAACAAAAGATGGTACTGGAACATTCCTGTCGGAGGGCTGATAACCACTTACTTTTCATCTCAACCTCTTGGTGATATAATCACCATCAGTTCTTCAAAAATTCTCCCACACAGTCTGCTTCTTGTGATGGTCCTCAATGCCATCTTTTTTTTTTTTTTCCCTATGTATGCATGGATATTATTGGAATCCAGAAAAGGAACACAGTGGGGCTTTGTTATGTAATTGTAGGGCAAGCAAGAGCCAATGTCATTTGCAAGTGCATTTCAGTTAATGCCAGTCTCTTGGGAACTGGAATTATTGATGCAGGTACACAGTTCCCTGAGGGAGTGGCTTAATCTAGAAGTGGATTTGAATTACTAGAGCATGAAGGGATGGCATGACCTTCATTGTAATCCTTCACTGATTTTGTCTATACAGCTAAGCTTTGGGTGAAGGTTTAGAGGGCAGTGAGTTTCAGGTATATTCTCTGGCAGGTACCTGGAATGGATCTGTTCTAGTCTAAGTTGTTGGGAGCTACAGATCCCCAGCAGCTGAGTTAGACTGGCATTCTTTGGTTCCAGATGGGAGGAGGTATTCAAGGGGATGTCCGAGGGCAGAAGCCTGACTTTCCTTATGAAGAAATTTGGGAGCATGCAGATGTGTTGCTAATTCAAGTCCCAAAGTTCTGCATCATGGAGAATGGCCCCATTATTTGAGTCTGGAAAATTTCAAAAGGTGATAGAACCAAATGGTCTCAAACACTGATCACACTGTATCACTCACTCCCTGGGTTATCTCCAAGATGTATTATGGCAGAAAGACCACTAAGCTCATTGGCCACTTGTGCTGAGGACCTAAGTGGTTAAAGGTTGGGGAAATCTTGCCCAGGTTGGTGGCTTTGGTTTTCAGTACTGTCGGTCATCACCCTCGTACTGGCCATGGAGCAGGGGACCTGCATTGATCTCAAGTAGCAGAGCCTAAATACAGCCTGTTCCTCTCCAGGGAGCCAAGGAAAAGAACTTGGCTAAACAGCCTGACATTTTCAGATAGTTTTCTACAAAGATTGTGTTTGTCCTTGGTGGAATAACTGTGCCAGCTCCTGTGTATCCTTGTAACTTCTGATGATGAGGTAATTTATTTACCAAAAAGGAAACCGGCATGCTTTTGTGAGGGTGGGATTCCAATAAGGTAATGCGCCTGTAATGGGGTGGGGTTGGGCGTCTGAGAGCAATAGGCCTGAGATGTATCAAACGTGTATCATTCAAACAGATGTTAGGTGGGGCCTGTAGCAGCCCCAGCGGCCCCTTCAAAACCAGCATTTACCTGTTGCCGTGTGGCTCTCTTCTTGGTGGGACAGGCATTTATTTCCTGTGCACACATGCACTGCACACGGACTCCATCAGGCTGGACCTTGACTCTATCACGAGTCACCTTCGACGTGGTGTCCTGTTGAACCCAAGTATCTCGGCGGGGTCTTGCACACAAGGAAGACTGGAGCAAGAGTAAACGACTGAATCAAGCTCGTGTGGAAATAGGCCAGCGTGGTGAGGGCCCTGAATTGTTTTATTGCAGTCAAAGTGCGTCACCTTCAGAGCATTGCCTGCATCAGAGAGCGTGGTCTGTAAGGCTGGACCCCCTTTGCAGGGGCTGATCTAGACAGCTCCTTTGTTAGCTAGCCAATTTAAAATCCCAGATGACCACCATGACCAGTACTCCTGGACCGACAGGCAGGCAAGGCCAGGAGTTTATGAGAAGGTACAGAGTTTGCTGCTGGACAGAACTGCCCCACAAGCCTCTCCTTCCCCAGCCTTGCCGTATCACCCCCTCAGCTCCCCTTGGCTGCCAGCGATGCTGGTTTTCTCAGGTGTTTTCTTGGACCAGATGCTCCAACAGTACTGGGCTCTACCCTTAACTTACTTTGGGCGCTGTGGAAGCAGGAGACTGACCATTTCCTTTAAAAAAAAAAAAAAAAAAACACCCACACGACTCTTGTATTTTTTTGTCTTCGTTGGATGCCCTTTAAAAAAAAGATCTCCCAGAAGAGGTCATTTCTATTCTTGAGGGAAACAGATACGGTTTCCTTATTACACAGGTGTCTGTGGAAGTGTTTATGTAAAGATCATCCTTTGGACCCGAACCACAAGTTTCAATCCCAGCAGACGTCTCGCACGCGTTGGTGGGGTAGAAAACAGACCCAGCCTTTGGACACAATAAACAGTCAGTGTGTGGCCCCAGCTGTGTGCTCAGCTTGTGGAATCTTAGCAGGATGACATGCTCTGGCTTGTCAGAAACGGTGGCTTCAGAAACAGGCTGGCCGTCATGAAACTGGGGGGCCTCAGCTTTGCAGCCGGCAGTGGGGTTGGTGTGAGACCAAGTTCACTGAGTGTTTGGAATGGGTCAGCTGCCAGGGGATCTGACGCTGGTCCCCCTAGATGGCCTGTCCCCCTCAGAGCTCACATGCACAAGATTAATAGAAAGGGACCTCGGGTGGTGTCCCCAGGACATCACTTCCCACTGGTCACCATAGCTTCAGATTTCCCTTTCCTTCTGGCACATCCTTTCACACCCACATCTTCTTCCCAAGCCCTCAAAGTCGGCCCAGTTTGACGGCATCATCCCGGATGTGTCTTTCTGTTTTTCACCCCAAGCCTCATCTCAGCTCCTACCCAGATTATTTAGGAGCCCAAAATCCTTGCTCCCTCTGACACACAGCTTGGCCTCATTCTGCCATTTCTGTAGCACAGGCGTCCCTAAGCCTTCCCTGTACCGCAGATAGACGTCATTGAAGGAAGCTTTTTCACCCCAGGCATGTTTCCTGTCGTTGAAAACCTTAAACAGTTCTCTTAGGGAGGAGAGACCCTCTCGGAGCAGTGGAATAGAATCGCCTGTGTGTGGCCAGATCGTAGGACGTGATCATCTGGAAATCAGAGGGAAAGTGGGCCAAACATTGATCCCACCCAGACGGAGAAAGTTCCCTACGAGTTGATATCAGCGATGCCTCTGGACCCCAGATTTACTCACTCTGTTGTCCGTGAAGTCTCAACCCCACCCTTCGCCCACTGCCACCCCTCCTGGCCTGCTTCCGCTCTTCCCCAGAGGCTCAGGGGCCGTCAGCAGTGGCTGGCTTGGGCTCATGGGGTCCCCCTCCCTCCTGCATTGTAGGCAGAGAGGAGGTGATGCAGGCACAGGAGGAAGAAGTGATGGTGGATTTCAACCTAGGTGTTCCTAAAGATCGGTGGTTCCCGCACTGGGGAAGGATAGCCATGGGGTCTGATGGCAGGGGCAGAATAGCTGAGCAGAGCAGCCGGTGGGGGAAGACTGAAGGAACCCACAAGTCCATGGCATTGTCTCTGTAACTGAGTGTATCAGCGCCTGGTCTGTGGTGGGCCTGGGCTGCCGCCTTTTCAGAAGGTGGACCTTGCCTGTGAAGCTTCAGCTCACACATCCTACCCTTCTGCACACAGTCAGGCTTCATTTCTTCTCAGTGTGCATTTTAAGGTGGACATCGAGAAACTGGCTGCACAGCGTCTGCTCTGGAAATCCAGAGAAAGAATCCTTTAACTGCAAGGGGATGCTTGGTGTTATTGTCTTCTCAAGCTCACTTCAGACTCTCAAGAGTGTGTGCGTCTGAAATTGTCACCAGGAACCCCTAGCAAATGGAGGCTCACAGAGTCAGTTGGACTTCTAAGGACACCCCCCATTCCAAGTTTGGAGTTGCTGGGTGGGATCAGTTTCATGGTAAGACGAAGACCCGGGCTCAGAAAACAAGCCAGTTGATTTGATTCGTCTTTCTTTCTCAAGATGCTGTTATTAAATTAAATAAAACCTAGAAAGCAGTTTAGATAACACATGGAAAACTCAACCAAGGTAACGAAGCTGCTTTGGCTTTGTAGAGTATCCGACTGCCCTGGTTTTCCTAGGATGCAGGACGTCCAGTGCTAAAACCTGGGAAGTCCCAGGCAACTGGGAGAAGTTGGTCACCCGTGCTTCAGGACTGACCAGCTTAATTGCTCTCTCATCTCCACGTGGCATTTTGCAAAGACAGCCCTAACTATATAAATAAGACTGAAATAGTAAAAAGCAAGCTGTTGGGCTTCCCTGGTGGCACAGTGGTTAAGAATCCGCCTGGCAATGCAGGGGACACGGGTTCGAGCCCTGGTCCGGGAAGATCGCACATGCCGCGGAGCAACTAAGCCCGTGCGCCACAACTACTGAGCCTGTGCTCTAGAGCCCGTGAGCCACAACTACTGAGCCCCTGTGCCACAACTACTGAAGCCCACACGCCTAGAGCCCGTGCTCCACAACAAGAGAAGCCACCGCAATGAGAAGCCTGCGCACCGCAATGAAGAGTAGCCCCCGCTCACTGCAACTAGAGGAAGCCCAGGCGCGGCAACGAAGACCCAACACAGCCAAAAATAGATAAATAAAAATAAACACATTTTTAAAATAAATAAATAAAAAGCAAGCTGTTGACTTCTGCTGCTGCTTTCCGTGGTCTATATTTTTTTGATCCTCGGACAAATTGTACAACTATAAGACCTTTAAAAAGCCCTACCTGCTTAAGTTTTCTGGGGGAGACACGTCTTAGTGTCCCGAGGTTTTGTGACACTCTGCTGGTTCCTAGTCTGGGTGGGTGAAGGGCAGCCTGTTCCGAGAGCCTTGGATTCCCTTTCTGTGGACTTGAATGTGAGCCTTAGGGAGCACCTTGATAGAAAAATGGGGAGGATAATGAGAAAGAACTTGACCTCGGGGCTGCACGGTTCAGCATCGCCACCCATTCATCTTCCGTGTCGAAGGAGCTGCCGTCGAGGGCACGGCTGAAATTCCTGCTGACAAAGGTGTGTGCGGGGGGATTCCTGAGTGGACCTGAAAGAGTTCTCTCTTGGCTGCAGGTCAAGCCAAGGACGTTATGGTGCCCGGACCAGGAAGGTTCTCCCGGCTTCCTCCTGAGCACATGTGGCAGGTGTGGACAGCCCACCTGGCTGACCTGTGCTTGAGTTGCTCACACTTTTGGAATCCTCCCTCCTGGATTTCTTTCCCTTTCTGTATGTTGCCTGAGTTACAGCAGCAGCTGGGGTGCTGTCATTTCTCCCTGCCCTGCAGAACTGGGCTTTTCCTTCTTACGGGACATTCATTCCTCATCAAGTGCCTTAGACTCGCCAGCTCCACAAAGCCTCAGATTCTGCAGGTTGCTGACATTTCCTTGTTTTTTTCCCCATGGACTTGAACTCTGAATTGTCATCAGAATGCTGATTTCAGTATAAGTTCCTAGTTTCAAAATCAGGCAGAAAAATCCACTTGTTTACTGATACTGATGCCAAAATAACAAAAAGATGTGAGATGCTTTCCTAAGTAGGTATGCTTCTCAAAAGAAATAGTTAAAGGTAAAAAGGAAGATACCTTTTGTTGTAAGAAGAACAACTCTTGCCTGTACCCACTGCTGGTAACTGTCATTTAAAATAACACAATCCTGGGAATTCCCTGGCAGTCCAGTTGTTAGGACTCTTCCGGTTTCACTGCCGAGGGCCCGGGTTCAATCCCTGGTCAGGGAACTAGGATCCCACAAGCCGCAAGGTGCGGCCAAAAATAAAAAATAAAATAAGATAACACAGTCCTCACATAAAATGGGGACGTTTTACTTGAGGATTGAGCATTCACTAAGAATCAGTCCCTTCAGCCCACTGCACACCCGTGAAGGGAGACCCCCATCTCTTGAGGTGGTGAATTGAGTTACACGCAGAAAACCTCTCCCTTGTTTTCCCCAGAACGTTGCAGAAGCCAGGCTACAGGGCTAGAGAGACAGATTCCAAGCCCAGATTTCCAGATGTAGAAGCTTTGGCTCATGGAATGACTGATAACCCTGAGAGAGAAGTCAGGCCTCCCTTTCTTTCTGAGAAGATGGTGTCTGGCGTGTCCTGGCTGTGTCACACCGCGGCAGTCAACCTGCTTCGTTCTGTGATGAACGATTACGGGATCTTGCTACCCCTGTAGAAGCCACGGTGCCGGAAGCTGTCCTCGGTCTGCACGTTCCTCTCCAGTCTGGCTTCTTGTGTTTCTGGTCTGATGCTCGTCATGCAGGTGGACCTTTGTGCCCTTTGTCCACGGGAGGTACACCTGGTTCCCAGGCTGCCCACCTGTCCTGGCGCCTCTCACGTCGGTACCGCTTCGTCTAGTGTAGCCTCACCGAGGGCAGGGACTGTGCCCGGTCCCCCGTCTGCCCAGGGCTAGCACGGGCTCAGCACACAGGCCCGGACGTAGGGGCCACGTGGCAGGGGCCATGGCTGCTCTGGGGCTTCATGTCAAGTCTTCGCCCCCAGGCGGCCTGCGCTCCACACCTGTCCTCGGTGATCCTGGCTCTGCTTTAAAAATTCTGGTGAGACTGGGACGGAGAAAGCCACCCACACTGCACAACTAGACCTCCCTAAGAATAGATTAGCTTACGTCGGGGTCGGAAGAGAACACACACCCAAATGGCATTATACGGATGCCATAAGATCTTGGAACCCAGAACAATCCATGTACAGGTAGGTTAGGAAAATATGTAGGCATCAGGGAGCAAGGGTCTGGAGCTTTATGGCAACAAATGAGCACTTCTGTTCTCTAGTCTTACTGCCTGTTTCAGACAAGTGGGAAAGGGTTTGTAAACGGTACATCGGACCGCGACAAGTACATTGGACCATGACAGGTGTTTCTGCAAGAGTTTCTCAGACCGGCAAGAGTCAGCTCTGAGAAGCACCGAAAATCGCGAGCGTGTCTGCTGCTTCTGGGCCTGAAGGGATAAGCCCTGTGTGCGGGGCTTTGTCGAGGATGGGACAGAGGCTCACGTCCTTCAGTCTCCAGCGTTCTCTGCTTCCCCAGAAGCAACCACAGGCCCTTTATCCAAACGGATCAGTTTCAGGGCAGACCTGGCCTTTCAAGCCAGTGTTGTGGGAATCACCTCGAGGATCTGGAGGTGTTGATTTGTCCACCTCAAGGCGTACTGAATGCTCTGCCTTTTCCAGGGCAGGAACCGACGCAGCTTACGGCAGGCGCTCGATGGGAGAGTGTATTCTGAATACACCCCCCTGTAGTCAGCGTAGGAGCGTAGGCTCTTACGTTTATACGCACATGGCTCTGGACGGAACTTCATTCGATGTGTTTTATCTACAGATGAGATCAAGGTGTGTTGCATCTCTGTGGCCTCGAAAACTTCATCACCTCCTCCCGTCTTACAGTTCCTTCCTTCCTTGATTTCCGAGGCGTTCCGTCAGACTCCCCACCCCCACCCCCACCCCACCGCCTCCACCTGAGTCGATACCTTCTGGTTGCACGTGGACAGAAGCAGCCACGGACCGGGCCCCCTCATTCATGGTTTCGGCTCCTGGCACGGCCCCATCCCCGCCGTGGCGGCCTGGAGGTGCCCCTGTGGAGCCCCTGGAACTGGGCAGCTCCCTGGAATCAGGAGGCGCCTTTCGAGGTGATTGCTCTGTTGGCCTCTCCTTCTCCGCCGCAGTCCCTGGGAGTTCATCAGGAAGACCTCAGAGGTCACAGTTAGAGAGACGACTTCCCAACCCCTACCTGTCCTGAACTTTCAGAACTGCACGTCTGCTCGGTTCTCCTGGAGTGGTACCTGCCCATCGCGTTTCCCAAAACCTGTCCACCCGCAGTGCGGAGAAGAGCAAGTCTTCCCGTGATCCGTCACTTGTAATTCACGTCACACGTTGATTTCCGTCCCTGCATTTGTTTCTTTTAGACGTTCCGTGCGGAGAGGATTCCCGCTTCGCTTCAGACGGCGTCCTTGCTCCCTAGCAGGCCCCTCCGGGCCTCACCTGCTCCCTCAGTCTCCCGCCATCCCTCCTCCACAGCTCTGGTTTTCTTTTAGTTCCTGGCACTGGCCGTGTTCTGGGGGCTCCCGGTCCTAACAGATGCAGTCGCTGCCACCAGCAATGTTCCTTCCTGCCCCCCCTCCTGGTGGTGTCTTACATGTCACTTCCTCCCGGAAGCCTCCTCCCCTGCTAGGCCTGTGTGGGCACCGCTGCTGTGTGCCCGCACCTTACCCTCTGGCTCATTTCCCTGTTCTCTTGCCTTATTTCATGGCCCCGATTCTCCCCCAAAACTGGGAGCTCCTCGGAGCCAGAGACATTTTGGGTCCTGTTGCCAGCGTTTCCTTCACATTGAGCCAGTACTGTTTTGTCGAAGGAATGAAAGAATGATGGCACGATTAGCCGTACGTGTGGCCTGTCCTCACATCTGTAGGCCTGCAGTTCTGAAACTGTAGGAAAGGAAGCCACCATGCGATGTTTTTAAGCCACAGAAAAGTGTCACAGTCACTTCCAGGCTCCATTTCGGCAGAATGAAGAAAAGGTCACCAAGGTGGGAGAGGAGTTTGAGATTTTTTTTTTGGTTTTGTTTTGTTTTATTTGTAGTAAAATACACATCACATAAAATTTGCCATCTTCACCATTTTTAAGCAGATAGTTCAGGAGTGACAAGGCCATTCCCAGTGTTATGCAACCGTCACCACCATCTGTCTCCAGAACGTCTTCATTTTGCAAAACTGAAACTCTGTCCCCATTAAACACTAACTCTGAATTCCCCCTCCTCCAGCCCCTGGCAGCCACCCTTCTACCTTCTGTTTCTATGAATTTGACTATTCTGAGTACCTCCTAGGAGTGGAATCACGTAGTATTTATGTTTTGTGACTGGCTTATTTCACTTAGCATCCTGTCTTGAAGGTTCATCCGTGTTGTAGCATTTCCTTCCTTTTTAAGGCTGAATAACATTCCATTGTATATACATACAATACCATTGGATATATACAGTCCAGGGATTCAACCAACTGCAGACCGAAAATATTCGGGAAAAAAATTCCAGAGAGTTCCAAAAAACAAAATTTGAATTTATCGCATGCCAGCAGCTGTTTATGTAGCATTTACATCGTATTGGGCATTATAAGCAATCTAGAGCTGATTCAAAGTATACAGGAGGATATGTGTAGGTTGTATGCAAATACTATGCCATCTTATATAAGGGACTCGAGCATCTGCGGATTTTGGTGTCCATGGGGGTCCTGGAACCAGTTCCAGGTATACATACCACATTCTGTGTATCCATTTGTTGGATGGACACTTGGGCTGTTTCCTCCTCTTAACTATTGTGAATGATGTTGCTGTGAACATAGGTGTACAAATACCTCTTTGGAGCTTGAGGTTTTAATGTAAAAACTACAGCGTGGGAGAACTATTGAGAATGGCTGAATTTCAAGGTGCCCAGCATTAATGAGGGCCCTGGATGAGAAATAACCACAGAGAAATTCGCTAGGACCAGTCAAGAACATGGTGGGTTCTGGAGGTTTAATAACCTGAATGATGGTCTGGAACCCATGTGGCATGCAAACACCCACCCACCCCTGCCCACGTGGGCCATGGGCTCTCTCTGTGTTTGCCAAGTGCCCACCAAAGGTGAGGGAGGCTGTCTCTCTCTGCTCTTTAGGTGACCTGGGAAATATTTTTGGCATTCATCCAACGAGTTTCAGATAGTATGGTAAATTATTTCTCCCGTATATCAATGATTTCAAACCCATGGAATGATACTGCCACAGTAGTATAAATATTTTCAGGGAATAGCTACAACTTTTGTTAGAAAAAAATGACTACTGAAAAACTCATACCTATTACACATACACAGAAATGTTAGATTCTTTATCAAAGTCTTATTTCTGCCCTGAGGAATTCCTTGTTTATTTTAGATAGCCCTTGGGCTTTGAAAGTGTTTAGATTGATGGTTAAAATGGCCAGAATGCAGGCTCACCGTAGTACACGTTGTCTTGATGTTGAGAACAGAGTGACCATAAGTAGGGTGAGATCAGACAAATAAAGTCTTCATATCTGTTTAGAAATTAGACCACCAGGTAGCCTAGACCCTACCTAACTTAAATTTTTTTCTACATTAAAAAATTCTTCTGCCTTCTTGCTTTTCAAAAAAAAAAAAGTATATATATGTTTTTATAACTGTACAGATTTAACCATGTAGCTTGTGGATCTGAGTAAAGCTTCCAGAGGAGTCCTTGGAATATTGTCTTATCAGTACGCAGCATGACGCTTCATCCTTGTACCCAATCTGTATCACTTTGTTTTCCATTTCGGGCCTTTTGAGGGTTACTAATTGTGGCCGGAAATTCTTGCGAAAGATAAATAAATCAAACCCGTCCATTTTCTTCACTGACGGCAAGTCGCTCCGGAGAACTGTCAGTGGGAGAGATCGGACGTGGGGGACAGTGCGGGAATGTTCTTTTTCCCTGCTGCCAAGAAATGGAATTTCATTATTCGACTTTGTAAGTATGTGCTTCTCCGGTTCTAACCTGGTTGCCGGCTGGTTGCTACAGTGTTGAGAAGGAAGGAGAGGTGGAGATGGAGAGAGCTGCTTCTTCTCAGGTGTGCCTGTGGCCCCAGATGGAAACCAATCAAGGTGCGATTGATGTTCATTAAGTGCTTGTCAAAACTGAAAAATTTTCTAATCAACAGCCATCTAGCCGCGGCCCCGCCGATGGCTGGGAGTACCGCCTCTGCCGCAGCGGCTGTTTGCCTGTTACAACTCTAGGCTAAAAATCCACTGATGATTACATTAGGCTAAGCTGCGAAGTAAATGAACCATATCTTATTTAGGTGCCATGAGCTTCAGTGTAGTCCTGCCCCGCAGGGAACTTGATAGCGTTTTATGGCTTTAAAATTAGTGTAGCTTCCCATTTGCTGCAGGGTGCTGCCTGTTATGCCTTTGAACTCAATAAGCAAAGGGAAGGGGGCCTTTTGTTTTTCTCCCTTATTTTTCTCCCTTGCATTTTAGCAATTTTGTTTTGCATCTTTTCCAGACGGCATTTTGCAATAAAAATGTCTGACTACCCTGTACATGCCTCCCCCACCAAAAAAAAGAAAAGAAAAAGGAGGAGCGGGGAGAAAAAGAAGAAGAAAAAGTAGAAAATGTCACGCGTTTGCAGAGGACAGTTTTTTTTTTTCCTATGCTGTGAAGTGAAAACTAGCTTTGCAGGTCACCCCCGTGGCTTATCCTGGCGGAATGGCCACCCCCAGTGGGGACGCTGCCCGCACTTCAGGAAATGCCCACATAAAATCAGAGGGCAAGTATTTCAGTATTTTTATTGGACAAGGGCAGTAAGAGCCAACATTTCTTAAGGGCTTTGGCATTCTTTCAAGCTCTTTGTATATTGTCTCAGTTAATCGGGACAACAATCCCATGAGGCAAGAACTGTTAACACCCTTATTTTTCAAGATGTGGAAATCGGGACCCAGGCTGAGTAACTAGCGTGGCCCAAGCCCACAACTCCTAACAGGCAGAGACTCCCAGGCACTGTCACTCTGAGGCCATCCTCTGGCCCGGAGGAGGCTACCTTTGTTTTCTGTGGACAGCCATCCTTGGTTTAGGAAACCAGAAAACTATGTTCATCAGTGAACTGACTGCTATTCATCTGAAATGAATCTGATCATACTACTGTAAACCACCTTGGCGGGCAGTAAGTAGCGTTAGGAAAACAGAATCACTCCTAAAAGAGCAATGCATCAGGAAAAAAAAATAAACAATGAGACTTCCAGACAGGCCTAGTGAAAGTTTTGAAATTAGAAGAAGTACTTAAATTTTGTGATGGGCAAAAACTGAAGTGGGAATTTTTCTGTCCTATGTTGGGTCAAATGCTAGAAGAAAAGGCTTAGCGATCATTAGTGTCCTCTGAAGACAGACGCGTGTGCTCTTCTGTCTTAAAAATCTGTTTCTTCCCTCTAGGAGATCTCTTGTCGCCACCCCTTCCTTCTGACACGCCTTTAAGTGGTGTCCCTATGCTTTTACTCCTTCCCATTCCTTTGCAGTGTCTGAGGTGCTTTCCTGAGTGTGTAAATCCTACTTCTTCATTTCTTCAGTAAAAAGTCACTGTGTGTCTGTCTTGTGTCAGACACTTGCTTGGTGCTGGGGATACTGTCCCAGCCCTCACAGAGCTCACAGATACTAAATAAATATACAAATAAACATAAAAAAGAAAATCTGTTTCTTTAACTGCTTCATGTTCTAGCAAATTCATCCCAAGAAATCTAAAGTTTTAAAGAGGTTCAGATCTAATTATCATTATGGTGAACATTCCTACATAACTCAGAATTTCTAAGATCTAACTACTGGTCCAGTTGTTTCAAGCCATATTTAATTATTAAAATAGCCATGGAGCCAAGGAATGGGGCTGGCTCTTTGTAGTTCATTGCTGTGAACTTTCACTCATGCTTGCCTCTGGGAGAGACCTAAATGCATATCCAACACATTCATGTTGTATAGGCTAGGTCTGAGCACGCATGGGTTACAACTGGGTAATATTCAATTTAACCTAAAATGAGAAAAATCTTTCTTGCAGTGTAAAGCTCAATATACTAGGTCAGTCAAGACAGATACAATCAAGAAGCAAAAGGTATATTCATAATTCAACGTAGAATTTTCTGCTATTTTGATTTATATTATATTAACCTATTCCCCCTGGGCTAATGTTGGACTTGAGCCCACATGTGTGGGATGCCAGCGCTTTTAGCACATGCACTGGAGAGGTTTGCCCTGCTTCAGTGGTGTTGAGCTCCCTGTGGTAAGCGAAGGGTGCCACCACTGGTCCCTCACGACGCTTCACCAGCCTTCTCCGTTACCACCTCTTAGGTAATTACCCAGGCCCAATAAAGCCTTGGTTCAGAATCAGGTGTCCTAAGCGTTGCCTTTGCCTCAGACACCATTTGACATCCAGTTTGCCAGGTATCTTCTTCCTGCGGTGGCCACAGGTCACATTGACATCCGCTGGTCAAGTGGTCTCTCCGAAGCAGCTCCAGAAGTGAAACAGTGGAATTCTGTTGGCTGTCTTTGGGAAACCAAATTGATTCTCATAAGGTTTTTCTCTTTGAAGCTGCCTGCTACCTTTGCTATTGTAACTGTGATCCTTTGGAGAGAAGGAGAAATTGTCTTCTTTGAGGGATGTGATCTGAAAGGATGTGGCCGGGAGATTTCTCATAGTTTTGTGATACTGTTTTCATAGTATTTTTAGGGTATTACTTTCCTCTGTGCCTGTGACTATATATGAGGCTATTGTTTATTATTCATACATGTTGGACTTAAGCGTTTGCTTGGTCTCTTTGAAGGGATGGTATTATGTATGTCTTTATAGATGAGTTTCCTTTGAAAATAGTATTAAGTGGAGTTTGGGAATAGCAGTGCATCTGACAGTGGCTTCTCTTACGTACTTTTTTTGAGCCCAGAAGTAAGGGTTTTTAAAAATAGAATTTATATAAACTACTGTTCCTTTTGAACCTGGACACATTCATGAAGTGTAGTGAAAATAGGGAAGGCTGAGTTCTTCCTCTCCTCCAGGAGAAGACAAACATATCTGCAGACCATTTCTAATATCTGCACAGGTCAGGCTGTGATGCTTCTCCCCCAGCTGTGTGCATAAAATCACACACACAGCCCTTGGCTGTTTTGTGAACATCAAGCTAGACTAGTGGGTGTCAGACCTTTTGGCCTTAGGGCCCTTTTACCTTCCTAAAAACTGAAGAATCTGAAAAAGCTTTTGTTTCCGTGGATTCTATCTATTGATGTTTATCATGGGAGAAATGACTGAGAAATGACTGAGAAAACGTTTAATATTCATATAATTCATTTAAAATAACAATAACCTACCCATTACATATTATTCCATAAATAACATCTTTTAATGAAAAAGATACTTTCCAAAACAAAAGGAAATCATAAGCAGGGTAACATTTTTCTCCATTTTTTCAAAGCTCTTTGATTTCAGTTCAGAAAGATAGACCATCATTTCTACTTCTGCCTTCAGTCTGTTGAGACATGTCGTTTTGGTTAAAGTATGTGAAGAAGCTCTTACAGAGATATTTAGTTGGAAGAGGAAGGAGTATTTTTTATTTTAAGTGTGCTTTTCTGAAAATTTATTTTATTGAAGTATAGCTGATCTGCAGTGTTGTGTTACTTTCTGCTATACAGCAAAGTGATTCAGTTATACATACATATACATTCTTTTTCGTATTCTTTTCCCTTATGGTTTATTATAGGATATTGAATATAGTTCCCTTTGCTGTACAGTATGACCTTGTTGTTTATCCATCCTATATATAATGGTTTGCATCTGCTAACCCCAAACTCCCAATCCATCCCTCCCCCTTGGCAGCCACAAGTCTGTTCTCTATGTCTGTGAGTCTGCTTCTGTTTTGTAGATAAGTTCATTTGTGTCATACTTTAGATTCCACATATAAGTGATATCATATGGTATTTGTCTTTCTCTGTCTGACTTACTTCACTTAGTATGATAATCTCTCGGTCCATCTGTGTGGCTGCAAATGGCATTATTTCATTCTTTTTTATGGCTGAGTAGTATTCCATTGTATATATGTACCACATCTTCTTTATCCATTCATCTGTCGATGGACATTTAGGTTGCTTCTATGTCTTGGCTATTGTAAATAATGCTGCAGGGAACATTGGGGTGCATGTATCTTTTTGAATTAGAGTTTTTGTCTTTTCTGGATATATGTCTAGGAGTGGGATTGCTGGATCATATGGCAACTCTATTTTTAGTTTTTGGAGGAACCTCTGAACTGTTTACCATAGTGGTGGCACCAGTTGACATTTCCACCAACAGTGGAGGAGGGTTGAGGAGTATTTTAATAGCCATTTCAGATCATTGTGCATGTTCTTCTTGGATACTACACTAAAACTTGACATGTGACAGTTTATTAAAGCTTAGGAATTCAGTGAAATTTTCCTTCTCTGCTACATTAAATCCAATGACCTGTCTTGCACTTTGAACGATCTTGTATCCATGCATGTGACACACCATGTGTCAGTCATTTCAAAAAGCTTGTTTAACTGAGGTATGCAGATTTCCAAATGGTGATACTTTTCATCAAGTAATACCCCAAAATCACATTCATTAATATCGCCACCAGTCTTGTCAGAAAAGTCTCCAGGTATTTGGAAGGTGTCATGGTGAGAGACACAAGTTTTCAAAATTCTCATTGTTGCTGGAAAGCTCAGATTCTATCACTGGCCACAAATACTGTCAGCTGCTTTCCTTACAGTACAAATACAAGAAAAGTACTTGTTCTTTTTCAAGAAAATATCTGCCACATACCCAAGACCAAATAACCATAGTTAATGTCTGACATAGTCATTCTTTCAAGTAGAAGTGTTGTCCCAGCAAACAAGTGGCGAATTCAGCTTGTGAATGAAACACTCAGGGAAGAACTTTCCTGTGCAGGATGGTCAGCCCTCACGGCACAGCAGAAACGCTTAAGTATACTTGCCGTGACATCACCTGGGAAATTTAAAAGCTCAAAGGTTAGAATTTTTTAATAATTAAGTAATTAAAAAAAAAAAGAAAAAAACCCCTTTGTTACTCACTCTTTTCTAGATGTTCTCAGCTGAAACAAACCCAATAAAACTACTTTTGGAATTAAAAAAAAAGGTTAGAATTTTTTAAATCATTAGGGTTTTTGTTTTCTTTTTGGTTTATTGAGAACATACTTTGGGCTTCCCTGGTGGCGCAGTGGTTGAGAATCTGCCTGCCAATGCAGGGGACACGGGTTCGGGCCCTGGTCTGGGAAGATCCCACATGCCGCGGAGCAACTAGGCCCGTGAGCCATAATTACTGAGCCTGTGCGTCTGGAGCCTGTGCTCCGCAACAAGAGAGGCCGTGATAGTGAGAGGCCCGCGCACTGCGATGAAGAGTGGCCCCCACTTGCCGCAACTAGAGAAAGCCCTCGCACAGAAACGAAGACCCAACACAGCCATAAATAAATAAATAAATAAATAAATAAATAAATAAACAAACAAACCCAAAAGTTAAAAAAAAAAAGAACATACTTTGTTATCTAAAGTTAGCCAGTATTCTTCAAAATATGATTTTGAATGGCTGTAAATTATCACATAATTCAAAATATTTGTAACGGGCATTTAGGCACTTGCTTATTCCTACCGTTACATAACTTCAGTGAAAATTCTTGAACTAAATTTTGTCGTATCTTTGAACCTTAGAATTATTACCTAGAAGGGAAATTCCTGGGGAAAAAATTGTGGCCATTTGTTCAGGCTATTGATTTAACAGTGAATATACTTCTGTTAGCAAGATATGTGAGTGCTCTTATAACACCAACTCTGATTCAGTATTCTCTTAAGTTCCTCTATTTTCTTCTTTACAGTTAACGGGAAATTAAAATGTTGAAGTGTTAATGTAAAATGAGTTCAGACCAATAAAATCAAAGGAAATACAAAAAAAAAAGAAAACTTCCTTGGGTGAAACTTTTGTGGTTTTTTTTTTTGTTTGTATTTAGAGAGCGTGACGATCAGTAAAATAATGACAGTGTACAAAGTACAACGTGGTTACCATTGCCTTGATTCGTGCTGAGGAGTCAGCAGTATTTATTACCCACATCGCTTTTGTACCATCGAAGCAAATTTCAACACAGGGAAAAAGCAAACTATGTCTTGGGATTGTTTTGAAAATAGGTCAAACTCATGAAGCCCCTGATAGGGCGTTGAGGACCACACTTTGAGGACTGCTGAACTTAGATTATGCAAAGAGAAAACACGTGACTAGATTAGCCATGGCAAAAAGACCAAAGCAAGCATCAATGTGTCCTAACAGTTACCTCACTTAGACAAAATATTAGATAGTAATAGAAAATAATAAATTTCTCAACATTTGTGTACATTTAGAAACCAGAGCTTATTGAGAAAACCTAATTGGAACAAAGATTTCTATAACTTTTCCATCATTTAATTATGGGAATTGAAGAGTCTTAATGCCTTTAAAAAGTATATGTTAAAACTGGAGCAGTATTGATTGCATTTCAAAGCTGTGTGTTTTATTCTGATGATCTAATCTTGAGATGCCAATCACATCATTGATGCATTTGGGTTTAGCTTTAAGATCTTGTTAACTGCTTTTTGGTACCCTATGAACACACAAGCAAACCATCTCTCACCAGACAGCCAAAGGTAACAAAGGGATGGGAGGCAGTGAGAATCAATATAGTAAGAGTATTTTTAGGGACTATTGATGGATTGCTGTATTTTGAGCTTAACTTCAAGTGCCAAATGCCCCAGAGCTGACTAAGATGAACTCACCATTTACTGAGAACTGTAGGCTGTCACGCACACAGAGGGCTCTGGGATGGGCAAGACGAGACCCACACATCGTTCCCCTGGCCGTTTGGGGAGAACTCCGGTGGGGTGTTTTTAGGAGCTTCGTGCGGTATTTTGATGAGGACTTGGTACCACTCTAATTGCCGGAGCTGAGGGTCATCCGGTGATGACCTCCCAGTCCTGGTAACGGGTAACTGTGAGATTTTAGGACAACACCGTTACAGCAGCCAATCCATTAATTCTCCAATCCGGAGGCACTCAGGACTCCACGCCCTCTCCCAAGGCAGCCCCGCCGAAGGTGGGAGCCACGTTGAGCTGTGCTTCTGTCAGCAAGCTGAAAGCTGTGGGTCCCTGACACGGCTCTCAATTGCTAGCAGGTTCCTCTCACTGCACCTCATTTGCATCTGGGACATCAATTAGCATGTTTGTTGAGGCTAATTGAATGAAACTCAATCATAGCTCTTAATTGCTTGACTATGTGAAAAGAAATCACATTAATGCAGCTAATTAAGTGTACGGCAATAGATGCAACATAATTAGGAGGAAAATGTAAAAAACAAGGGATGGCAAAGGTGCGGGAGCGGGGCGGCAGGGGGATGCTGTGCTCGGCTCTGGAGCTGCATCCACGCGGTCGGGGACGGGTCCCCCTGCTCCGGCGCCTGCTTGCGAAAAATAATCCACGAGATGAGCACGGACAACTTGAGAAGAAAAATGCAAATAGGTTTGCAATTACTACTTTTTCAAGCTGTTGAGGGGCAGGAGATAGCACCTCTGGGGGGCCTGGCTCTTGAGTGGGCCCCGGGGACTTGTTAAGTGCTGTTTAAAAGTACTTGGCTTTGAATTACCCTCATGCCTTGTTAAAGGGTTTTTTTTCCCCTTTTATCCTCGATCAGCATTTTCTGCAAGGAACACGGAGAGGGGTTGTATCTGTAACGTTTGCATATCAAAATCAAGCTCGCTGGCTTTATTTTCCCCCTGCACGGTCCCTGGTCCCTACCTCGGACCATCAGGCCGCGCGTCCCACTTCTGAGGAGGCGACATTGTTTAGTGGTTGTAGCTTTAATTCCTCAAGTACCGAGCTGGGGAGAGATGAAAAGGGTAGTTCTTTCAAAAACGGAAAGCTCCGTGTTGTTTCTCTTGGGAGAAGCTAGAAGCCTCAGACTCACGTATCCACCTGTTTCTGAAAGACTTTTATGGATTAGGAAATGGATCTTGTAACATTTTTATAAGTTTTAGTGGCTTGAAATATAAGAATTGCCAGGCTTATGTTCTGGTTTTCTCAAGATCTAGTTCTGCGCCTTCCGTGCCTAACTCAGGCAGGGAAACAGATCCCCCAGCCCATGCTGAGCCAAAGATAAATGGGTTCTGTCGCCGCGTTCAAATCCAGAGAGCCAACACTTGGTACATTTCTATAATAATTTTAAAGAAAATATCCTGGTTATTGTATGTTAAAACATGCCTATTAAAAAAGAGACCACGCTGAGGCTTAGTCACTCTCTGATTAGCCTCATTTTAGAGCCCATAAGCCATAAATGCTCAATTACACTCCTGTTATTGTATTTTAATTTGTTAAGAATTGGCATTAAAGAAGAAAGTTGTAGCCAGTTGATATTTTTAAAGGAGTAACTGTGCAAGAAGGAATTCATTATTTACAAGCATTAACTTTGGTTTTGAAACTTGGGTTTGCCTATTTGGGGTAAATGTTAATGGAAGTAAATGAAAGATGCTTAAGAACAACCTTTTTTTTTTTTAATAACCTTGACCCTTGGTCCTGTACTAACCAAAAGCCACTTCCTTCTTCCGTGTGCTTTTTGTTCACCATCCTCGTGATGAGCTTGGTCGTGAGACTTCTACATTTCTTTCAATCCGCCTTATCCTTTAGCCTAATTTAATGATAATAACTTTCTTTCCATCCTTTGTCCTCATCCTTTCAAAACCACAACTTTTTTCATAGTAGATTATATTTGCGGCAGGGGGCGTGGGGGCAGTCGGAAGCATCTTGCCTTTCAAGTGGAGTCTTTAGTCTGTTCCCAGCTGGACACAGCCCACCCCTTCTCCAAACCTGTGATGACCCTCCTCCAAGATGCCCGTGGCCGACCCCGGCAGATGTCCCTCCCTGAGCTGCCCTGGGAGATTAAATGCACAGCTGGGCAGCCCAGGGTGCACCAGCACCCCTGCTCCTGGCTTCCCCGGCTGACAGCATACGTGCCGGTGCAGGTGCTTCTCTCTGGATGGTTTATCATTGCTGAGGAAGGCCCAGCCTCGCCCCTCCCTGGAGGAGCTGGTCTGAATTTGCCCCTACTTGGTGCAGCTTCTGATCCTTTGTTTGTCTTCAGTCCCACGTTCCTCCTGATTCTAGCCTCAGCTTTTTGAGCTTTAGCCCTGCACTAAGAATTGGCCATTTGAGGTCTGTCCTTAGGAAGTCACTGCATCATCATCTCCTGGGCTGGTGCCTGGTGAGCCTTCCAGAGTTCTGTAATCTCCATCACAAGGCCCCCCTTCACGTTATGGAGTTTCTCTTCCAGCCCTTCCTCCTCTGTTGAGAATTCTCCCACTCCCTTTCCTGAGTCTGGGTTGGCTCCCGTGTGGCCACAAGTCCAACTGCTTGGGTTTCAGGTGAGGTGTGACACTTAGAGCCGGCCCTCCCTCCTACAGATGCTGGAGAGAGGACAGTTCTCTCTGTCCCATACGGTCCCAGCGACCCATATGTGGGTTCTTTCCCCTGTGTTGGAATCTAGTACTTTGAGTTCCTTTTTGTGCCATAACTTCTATCAGCAAACTTCCTACTTGTGGATAAACCAGTGACTGCTTCTCAACCCCTTCACCTTATGGAATATGGACATTGTCTTGCAATTAAAAGAAGCTCCTGGAGTCCTTCCCTTGGCTTCCCTAGCACCTTCTGTGCCCTCTGAAGCTTCTGCCGTACACCTGGACCGACTTTCCTCATCCTGCAGGCTGAGGCCTCTGACCCGTGCACTACAGATTCATTGGTTTTTTCCCTTTATATCCTAAAAGGAATTCACCAAGATTCTGCCAAGGAAGGAATCTGTTTATTTCATTTCCTGGTTAGTCTTAAAACACTTGAAATATTATTTACCCAAGAGTGATTTAGATAGACTATATCCTTTCTTCATGTGCGATGTTGGTTTAATGATACGTCTGCAGAGACAGAGGGGTTCATTGCCCCCCCAAAAATGCATGAAAGGGTCAATAACTCCTCTAATTTGTCAAGAGACCCCTCACTCTGGCTCTCAGTTGTCTTCTCTTTCGCCACCCAACAGCCGACTCTTCAAGTATTGTTTTCCTCCATATTGAATTAGGTGAAGGCACAAAGAATTCCCTGTGTACCTAGACTTCCCTTTAGTTCCGTGATAACTGCTAGTCATTCACCTGCAAAGTGTAGACAAAAGCAAGATACTTTTTCTGAGTACAGTGAATCACTTGGAGAAACATAATGCTTGAGTACAAATAATGTGCTTTCTTTTTTAACATCCAGCTCTTGTGACCATGTTCTTTCAGCACTGTACCACTGACCCCCTCAGACATCTTCCTGAGCAAAATGCTTGACCTCTTACTTAGAGTTTTCACCTGAGTTCCCACCAGACAACTTCAGTCTTACCTAGATGTCTAATGGTATTGCCCTCGGAGACAAAAAGGTTATTACAAAATAGTTCCTACTCCATGGAATTTTACCCAAAGCTTACAGGAAGAGCCCAGGGTCCTAATGTACCATCTAATATGCAGCAGCTCACAAAATAGGATTTCATGTCCGTACTGGTGTCTCATCCTCCTGGATAGACGCATCGACTGTGTCTCCTGTATTTCCAGGGCCTGGGTTAGTTCAGGACACAGAGGCAGAGCTGATTTCAGTGTAATGATGATGCCACCAGTACAAGACAGATCAAAACCTTATTTTTAAGCGCTTGCCACCGTGGAAGGGTCATAGGATTACAACTCAGGATGTCTGATAGAACCTCTTGTCCTAGATTGTAAAAGGTCTTTCTTTTAATCTCTCTTGGATGTTTAACATTTTGAACAGGATTACATGCAGAATGTTCATGGCAAAGAGATTGATCTTCTGAGAACCACTGTGAAAGTCCCAGGGAAGAGGCCCCCCCGAGCCACATCGGCCTGCGCGCCCATCTCCAGCCCGAAAACCAACGGCCTGTCCAAGGACATGAGCAGCTTGCACATCTCACCAAATTCAGGTAAGCTCACAGCCGACATGCTGAAGAAATCCAGCACAATGGCAGCAGTGGGTGGTCCTGGCTGGAGGACAGTGCTGAGGTTTGTGGATTAAGTGGAGATTTTGACCATTAAGGTTGTAGACTAAGGTTTACAAGTCTCATCGCTTCTGTGGATGACTGTTTCCGCTACACCCTTGGGTTCCTGGACTGCCAACAAGCAAACTGTGGCACTTTGAGTCACAGTTCCACAAACCACTAGGCTTTCCCAGGGCTGGGCAGTTGAAAGTCACGTTTTACACATGTTGGAGGATTTAAGGGCCTTCTAAAAAACATGAATTCATTGTTAAGGTGTCAAGGATTAGTATTAACTAATTTGTAGTGACTGTGTTTAGAAAAATGGAAAAGCCATTTGGAGCAAGATTTAAAGGAAACCCCTGGACCTCTATAAAGTTCAGATTCTCTCTGTTTTCTCTTGTAACTGTTATGTGCTTCTTTCACAGAATTTTGGTTTTCTTTATTCTCTTTTAAGGGAGAATTTGGTTTTTGTTCAGGATCAGAGAAAGTTAGTGTTTTCTCAGAATAGATGTGTTGAGAAATTCCTGGCTTCGGTGTGCAATGCAAACCATTCAGAGTGTCGTGGTTTGTTTTTGTTTAAGAGTCTTGGCAAACTGTGCTGTGGCTTTTACCTTCCCGTGATCGCTTATCAGAGAAAAGGTGGTAAGAACCGCTTTAAGTCTTCCACCAACAAACTCAAACTCCTCCAACATATGGAATCCCTTCACAGATTTCAGTTGTTTCCCTTCCTGTCTCCAACCTACATCTGATCTTCTCAAAATAGATTTCTGTTCTGCAGTCATTCCTAGCATATGTCTCTGCTTCCTGAAGATGCTGCCTTTTTTCCTTTCTGAAATGGTAAATGCTTTTAAAGAGGAATGATGCTGACCCCACAGTTCCGTGGCGTGAATGACAGTGTTTGGCAAAAGGAGGGTAAGAAAAAGGGGACAGAATTTGGGGTCCAGCAGCCTGGGTTCTACTGCCCGGTGCTGCGTGGTGTTGAGCAGGTAACTGAACCATGTTTTACATTAGGCTGATCTTGCCTGGCCCTGCCCCCATCACAGAGGTGTGACGGCAGGTGCTGCAGAAACTCATAGAACACAATACAAACATCAGCTGTTGTGACTGATCAAAATAAACCTGGCCTTTCTGATAACAGAGACATTAGTTCATTCTAGAAAGGTGATACGGTTACTTTATGCAGTCTCATGACCTGCTGACCTTCCTTCCAAGTGATACATGAGTTTTCCTTTTCTAGATGGTGTGCTAACTCCATGGGATGGGAAGAGAGAAAAGTGCCCAAGAAAAAAAGTTTTTCTATACTGAATAAAAAGCTAATGTCTTCATTAATTTGTTTATTTGTTCAAAAAGTACTTGCTGAGCACCTGTTCTGTGCCGGGAATTGTGCAGTCTGTGGATCCAGAATCTCTGACATCCAGAACTTCTATGCGAGGCAGTCACCCTATAACCGACTTTCCACTTCCCCTTCTAACCATTGTGACACATGTATCCATGTGTTGTTCAAGTCAGCAAGCATGTATGAAGTTTCTAATGTGTGCCGGTCACTGTCCTGAGCCCTGGGGGTACAGAAAAATGAGGCATAATCCCTACCCTCCGGCATCTCACCCTCTGGGAGGTGGGAAAGATGAGCAGATGTGCCGGTGCAGTGTAGCAGCTCATAGGAGGTGTGAAGGCCCAGGGGTGATGTGCTCGGCTTCACCCCAGGAGCTGGGGCAAGGCTTCAGGGCTTGGGGGACGCCTGTGTGGGGTGTGAAGAAAGCATGGGGACTTGCCAGGCACATAGGATGAGGGAAGAGTCCTGATGATTTGGAGAAGTGTCAGCGATGTAAGATTTGGAGTTTGAAATGTCATCTTGAGATTTGTGTTCTTTGGGGCTTAACTGCCACTTACTGTCCTAAGGAAAATGTAATGTTTGATAACAAATAGAAAATACAGAATGCCATATGAACTTTATCATATCCCCAGAGGAGGTTATGTCATGGGCCTCGGCTAGGGATTGAGTTTTCAATGCCCAGTTGCTTTCTTTTTAAGATTCTTGCTGTGGGGTGAATGGGAAGATTTGGGTCACGATTGAAATCCCTTTTCCATGGTCACACCCATGGTCGGTTTATTACAGCACATCCTTTCAACCCTAAGCTGGGTAAATCCCCATTCACGGAGCCTGGTAGATGTTTCATCTTCTTTGGATCACATGTAGGGACTTGGAAGTGGGAATATGATGTCCGCAGGAGCACAGCGCCACTTTGGGGGAAGAAAGTCCCTCATGGTCACAGCAGCGCTCAGGGATGTCGTGCCCTCAGCTAAGCCTGTGGGCGACCTCCTTGGCTGGTATCACCCAGAGCTCTACCCTATTGTTCATAGAACTCTCTTACATGAAGAATTCCAACCCAGCAAATTTAATTTGAAGTAAATGGATGCTACTTTTAAGTGATGAACTTTTAGCTAAAGATAGGTATTAGTTATTTTAGAGCTAACTTGTCGAAGAACTTAACACACTACTTAACCTCATCTTTCATTCTCAACTCATTTGAATTCTGCCATTTTGTTTTAGACCTCTGGATTAACTGGGCATCTTTGTTTCTTTTTAGCTCTTTTTAAATTCGTTTTCTATCTCCATGTTATGAATTAGATCAATGTTATGTGCATTCCCTTCTAGTCATTTTTCCATTCACATAGACCTGATACACACTTGTACTGAAATCTTTGTGTGTAACTTATTAATGTCTTAGCATAAAAGTCCATAGGTGAAGTGACTCAGCCAATGGATATAAACACTTACAAGATTCTCCGTACATATTTCCAAATTCATTTCTAGAAAGGTTTTATATAAAATACCCTTCTGTCCATAAAGTGAGTGCTCATTTCACCTCTACACATTTTTAGAATCTATGCTAATCTTATAAGCAATAAAAATATCTCGTGTTTTGTTTATTTGGATTTCTTCAGTTAGTAGTGAGGTTGAACAGCTCATGTATTTATGGGTTTTGTGTGTTTCTTGTGCTGTAATTGTGTAGATGTATCCTTTGCCCATTGTTGCACTAGGTGCTTGTCTTTTGCTTATTGACATGTAAGAACTCTTTGTATATTAAGGATATCAACACTTTGTAATATATTTTGCAGCTATTTCCCCAGTTTACTATTTGCTTTTTGAATTTTATAGTCTTATTTACGTACGGAGTTTCCCCCTCTTTAGTATGTAATCAAATCATAAGACTTGTACTTCTGTAGTTTCTGCTTTAGATATTTAGAAAGCCTTTAATAATCCTGAAATAAGATCATAATTCATATATATGTATTTCAGAGTTTTATAATTTTATTGTTGTTCCTTTTCCCCTTTTTTATAATTAACCTCTAATCCACCTTTAATTTGTTTGGGTCTATTACATATAATAGGAAATCGAGTTAAACTTTTTATTCAAATATATAACTAATTGTTCTTTCTCTCTTTGTAATTTCCTTTTCCTGTTGATTCTATTTGTCACCTTTCTTGCACAACTAACTCATTTAATCAAATTAGCTATGTTTCTGGGATTGAAAATGTATTCCATTGACCTACTTTCTCCGCATTGTGTGGATTTACCACATTGTATTAGATTCATGGCTCAATTTATATCTGGTAATGTGACATATAACATGGTTTCATATTACTCTTTTATTTTATAGTGTTTCTTGGTTATTGCCACCATTTATTTTTTCCAGTAAACTTCAGAATAACTTGAAACCTTTCTCTTCCCCCTAAAAATAATCTCACTGTGACTCTGACTGGCATTGCTGTTAATCTATGAATTAATTGTGGAGGAACTGACATCTTAGCTATATTGAGTTTATCATAGAACACAATTCTTTCCCAGTTTATTCAAACTTATTATATACCCCTCAGTAAAGTTTTAACACTTTTTTCCATTTGGATCCTGTATGTGTCCTGTTAATCCATTCTATTACTTTATAATTTTTGGTGAAATGTGAAGCTGATACTTGGCGGGGCGAGGGGTTGTCTATTCTATCATCTAATTGGTAAGAAATAAGAAAGATGCTAATTTTTGTATTTTTTATATCCAGCCATCTTACTGAACTCTTCCTTAGTTGGAATAATTATCCAGATGTTTCTCTTGGTTTTCTAGTGTGCAGTCATAATGCATTCCATATTTCAAACATTATGATGCCTAACTGTATGTCAATGTTGACTTTTAGTTTCTCCCAACCAATTTAATGATTTGGATACCTTATTGCTTTGCCTCCTGTACCATTCACTTACCATCATTATTGAGTCTGCTGCATGCCCAGCCCTGATTAGTGCTCTGGAGATTCAGGGGGCCCTCCCTCCAAGGGCTTACACTCCAATGGGGGGGGGGGTGGAAGAATCAGAAGATAAACACACAAGCAAGACCACTGAAGCTGGTGATAATTGCTAAAGGGTCTAAAAGGAGCAATTGGATAGAAAATTACTTGCAGGAGATGGTGGTCTTATGTTATTCCTAGTATCGGGGAGTGGTTTGCCAGTATTGGAATGCTGACTACCTTTCAAACATTAAAATGCTAGAAATGTGATGATCTTAATACCGAGTTTCTCCAGGGACTTGGGGAAGAGGAGGAAAAACACATTGTCATACCTGATACTGCATACCTGCATACTGATAACGCAGCCTGGGTCTCATTTTGGGGCTCGCGAGTTAACCAGAGCAGAAGAGCTGCAGTGAAGATGGGGTGGCTCCCGGCTCCACTGGGCACCTGTGGGATGCAGGCACTGCAGGCTGAGGGACACGTTCAGGAAGAGTTGACCAGCGGCATCCCCACCACCATCCCCACTGGGAAAGTAAGCAGCGTGCCTGGGGAGGATACCCTGATGTGGGTGCTCATGCTTGCAAGAGAAGGAAGCAGGCTGGAAAACTCAAACCTCTGCGTAGTCACAGGGAAACATAAATGAATGGCAAGGAAGGGCAGCTCTGACCATGAGGGACGCAATGGAGGTGTGCCAGCCCGCCCATGAACTTGTATTGTTGGTCAAAGACGAACCCACCAGTCAGCACGTGCCACACACGTGCCCCAGGGCTGCAGAGTCGGTTCAGCCCTGCTCTTATTCATCAACATGAGTGGACAACCAAGACGTTTGTGGAAACCAACAGTCAAAATATGAAAGACCAACATAAGCAAAAGGACAACTGATCTTGGAAGAAAGAGAGTGATAATTTGGGGAAAGAGAACTTAAGAGGAAATTACAACTAGTATCATCGGAAAGATTTAAGAGATTGGTTTTTGTATTCCAAAATGAAACAAACAAAAGATGACATGAATAACCTGGGGTGGGCTTCCCTGGTGGCGCAGTGGTTGAGAATCTGCCTGCCAATGCAGGGGACATGGGTTCGAGCCCTGGTCTGGGAAGATCCCACATGCCGCGGAGCAACTGGGCCCGTGAGCCACAATTACTGAGCCTGCGCGTCTGGAGCCTGTGCCTCCGCAACAAGAGAGGCCGTGATAGTGAGAGGCCGGCGCACCGCGATGAAGAGTAGCCTCCACTTGCCACAACTAGAGAAAGCCCTCGCACAGAAACGAAGACCCAACACAGCCATAAATAAATAAATAAATAAATTTAAAAAATAATCTGTTAAAAAAAAAAAAAAAAGAAAAACCTGGGGAGAAAGAGTTCTTGGAAATTAAGGAGAAAGATTGCAAAAATAAAAATTTCAGTAGATGGATTACATACTATAAAGAACTTGGCTTAAAGATACTGTTGGCAATATAACAGAAGAAAACATGCTAGAGGTGACAAAGGAAATGCCAGTGTCTTCCCATCTGAAGAGTCAAGTATCAAACTGGATGGGAGAGGAGGCTCTGTAAACATGGACAAATCCCCAAAAGCATCCAAGATAAGGGAAGACTGAGGTTACCTATCAAGGAAGAAAACTCTGATGGTCCTTGACCTTCTCAAGAGTCACACCTTGTATTTGTTACAAGAACAAATAATTTTGAATCTAGAAGCTTATGTAGAGCCAAACTATTACCAATCAAGTGTGAAGACATTTTTAGATCACATACAGGGATATAGAACATTTCCCTCTCAATGGATTTCTGAAAAAATTACTTAAGCATCTACTTCAGGAAGAAGAAGAAGGAGAAGGAGGAGAAGAATCCAGAAGACATTTCTTTATTCAGGCCTGGTTAAATTCCCCCTTCCCCATCACATCTTCCCCTTCCTCCAAGGTCACTTGCTGAGGATGCCCAGGGCAGTATCTGCCATTTCCATTCCTTCAGCATGGAACCTACATTGCCATTCTAATGGGAACCCATCGGAAACCACATTTTAGAGTCCTCCCAACTGTCATTTCAGGGATGCTTCCAGAGAAGGGGGTCAAATGTCCAAAAATATTTTCTGACATGAGTTTTTGGCTGGGTTGGTAGAATAATATTCATATATGACAGAATATAGGGTTGTTTCAGCTCTGACAGGTATTTTGACATTTCAGTAGAAAGCAGGAAAACATAATGGCCAACAGCAGGGGCTTTGGAGTCAGAAACACTAAAGTGAATCCCACCTTCCCCATCTTAGGACCTAAACCCCAGCTTCCTCATCTTGAAGATGGGAAAACAGTGCCTACCCCCTTCCTTGTAAGGATAACACACTGCATGCCTTTCCAAAGCCTGACCCGGGGTGACTCTTCAGAACTGTATATGGAATCCATCATAATAGTCGTGCTCATCACTAGTGAAGAAAAGAAAGGAAGAGGGTTGAGAAATTATGTTTTTGAATTAATTTTGGTAAATGCCATGAAGTGTTTATTTAGCCTTTGAGTAGACATAGTGGGTCAGAATCAACTAAACCCATGCCCCGCAACCCACAGCTCCCCCCATGATGGCAGTGAGCTGGGCAGCCAGAGAAATGCCCTTCAGGACTTCCCTGGATCTCCATGGGGGGCTCTGCTCCAGTTCTGTGTGTCCATCCTCTCTTTATTCCTGTGTTCGCCATAACTCCTGGTTGCGACATTTGCTTCCTAGATGACAGCTATCTTCTCATCCCTAAAGTGTGTCTTTGTTGGGTATTTGCAGCTGTGGGTGTGTTTTTATCCTAACCAGATTGATGCTGAGACCTTCGTGACGGGGAGACCTTTCCCCCTTGTCCTCCACCTCCACCTCCACCTCCCCCGACTCAGGCCCCCAGCGGTTTCAAAATATGAAAGCCGTCTGGAGGGTTGAGGCTGATTTTCCAGGGGTGGGGGCAGGGATCTCAATGTGTTTTGAGTATTGAACCGCCGTGGACATCGAAAGTCTCAACCATGCTGTGTCCCTCCACACTTCAGTAATCAGGGCATCCAGCAAACCCATAAAAAACCCAACTAATAGCATGAATATTCAGTGACCTAGAATACTAATTAGTGTCATGAATATTAATGTGATCGGACTTGCTTTTTCCTCTCCTCTTTCTCTCCCGTCCTCTTTCTCCCTCTCTCCCTCTCTCTTTTTTTTTTTTCCACTTAGCCGGCTCTAAAGATGGGTCATAATGAGAGCATTTAAGAGGGAGCGCGCTCTCCGCCGTGACAGGGACTGGGGTAATACGGAGAGCTTGATTAACGCGGAACACTTGGGGGAGAGATGAGAGGCTTCACGTGGGCCTGGTCGGGGGAGGCAATGAGACCCCGGCAGCTCTGTTGCTGCTCCCGGAGATTAATGAGGCCTAAGAGTGCATTAGGAACAGTGACAAAGGTTTGATCTAATGGGCTCAGTCATTTTTCCTTTGAGTGACAGACGCACAGAAGTAATTGGCTGTGCAGAATGGCAGCTCATTGGCGGTACTTAAGGATACATTATCCCCGTTGTGTGGCCCGCAGAGGCTGTTTATCAAAACTGCTCACACTGCAGACGCTGAGTCGCTAAGCTGCTGCTACAGTGGTAATAGCTATTTAAAAAAAAAAAATAACGCAACACGCAACATCAAAACTAGATCCGTGGTTGTCTTGTAGAAACAAAGTTTTTCTTTGTTTAGTTTCAAATGGTCTAGAAGACATTTTCGTAACTCCGGAGTCTGTGCACCGGGTGAGCGGGTCTCCTCCCGGTGGGTCGAGTCGCAGGCTCGTTAGGACATCAGAGCCCTTGGTCACCAGCTTATTTCCCACACTTTGGATTCTGTTCACAGCACGAATCCACCGATAACAGAAATTGGATGCTTTGGCCAAACACCCTTCTAGCAGCTTTGGTGGAACACTTGCAGATGATCACCTTCTTGGTGGAGAATTAACTTGCTGGAGAATACTCCCCCAAATCAGTATCCCGTGATGATGTCTGCTTCCATAAACCAGGTTTTATTGGAGTAGGTTTTGACGGCAAATTAATAATTCATTATTTTTAGGTTAAAAACGTTTTGTGGGGCTTCTCTAAGACTAAAATTTGAAGAAGTTGGTGACAGCTGAAATGAAATGGCTCTAAAGTGATTATTTGATTCTTTATAAACGTTTTGGCATCTGCTTTTAGGAGAAATGCCTTCTTACTGTTAGTCGTTTCTACGTTTAGACGTTTCTCCCACTGAGATTTAGGCAAATGTGTGCTACATTGTTTCCATCATTAAATTGTAAACTCTTTGAGGCATAGACCATTATTTCTCTTCCTTTGTTATCCTCTCCTAGCTTCGTGACCTAGCAATTATTTTTGCATTAAGTAAATATTCCTGAGTATCGCCCATCATGTGAGCTGTAAGTGATAAATATTGAGAGTAAGTATCGTTTGCTTTCAGATAACGGTTCCTCCATTGCAACATTCCGTGATCAAGATCATTGGGGTACAGTTCACATATAAATCAAAGCCATACCTTCCAGTTTAAGGAAACTGTCTTCAATCATTTGAACTCTAAATGGAGTGTTCTTTTCTGTAAGAACTGACAAAAGCAAGTTAATCCTTGATGATTTCCGTTAAAAACATCGAAGGATGATGGGGATACTGAGCCATACATCTCTGTGGGAACAGATATCCCGATCAGTAAATAAAAGTTGCTTTAGAAACTTCCCCCCCCCCCTCTCAAAAATGTGTGTGTTCAGTGAAGAATAGTGTTTCAGCTGTTGACATGATACTTTCAAGATTGGGAAAATGGTCAGCATTGGAAGAGCTCTAGGAAAGAGGGCGGCTTTCACTGACCCAACGGCCTTCAGCAAGGTAGCTGGCCGGGGCCTCGGCTGGGACCAGGGCCTTGGGTAGAGCCTTTCTGTGCTAGAGTCAAGTCTGTGGTTGGCCCACTTGCTCCACAATCATTGCCACATTGGCAGAGGAGAACTTTTCCAAGTAGTCATGATGTCTTACCAGCTCCAAACCTTGTGGCCTGGCATTTTGAGAAACCACACGTACAGAGACCGCGCCTCTCTCTCTGGAATATTCCTAGTGAGTGGTTAAACCCCAAAACATCCTGGCCCACAAACAAGCAGCCCCCCTTCACATCATCAGAGTTGCAAACATGGAGTTCCTCAGTGCCCTCACCCCCTAATGGCTCTCTCTGTTCAGTCCTGAGAGATGATTCTATGAAGCCTGGATGGGAGAGGAAGAAGTCCAAGTGAGCACTTCTGGGGGCGGGGCTGTGTGGCCACCTTCCTGAAAGGGCTTGTAAAATTCAGTGAGAGCCAGGGAAGACGTCCCTCAAAGCAGTGCTGTCAAGTCACACTGAATTTTGTGCGAAACACACCTATTGTAGATATCACATGGAGGAGAAAGAATATTTTAAAGACAGGACTATTATGCATGGCAAAGGAGGAAACTGAACTATTGAATTAAGTTGTTGGGGGCATAGAACCAAATAAGAAACTAGGAGAGAAGATGATACGAGCATCTTGGACTTTCTGTTTTAGAAAACATTATTACTTGAGTGCTATATTCATAGTTTATTGCTTTAAAAAATCCTTAGTTTTAGCCTCCTTTTGTGTAATGTCACCATACCTCATTATAACTGTATTGCATATAAACTTGTTCATGTAACCCGTACCAAGCAACGGCTTGTAGGTAAGTAAGCATTGTGTAAGCATCATGTGCATAAGCATAAGTAAGCATTATGCTGACCCTCTGCATAGACACCTTCAGAATCCGTAGCAGCAAGTGTTCCTCAGGCAGATAGATATAAAAGGGCAGGATGAGAAGTGCAGGTGTCGTTTTGCAGTGATGAATGCTGGGCCACCCAACTGGAAAAAGCAGATTTTGTCATTGCAATAAATATTTAAACTCTTTCCAAATATCAGAACTTACCTTCTGATTGTGCTTAATATTTTCTTCTTAATTTATTACCAAACACCAAGTTCTATCCATCCCCAGGGTGGAGCTGCATCCCAGGGATGGGATGTAAGCAGGACCGTGGATACTGTACCTCACCTGTCCTTGCCCATCAGGTAATCTCATTCATCCATTGCTTGCGTTAGGTCCCAAGCACATGATTTCTTTCCTTTCTGTCTTTCCTTTTATAAACTCTACTTCTGATGACTTCGGCATTACCTTTGGAATTTGGGGAGACTAAGAGTGGGAAGAGTGTCTCCGAGTTGTCCCAGTGCTAAATGCTGTACTGGTCCATATACAGGAGTAGGTGTTCAAGAAACACCATCGGTGAATGAGTGTTTGGGCTCATGTGAAGTGATGAATGACTAGGACACCAAAACACAGATAGGAGGCAAACAGTCCGAGCAGTTTACACACGAAGAGACACCGCCACGAGAGAAACAGGAGTAAAATATCCAGACTTCTTAGATTTTAAAGTCAAACAAAATTAGCAGTATCACCGTTTTTGCTAAAAAATTAAACTGTAGAGAAAAGGACAACTCACTGTTGGCAAAATTAATAACAACTACTATCTTCAGAGGCTTTGCAGTATACGAAGTGCTTTATGTAATTTGGTCCTTGTATTAATAACCACAGGGGGCATATTATGATCATCATCATTATTATCTCCATTTTATCATCATTGTTACTGTTCTATCCATTTTACAAATTCTGAACTGACTTGTTTTCAGGATGCCCAGGTTCCATCTTCTTTTAGCCCACGGGTCATTAAGAAAATTAATTAATAACATATATCACGAGTCAGAAAGATGTTAATGCTGTTTAACCCAATAATAACTCTTCTGGGATGTCAGCCTAAGGAAAAGTCTAAAAGTAGAAGATGTCCTTTGCAGTATTGTTTATAATGATGAGAAATTGCAAGCAATCAAAACTATCCAGATGTAGGAAAATGGCAGTGTAATTTATCTACATTAAATCTGTAAGATGTTATATGTCTGAAATTATTTGAAGGTTTTGGAACAACATGGGGAAATGGCTGGGAAGTCATAATACAGAAGTGTTATAGAATATTACATCTTTTCTATTGTCATAATTAAGAAAAATATATGCATATGTTCAATAATGAGTTGATCTATTAGATGGGATTTTGGTATACTTCTATTTTACTTTATTTGTGTATCTGCATAACCTTGCAAAATAAGTTTCAGTAATTTATAGAACAAAACATACTCCCGTTTTTTCCCCATGACATCATCATTAGAACAGGGAGAAATCAGAATAAAATGAGCTATTTCTACATTTTAGGAAATAACCATGAACTGTCTAGTTCCAGGATTTTTAATTCTGGGCGTGGCCACAGTGTTGCATTTAGTAGTAATTACATTTGTCATTACCACTGGGTCTGGACTCTGTATATTCTTTTTTCTCTGGTAAGCATACTGCAGAAAACATACAACCAAAAAAATAATAAAATGCATAGCATTCTGAGAAACACAAGATTCCTATCTCAATAGTAGATGTGTTGAATTGCACACTTTTACAAAACAAGTATCACATAATGTGGAGTCCTGAATGCCTGCATCTTTAAGAAAAGCTACTGAAGGTGTCCTTGGAAAAAAAAAATCCTCTTAGCCTGAAATCCTGGTTGCCAAAAGGAGGGCAGATTTCCAATGCAAATAGTGAGGCGAATGGGCCCTCCTCACAGGCACTTAAATCATTTGTATCTCACTTTTTATGGTAGTGTGGTGAATTATATTATTTTTGGGTTTATAATTAGAGGACGGAACAGATGGCGGAGGCCTAGTTTGAAGTGATGTGGCCATTAGAAGAGCCTCAGTTGTCCAGTCCTGATTCCCGCAGACCTGGTTTTCCCGCCCGCACTCGGAATGGGGCACGGTGTAGCTGTAGGTTTGCACAGTAGCCTTGAACTCTGAGTTTTTATAACATTTGAAGCCACATAGGAATGAAAAAGGGCCTATAAGAGCAATCGCTATTTCAGAGGGTGAGGCCTTCGAGGGGAAGAGTGAGTTCCTATCAATCCTATTTCTGTAATTATGATTTTTTAAAAAAATTACAAAGTCCCACAATGGACATAAATGTCTCTTTCACACTCACGTGCTCATAGAATCTTCTTTGGGTTTTTCTCCTCCACTCTCAGTGTACGAGAAACTTCATTATCACCATCACCAAGAGTTTCTGCCCTTTTCTAGGCTGTTTCACCAAATAAGTCAAATGCCAAATATTGTTTTCCGAGTTGAAGCCTTGGTAGGGTCAAGTCTCATTATTGAAGGTAGACCAAAATCAGGATGTGCAGTGAGCAGAATTCTGTATTAAGAAAAAAAAAAAAAAAAGATTGTTGATGAATCTCTATTTAAATGCTATGAAAAACCTTATTTCAGGTTATATTTTTAAAAATCAGAACAGGCTATTCTTAATGTAATAAGCCTATAGCTTAAAAGAGGAATTCTCCCTTTGATGTCATTTGGTGGATGAAAACATTCTTGTTCAATAGAAAACCAGCATCTTTTTCATGCTCGTGTGAGATCAGGCAACACACTGATATTCATTCAGCTATAAATGCCATATTCACTTTGAAATGCAAATTGTTTAAAGAAAAATAGCATATGGTGGAGGTAAGTACCTTTTCAAATCAACTCTTACACTTTAGGGACGTAAGCAAAGCTAAAATTATTCTTTGGGAAAATTCTGGCGCTTTTGACACATGGAAGCTCGCGCTAATCAGCCGGCCCAGTGGGCACACGCATCTCCATATCAAGGCACTGGTGTGGGGCTCCGCGGATTAGCATCCTAATGCGGCCGCCCCTGCTCAGCAAGGCCAGCAGCCAGCTGATCAGTAGAGGGGATCTGTGAGGACACACTCTCCTGTGTTCCAGAATGGGCCAGGAAGTCGACCACGTATGTCATCATAATGCAGATACTGTTCGGGGAAAAAAAATCCTGAGACAATTACCAGATGGGTCCTTTTGTGCCTCGCTGCCTCTGGACGCCGGCATCCCATACTTTGTAGGGCTGGGCCGCTCCTTGGGATATAACACGGGTGAAAGTGTCTCCTTGCTCCTTGGTGACTTCTTCTCATACTTCCTGATCTGACCTCTGCGTTCACAAACCATTCAAATGAGTTGTTTGGGGGAGTTGGGGGGTAAATTTTATTGATTAACATACACTTACAAAGTGCAAAATCCTAAGTTCCAGCTAAGCGTACGGGTGACCAGCACATGAGTCAAATAGGAGCAGGTGGCCGGCAGCCCAGGAAGCCCCCGGGCCCCATCCCATCGCTGCCCACATCTTCCCCTACACACACACGAGGGTGACCATCGTCTCATTTCCCACTCCGTAGATGGGCTTTGCCTGTTGGGTTTGACCCATCGTATGGCTGTATGGGACCAGGACAGGTGGAGCCCTCGTGTTTGTCTTCTTCGGATCCACATCCTGTCTGTGGTGTCTCTCCTGTTGTGGCCCATGTCAGAGGCCATTCATTCTTATTGGTGTGGATCTACCACGAGGTACCCATGGTGGATGGATGGACGTCTCAGCCATTCTCAATAATTCTGCCATGAACATTCTTGTACATGTGTTCTGGTGGATTGTTTCTGCATGTCTGTATGATTTTTTTTGTCCTTGTTTTATTTTTAAATTTTTTTATTACAGTATAGTTGCTATACAATATTATATAAGTTACAGGTGTACAATATAGTGAGTCACAATTCTTAAAGGTTATACTCCATTTAGAGTTATTATAAAATATTGGCTATATTCCCTGTGTTGTACAGTATATTCTTGTAGCTTATTTTATACCTAATAGTTTGTACCACTTACTCCCCTCTCCCCACTGGTAACAGCTACTTCGTTCTCTGTATCTGTGTGTCTGCTTCTTTTTTTGTTGTATTCACTAATTTGTTGTATTTTTTAGATTCCACATTAAGTGATATCATACAGCATTTGTCTTTCTCTGTCTGACTTACTTCACTTAGCATAGTGACCTCCAAGTCTATCCATGTTGCTGCAAATGGCAAAATGTGATTCTTTTTTATGGCTGAGTAATATTCCAGTGTGTGTGCGTGTGTGTGTGTGTGTATACACCACATCTTCTTTATCCATTCATCTGTTTATGTTGGTGTGATTTTAATCCAGAGGGATGTGAAAGAAAAAAGAGGAATCTTTTAAGAGACAAGAAGACGGATTGGGTTGTTCTGTGAAAGCTTTACATCTGGGTTGTCGGGGGATAGTGTTAGGTAGTGTCCCCTCTTTCCATGTTATTATTTACAGAGATGGGCCAATTCCAAAGTCTAAAATAAATCTACAGTGTTCCATGAAGTTTCTCCTGAAGCTTCCAGCAGGCATGATATCCTGCCTCTTTGACCTTCTCACGGCTCTTGTGTTCCTTGCCCTGCATTTTGGCCACTCGTGGGCTTGTCTGAGACCTTCTCCTGGACCAGACGGTGGCTGGTCCAGGGACTGTCTTCTTCATCGTGCCCAGCACAGCAGGGGTTCCATGCGGTGAGACAAGGAAATGTAGTAGGTCGGTGTTAGAACTGGTGACCAGGACTGTGCAGGGTCTGATTTTACCCTCCCTGCAAGTTCAGCCAGCCTGCCTGTTTCCTGGATGGTGAGACCCCTGTGTCAGGACAAATGACAGCTTGTTACTCACAGCAGTAGCAGTGGCCAGAGTCTCAGCAGTGTTGTGCACCAGTTCCCTCGGGGCCAGGTGACACCAGCATACACAGTGCATCACGTTACAGGAGAGGAACCCCGAGCTCAGGAAACCGCAGTCTTGTATAATGGGGTACAGGCACGCCTGCCCAGCCTTTGCCCTGGAACGTGACGTTTTCATCCCGACAACGCACAGATCCGCCCTCCTCTGGAGGAAGACGGTCTCTCCATCATCCAAGTCTGTTCACTGCACAGACATTCCTGAAAAGACCATCGGAACAAAAAGGTGCCACCCCCCTGTGCCATGCCGTGAAGGACCCGTGGACCTGTCTACCAGCAGGAGGCAGTGTCCTGGGAGAGCTGAGGCCCAGGGAGGGTGGAAGACGGGGATGAGGGGAGAGAAGGGAAGGAAAGATGAAAAGTGCCCTTCCCACCCACAGGCAGGCACAGGCCTGGTGCTCATCTCAGGGAGGCGAACATCCGCCCGCCTCCTTTTAAGGCCTTGTGTCTGCTCGGAGCTCGGTGAGCTAGAACCAGTTGTTAGACCTGCCCCCTGTGCTCCAGGGGAGGGGACGTCCCAGTCTGGCTTGTGGAATCTCTTGTCTCTGGAGAAACACAGATGTGCCTGAAAGACAGCAAGTTCCAGCCCTGTTCTGAGTCCCCCCGGTTGGAGAGACCCCAGCCTCTTGTCGTGTTTTCCAGATACACAAACGAAATTCTGTAGCAAACAGATAACGGTTTAGGTGGTCACCTGGCTGGGAGAGGAAGCAGTCTTCCTCTCCTGGGCATCACCAGGGCCCTGGTCGGGCAGGGCTCCTCTCAGACCGTGTGCCCCTGCAGTGATTGACTGATCAACAGGGCAGTCACCCGACCCCGAGCGAGGTGTTTCTGTGGATCGTTGTGGGCCGTTTGGGCTTTAGATCCCCAGCTATTCCTCTTGATCACCGGGAGCCGAGGCCTCTGCCTCACTTCAGGCTGACCCTGACTGCACTTAGAACAGTGTTCAGGCATCACTTGATCGCAGGTGGTCTTGATTTTAAGACCCTTAGCTCTCAGGGAATCGGGTAAGTCACAAGTGAGAACTCCAGATCCACAGCCTTAATTAATTACTTATTAATGTGAAATGAATTGCCGTTCAATGAGAGAGGTCACCCTTGAGTACTGTGAGAGGAGAGAAAGTGATTTGAAACCTAGCATCTCCTTATGTGCTTAGAGGTGCTTTCAATCTGGTGAACGCTCCCTGAGTGCTCACACGTAGGGCAGAAGCAGGGGCAGGTCAGTACTACTTGACCAGTTAGCTAGGTTCATTCAGGAACAGAACTGAACTTATGCACTAGCCTCTGTTGGGTGTGTGTGTGCGTGCATGCAATTGAAAATAAGCATCAGAAATTATGACATAAAATACTATCATTAGATTTTAACTCTGTATAGTTACTAAACATATTCATGAAACAGTTGGGGGGTAGTTGGTTGCTTTGACTGAAGGATTTACTCAAAGTAAGTAGAAATGCCTCAAAATATGACCACTGGCCCAAGACTGCTCATGCTTGGGACAAGATGTGTCATGAGCCACATTAAGCCAGCAAGGCTACTTTCACAGTGTCATGACCAAGTCTGTGGACCACTGGTTTGCTTCAGAGTTGGAACATGTGTCTTTATGCATTCACATTTACAGGCAAGCACCTGTTTGTGGAACTCCAGAGTATATATATTTAAGGCAGAAGCAATATTTCTTACCCCTCACAATTTTTTGTTTCCTTATGTCACAATTAGTTGATCTTTTATTATTTGATTTTCAGAAACATTTTAACTGAAATTAAAGTGAATGGGCATGTATAAAAAAAAGATTTACTCTCTTGAGAGAAAATGAGAAATGTTTTCCTTCTGAAATGAGAATCGTCCTCTGTATATTTTTGGAAGATTTTGTAACTCGTGGTCACCAAAGATCGGGAAGTAGGCAGGCAGGTAATTGAGTGAAGTTGGGTGGGCAGGAGGGCTGGTGTGTGCCCTGTCTTCTTGCGGGGTAGATTCAGACCACCCAGACGGATTCAAGGGATGGAGTCAACTGACTGTTTCTGAGAATAAACACAGGCCCATGGCTGCCGCATATTCTTATTTTTCAAACAATGCCAGAAACCACAGATTTTTAGATGCACGCCCCCAAATTAATTCTACTTAAAAAAGAACTCATTGCCCTCTAAGCAAAAACACATCTACGAGCTCAACCCAGACGCCAGGTCCCAAGATTATGGATCTGCTTTAAAATTTTAATTCTATAACCACGTGGCCATGTACACACATTCATTTGGCCAGAATTCAGTCATGGTGTCATGGTGTCTCTGTTTAGTCTGACAATTGGGAATTGGGTGTGGTTGGGATAAGAAGACCCTCGCCAGCTGGAGGGCCCTCAGGGTGTGCTTTCTGAATGATTCCATGCGGCTGTTTTGGGTCTCGTACGGATTCTGCAATCAGACACCAGGACCACACAGCCTTGACAGGAGTTTCTTCACCCCGGAGATCCCAGTTTGGTTCCTTGGGGGCCCCTCAGGAGCTAAACCCCAGGGTGGATCCACCAGCAGTTTAATGTACTGAAAATTCCATTCGACAAACAGCTGGAAGTTTAAAAACCAGAGGTATGACCAGCATCATCTCATAGTTTTTCATTAGCTTGTACATTTTAAGGAATCTGCTCTTTCCCTGGTAGACGTTTGGCCTTAAGATGGAGGACTTGTCATCCTAAGACTAGCTCTTTATCCGATGTCTCCGTTTGAATGTTTCCTGCGTCCCTGACCGAGTTCAGATGGACTTGGCTGTCCTGAGTACCTGTGGCTACTTATTCTTGGACTTTGGCACCAAGTAGGCAGTGCTGGGCGCACTAAGATCATTCTCTCTGCCTTTTGACTGGAGTACGTCAGGAGGGTTTGGGGCTGGTCGTGCTCGGAGACACACCCCAGACAGAATGAACAAGGGAAGGGGCACTGCTGGACTCATCTGCCCAAAGACGGACGGATGGTGAATTTATTTTTGGTTTTTCAGGTGTTTTGGCCTTGTGTGCCTACAGGTGGTACGAAATGAGGTTTTGTGGACAAATCCCACACATGATAATGACTTGTCAGGGGTACGGATGAGCGCTGAAGGGAGGAAGGAATCATCCCCCTGACATTCTCACCAAACAGTAGGTGTCCCCATGGGCAGTACGGGCTCAGGGGGCCCGGCTCAGAGTGGGGTCGCAGCCCACATGCAGCTTCTCATTGTGCTTTTTCTCCTAGTCTCTTTCCATCACTTCCTTTTCCTTCCAGCCACCATAAAAATGTTAGCTTCTTTTTTTTAATAAAGCTCATTTTTTTATACGATTAGTTTTTATCTGTTTATTTATTTATTTACTTATTTTTGGCTGCATTGGGTCTCTGTTGCTGCGCACGGGCTTCCTCTAGTCGCGGCGAGCAGGGGCTACTCTTCGTTGCGGTGCGTGTGCTTCTCATTGCGGTGGCTTCTCTTGTTGCAGAGCACGGGCTCTAGGCGCGTGGGCTCAGTAGTTGTGGCACACAGGCTTAGTTGCTCCGCGGCATGTGGGATCTTCCCGGACCAGGGCTTGAACCAGTGTTCCCTGCATTGGCAGGTGGATTCTTAACCACTGCGCCACCAGGGAAGTCCCTTAGCGTTAGCGTTTTTATGAATTCACGTAAAATTCAGACACCAAGACCACACTGGAAAGTGGCAGGGGCCTCAGAGCCTCAGGAGGAGTTGTGAACCCCTCTTAAATGGTGGGCGTGCGGGACCAGGGTCCCCACAAGGAAGGGAAGGCAGAGGCCCACACCCTCCTGCCCAGAAGGGTTTCTTTGCAAAGGGACAGAGGTGTGGGCAGAGAGAAGCCGGGAGGTAGTACAGGCACCAGGGCTGGCAGAGTGGCACCAGGACCACCACGGACCCGAAGGGGGGGCCAGGGATGCACATCCCCACTTCACACTCCTGTGCTCCCCCCTCGTTCAGCCCAGCTGGGAGCCAGAGGTAACCCAACGGGTGCCCTCCTCAGAAGGGAGCAGGGCGTAGAAGGTGTGGGGAGAAGGGGGTGGCAGACGCGGGTGTCAGCACAGGGTCAGGAGGAGACCCTGCCATGCTGCCCGACGGGTTCGCCTGGTCAGCTGCTGGGCACGCTGTCCGGCTGTTACAGTGCCCTGTGGTACAGGGATCTGGCCGAGGAGAAGCGCACCCAGAAGACAGCTCCAGGGCACCCTAAATGGTAGACGACACGTGGAAAAAACCCGGAGGGGCGTGTGGTGTGTCCCTTGGTGCTGCCTCTCTGTGCCTTGGCTCCTCTGTCCCTGTGAGATGCTACACACCTGGCCCTGCTCCCCAGGCTGCTGAGGACGGTGCTGGAGCGGGCGGCAGCTCTGGCTGACGCTGCCATTCAGGATGCACGAGATTCTGCGTTTTTAGGGCTCGGACAGGTCCTAAAATCAGAACATCAGAGATGGGAGGGAGATGGGAAACTGGCTCAAGACCCTCTGCAGCTCAGCCGAGGAGCTAGGGCAGGTGCACTTCCCGGGAGCATCTTTGACCTCAGTGGTCCGCGGCAGGGAAGAGCTTTCGTTGTAGTTTTTGTTTCGTGTTCATGGTTACTTTCTGGTTTAAGTGTTTGGTTTTTAAATCAGTCGGAGCTCTCCTGCAGGCCCACTCATATTTTCACGTGTGCACGTGTCACCTGGGGCTCTTACTAAAAAGCAGGGGCGAGGGCGAGGCCGGGGAACCTGCATTTCGAAGATGCTCCCGGGCGGTGCAGCTGCTTCTGCTCTGAGGCCCACGCTTAGGAAGATATGTGGGCTCCCGTTCTTCCTTCCTCAGGTGGTACTTTTGGCTTTTTTTCTGGAATCCGATAAACCTGCCTAGGAATACTTACTTTCACGACATTCAAAATGTACCCAGTTCCCACAACAGCGTAAAGTCGGCATCATTTTTTAAGGTAGAAATATATTTTTCAGAGCAAAATCCTTCCTCTTCATTCACCGCTTGTTTGTCCTGTTTGCCCACGTATTGTTTCATTGATGATTTTGTCACTTCCGGATGCTCTGTGCGATTGCAGTGAGGACCTCGTTTGTGGTGGAGCCCTGGTTCCTACCTCTGGCTGCGCACCAGAATCGCCGAAGTCCTTTTGAAAATGCGTATCCCCTCAAGCTCTATCCCCAGACCTCCTGAATCGAAATTTGAATTTCTTGAAGCCTCTATTTTTAAAAAGCTCCACGGGTAATTCTGGTAATTGGCCAGACTTGGGAACTACTAATACGGTCTGTGTATTTAAAATCTTGTGCTATGAAAACCTTCTATGAAAACAATTTTGAACTTAATTGGTTCCAAACTAAAACAATGGGAGGAATGTTTAAAAAAAGAAACCTAATGCCTTTGAAGATCTGCCTACAGATCTAACAAACGAACTCACTGGCAGCAAGGTATGATTGGCTGAGCTTTAGAGAGAGGCACTTAATTATGTTTTTGAGTCTAAAGTTGGTGTGACCAGATCATAATTCATTTTGATGTTGAGCAACTGATTCAAATCATTAAGTATACAATGGAACCATTTTTCAGCGCAGTCTATGTGCGTGCTGTGAAGTCGCTCGGGTTATTTTTCCTCTGCGTAGTCTTCTCAAGGTTAAGAGTAAACTTACCTGGTTTAAGAGTCTGCGTTTCCACCGATGTCGCATCTGGCAACTTTGATTTGTGTTGATCATGAAGTATAGCTTCCCCGTGAAAGTAATCCTCTGGCACCAGACAGTTGACCCCCGACTGGTGATCATTTCATTTCCACTGATGTGTGGATGCAGCAGGGATCCTTCAGCGCCCGGCTCGCTGGCCTGCCAGGAATATCGCTTTTCCCAAAAGCGGGTCTTTTGTCTTCACCGCTACTCCATCTAGAGATGGCGGTGGTGGTGGTGTGCATCTTTGTCTTGGATTGTGGTGGGTGTAGCCGTCTGAAGCATCGGGTTCCTTTGTCAAACACCGTAAGGCCTGCTTCACCCTATTTTCCTCTGGAACACTGTTTCGTGTGATGCTTCCACTTGCCCTGTATCGGGACGCCGGCTGCTCTCGGTGTCAGGTCCACGGTGTGCAGGCGCGTAAGCCCCTAGACTAACTCGTGCCGGCTTCGGGTGTGCAGTGCGCGCTGGTGTTCACCTGACTTGTTTATTCCTAGGGAGTGTCACTAGTGCGCCTGGGTCTCAGATGGCGAGCGGCGTCAGCCTGGGCTCCTTCAACAGCCGACCGGACGGCATGCAGCAACGGTCCTACTCTGTCTCCAGTGCCGACCAGTGGAGCGAGGCTACGGTCATTGCAAACTCAGCCATCAGCAGTGGTAAGAGAGGGCACAGCCCCACGGACCTGCGGCCACCTCGCGGTCCTCGGTTGTAAACCAGGGGCTGGACGTGACTCCCCGAGCTCTCCGAGCTCCGCTCTGAGGGCGGCCACCCTGTCGACGCTGCCCGGCCCGCCTTCCACCCGTGGAGGGCTTTATCCTTGATCGGCTGTCTCACCCGCGGCATCTCGTGTCCTTCTTTGGTGCAGGGAGCGGTAGATGTTCATTCCCACTTGACAGATTTGGAAACTGAGACCGCAGGCAGGGCTGAGACCCGACTGCAGGTGGTATGCCCCTGACCACACTTGCCTACATGATGTGGCCTGCACTTTCCATCATTAGTGTGCATTTTATGTGGTTAGGCTTTGCGGTGTTTTTGTATCAAAGGAAAACACATAATTCATTTTCCTTATCCGTTTTCCAAGATTCCTGGTATATCATCTAAGTTTTGGAGAGTCTTCCCTCTTGCCTTTTTTTTTTTTTTTTTTTTTTTTTAAGTGTGGGCAGATTCTAGGGAAACAAATGTGCACACTGGAAACTATCTTGACATATGTGTGAGCGCGTGAATTATGCAGCGTTGAGGCTGCACTTTACCACAACACGCTTTGCCTGTGGCATTTTGTCTATGGCCTGTTCACCGGTATTTAAAGGAATTCCCACTGTAGTGTGTCATCTATCAGACAGGGTTTTAGAGTAATTTTAGCATAATTTGTCCTAATTAAAAGATTCAGCATCAGGTCTTCCCTATAGACCCAGCAGCTGCTGCAGCAGGACGTGTGCTTTGGATAAACATCATCCTTATTTCTAGTTACTCCACGCCCCTCCATCAGACGCCGCCGAGCAGAGGCCTTAAAGAAAAGACATCTCCAAACCAAGGAGGAGGAGTGAGGTCTCGAAAGGCAGCTCCAGCGGGTGCCATAGCGGCGCGGGCCTGGGGCCTACGGACCGCATCGCCCTTGCCCAGCGCGCTCCCAGCTCCTTCCTCAGACAAAACAGGACGCTTCAGTAGAGAACGAACGTCTACCTCCAGCCTCTTCAGGGACTGGGCGTTCCACCTTTCGTCTGAAACCGTGACAGCACCTTAAGACGCTCAATGAAGAGGCTGAAGTCATTATAAATTAACCGCGTACAGTTTATTCCCTTGTAACGCGACAGCTGTGCGTTCATAGCCGTCAGGTGCCCCGACAGGCCTGCCGGGGGCCTTCTCAGCAGACACATCCGTGCTCCAGGCAGAGGCCCCCGACCTGCCGAGCAGGTGGCCTTGGCAGGCGGCCTTACCTCTGCAAGCCTCTGTGTTCTAATCTTAAATGGGTGTGTCCTTCTCTCCCTTGCGTGGTCAGTAGGTATGTAGGGCAGTGTCCATCTGTGGCTTCTGTCACTGAGCATCTGCTGTGGTTGCCATGGTTACTTTTTTTAGGGGGGCAAGCAGTTCACATGCTTAATTGCATTATCAAATACTTGGAAATGCAGCCGTTTTTCGATGAGCATTACCCTTACTGTCTGAGTGGGTTCATTCTGGCACCCTCTGAGAAGGTGCGCGCCCACGTTTGAGGGGGGCAGGAGTCATAAGCTGGCTCTTCCCGGCCTGGTGCCCACACTGCCCTGCCCAGCAGCACCCTTTCTAAAGCTTTCCTCCTGTGAGTGAGAACTGTCGGGTCACCACCACAGCCCGATGAGGGCGGCGGTCTCTAGGTTCTGTTCCCTGTGTGCCATAGGAGTTATATTTGGGGGGGGGGGGGGGTGTTAGAAGAACAGGTTCCTGAACAAGAGCCTCACCCCAAGTCTTTGCCTCCCCACACTCAGAATACTTTTACACAAAAAGCATTGGAAGCAGCCTATTAACCTAAAATCCACTCTTTACAGATATTCCATTTGCATAATTATCGCTTTGATAAAGACTCCCTAGCTAACTTTCCCTCTACCCAAGAGCTCTTTGCCTCTGGTCATGTCTGTATGCCAAGGCACCTCCACACCGTCACATCAGAGACTCCGTGAGCGCCAGACCCTTGATTTGGTGAGAAGCCTCTTCCCACGGAAGGTGATCGTATTGGTCCGTACGGGCATATTTATAAAGTACCTGTACGACTGAGGTTGCCAACGGATGAATGCTGTTTTTAAATTTACAGAGCGATTTCTCACATGCCAACGCCCCGGGTGTCCATTGTTCTATCACACTGTGTGTTTGTGAAAGACTAGCTAGGCTTCCTGATGCCCCAGAGCTTGAACCGTGAACACAGGAGATGAGAAACCAGTCTGTGCCCTGGTACAAGCCTACTGCGGGATGTGGATGGAGAAAGCTTGGGCTGAAATTGTGCAGGTAGTTTAAGGATGGAGACATTTAATCAAGGAAGACTTCCCAAAGAGACTGAAACTTGAGCAACGTTTCGAGAACCAGATGGATTGTGTGTGTGCAAAACCACAGGAAGAAGTTGTTCTAAACATGAAGGCAGTTTGGACAAACTTGAAGAGGAGGAAAGGGCAACATGGAACAGCCGAGGGGCCACAAGGAAGTGCAAGGTATTAGTTGGAATGCAGGAAAATGAGGACAGAGAGGAAGAAGAGAGATGAGTATTAAGGGGTCAGAATTGCAAAATTAATTAGCATCTTATTTTAAGGCTTACAGCTGACACTTTAAATAGCAAAGATCCAGAGAGACAACAGAATGTTGTACAGAAGTAAGATTCCTATAGCTTCTCAGGGATCTTCCTTCACGCCTATATTTTCTAAGGATGGATGGTATGTCACACACAAGATATGATTGAAAAGAGAAACAGTAGTAATGATAATAAGAGCTAATACTGGGCTTCCCTGGTGGCGCAGTGGTTGAGAATCTGCCTGCCAATGCAGGGGACACGGGTTCGAGCCCTGGTCTGGGAGGATCCCACATGCCACGGAGCAACTAGGCCCGTGAGCCACAACTACTGAGCCTGCGCATCTGGAGCCTGTGCTCCGCAACAAGAGAGGCCGCGACAGTGAGAGGCCCGCGCACCGCGATGAAGAGTGGCCCCCGCTTGCTGCAACTAGAGAAAGCCCTAGCACAGAAACGAAGACCCAACATAGCAATCAATCAGTCAATCAATAAATCTTTAAAAAAAAAAAAAAAAGAGCTAAGATTTATTGAGGGCTTCACGTGGATCATCACATTTGATCCCCGTGGAGTGGATACTGCTCTTAGCTCCATTTTCCAGGTGGGGAGACTCTGGTACAGAAGGGTTCAATATTGCTTGTCCAGAGTCACGTCCCGGTAAGGCTGGGATGTGAACCCAGGTGGCCTGATTCTAGGCCTTAGAGTCTACGTCAGCACTTCTCAAGATATGCTTCCCAGACCTGTGGCGGCAGCATCCCCTGGGAACTGGTTAGAAATGCAGACTCGGAAGTCCCATCCCAGACCCACTGAATCTGAAACTCAGGGGTGGGACTCAGCAACCTTTGGGCCAGCAAACCCTCCATGGAATGATGCTGCATGCTGAAGTTTGAGAACCATTGCTCGAAATCCTTGCTTCTCAGTGTGGTCCACAGACTAACTGGTATCTGACAGCCCCTGGGAGTTGCCTAGAATTGCATAGTCCCAGGCTCCAGCAAGACTTCCTGGATCAGAGTGCACGTTGTCAAGAATCCTGGGCCATTCGGGTCCACCTGGATGTGGAGTAGCCTTGTCTGCCTGTGGCCAGAGTAATGTCCTGGCTTCCCTCCCGTTAGTACCATCCTGCCAGACGCCGAGCAGTTGTTAATAAAATCAGGGCACAGGATCTGACGGCTGACTTCAAGAAAACACATTTATGAATGGATTTCAAGACCTCAACTTGGGCATCCACGTTCCCTGCCATGCTTGGAAAATAATCACAAAAGAAACAAACAATGATTAAGAGCTCTCTGTCGTGCTTTTTCTCTTTACGTCGCAGTGAAATACAAACTCCACCCTCTTTTTTTTTTTTTTTTTTTTTTAAATCATTTTCTCTCCCTCACCCCAGTCTCTGGTTTGGATGTCAGAGTCATAAAAAAGCTTACACTGTGCTATCAGCAGGGACAGGGAGAAGTAAGCAGCTTTTGAATCCAAATGCCCATGTGTTGGTGAATATGCCTTCCCATTGTCCCACATTTTTATTGTACATGATAATACATAACATTGGGATTCCATTTTTCTCTGCCCCCTTGTCCACACTAAATTAAGACTTTGGCTCCAGAGAACTCTGTAAAGTCTTCCCCTTTAGACGCACAGGTACCCTGGGGGTTTCTGTCTTTTAAGCAGCTGTGAGCAACTCCTAATTAGATAGATGACTTTGTGGTGTGTGAAACTACAAAACAGGAGGTTCTGGTTAAATTAAGGGGGGAAAAAAGAAGAATCCATTCTGTGAAATGCAGTGCCCCACTGCTTTATGACTATTACTGCTGTAAGGTTTTACATTTAAGTACCTGAGGTTTAAAATTAAATGTCTAATATAATTTGGCGTTGCTAACGTGAGAGCCGCATCTGCCCTTAGAGGAAATGCAGGCAGCTCAGCTCAGGGTTTCAGATTGCTGTCTGCCAGCTTGCAGCACAGAGGATTGGGTCCCACTCCGACTAAGCACCACATGCTGCTCCGCGTAATTTTTTAAATGCAGAAACATATTCATCTTGAGCTTCTGCGTTGAAAAAGGCTGTTCCAGTAGTACATGAAAAATTAATTTTTTTACATTTTTCCTCACTCTCCTAAGTGTTTGACAGAAGTAATTTTTGCAGCAAGAGAGAATAAAAACTGGTGGCTGTAAATTCCTGTCCTGGAACCTCTTGTGTAGATTCTTTATGGACCCAGAATTGATCTACATGTCAGACCCTGTTGTGGTTTAAACTGTTTATCACGGTAATGGCAGGAGTGAGCCTGTGAACACCAGCTTATAATCCTGGGTGAAAGAAATTGGTGTTTGCAGTCAGTGAAGGGGCAGCTCAGCTTTATTGATAGATTCAGAACAATTATCTCTGCAACAACTATTGGCTGAGAATTCTCTGCAATCTCATTGGGAGCCTGTGACTTTTTTTTTTTTTTTTTTGATTAATCATTTCTCTATAGGTCGTTTTCTCTAGAAGTGCTAGCCAAGAGTTAGTATGACTGTGGGTAGCAGGGGACCCCCGGGAGGGTCATTTGTAGTATACTGAGTTGTCATACGTTGCTCCGAGGCAAAATGCATTTTCAGGTGCACCGCACCTGTGCTGAGGGCCCGAGCCAATGCCGTGAACCCTGTGCATCCGTCTGCAAGTGGTCCTACGTGTCTCGGCAAGCCTGGCGGCCTGCCACACCATCTCCTGCCACTGCCAGCTGTGGGCTGAGGGTCTCAGTGGTGGCCGTTGCCGTGGCAGCCAAACTCCCCGCTCCTCTTGACTGTCAGGTTGTTCTGATGGCTCCACCCCATCTCTGATTGCTTCATTCCAAGAGTTAATCTTCTGCCACCCTGGCCGCCCATCACCGCCAGTACTGCACTGCGTCAGATGACTCTTGAACATTTCACTTCCGCCTGCCTCCTCCAGGCCACCGTCCAGCCTTGTCAGCCTCAAGTGTAAAAACCATACCCATCTTTCACTCTTCCACATGGAAGGTGTGTGTGTGCCCATTTCCTTCTAACCATTTAACCACACATCTTCCCACCAGAATCTATGGTTATTAGACAACCAATCTTGAATCTGAAGCGCTTGCATTTTTGCTAACTTTTAAATATTTTTTGTCATCATGGACGTTTTTTACAAGGCTTGTTTTAATGGCAGAAGTTAGAAACACGGGTTTCAGCTCTGGTCGTTGTGTCCTGCACTTCCTTTGGTTTCTCCTTTCTCATAGAGCCAGCCTCAGGAGGGGCAGGCAGCCCTGCATTTGAGATTACAGAGAGCATGCTGTAACTGTGGGTTCTGGGAAGGTTTACTGTCAGTTCATTAATTTTAATTTTTACAGCTTGAGCACTTTTTTTCTCTCCTTGGAGTCTATGCTAACAATTTTATCATGTGACCAGCAGGTGGTGGTAGTGTGACACTACCGCTCCCACCTTTTTTTTTTTTTTTTCCTTTTTAATTCAAGTATAGTTGATTTACAATAGTGTGTTAGTTTCAGGTGTACAGCAGAGTGATTCAGTTATACATATATATCTATTCTATTTTGGATTGTTTTCCATTATAGGTTATTACAAGATACTGAATGTAGTTTCCTGTGCTATACAGTAGGTCCTTGTTGGTTACCTATTTTATGTACAGTAGTATGTATCTATTAATCCCAAATTCCTAATTTATACCCCCTGTTTCCCCTTTGGTAACCGTAAGTTTGTTTTCTATGTCTGTGAGTCTGTTTTCTAAATAAATTCAGTCATATCATTTTTTCAGATTCCACCTGTAAGTTATATCATACGATATTTGTCTTTATCTGACTTACTTCACTTAGTATGATATTTTCTAAGTCCATCCATGTTTTTGCAAATGGTATTATTTCATTCTTTTTATAACTGAGTAATATTCCATTTATATGTGTACCACATCTTTATCCATTCATCTGTCAATGGACATTTAGTTTGCTTCCATGTCTTGGCTATTGTAAATAGTGCTGCTGTGAACATTGGGGGTGCATTTATCTTTTCAAATCGAGTTTTCTCTGGATATATGCCCAGGAGTGGGATTGCAGGATCATACGGTAGCTGTATTTTTAGTTTTTTAAGGAATCTCCATACTCTTCCCCACAGTGGCTGCACCAATTTACATTCCCACCAGCAGTGGAGGAGGGTTCCTTTTTCTCCACACCCTCTCCAGCATTTATTGTTTGTAGATTTTTTGATGGGCATTCTGACCGGTGTGGGTTAATACCTCACTGTAGTTTTGATTTGCATTTCTCTAATAATTAGCGATGTTGAGCATCTTTCCATGTGCCTGTTTGGCCATCTTACCTAGAGTCTGAATTTGTACAGCTGCCTCTCTGTGTCAGGAGCTTGACATCTAATGCCCATTTCCTGAGAATCATTATCCCTGTTTCATAAGTGAGGTTCCAAAGGGTCGAGAATCTTAAGACCACACTCTTAATAGCCAGGATTCAAACCCAGGTCTTTCTGATTCCAAAGCTTATAGTTTTCCCCTCTGCTATTTTTTTTAAAGGAGAAATGAATTCTTAGTATTAAAACAACGTATCATAAGAATTGTTTATCTTTTCATAGAGCTTGCTTTTTAAGGGAAGGTAGACATTTTCCCTTCTCTCACTTCTGCTGAACTTTGCCTTTCTCATCTGTTTCTCCCAAATCTTGGCTGGCATTCAGAAACCATTCCCTGGGGCTTGTCATCAACCTTCAGCTAAGCTCAGAATTAAAGGACCCGTGGGCTCTCATCTCAAAGCTGGGCACGCCCGGTCTCGGCCGCTGCGGTCTGTTCCCCCCACCAGGCTCGTCGTCGGCCTAATTAAAGGGATGACCCCAGTTCCCTTCTGCAGGCAGAACCTGCTTCCCTTTCTCTGCATGGGACCGAGGAGAAAGCAGAAGCTTCCTAGGGTATCTGGCCGCAGGGGGTAAAAGGTGTATTTTTTTCCTCCCAGTCAGAACGTTGTTACTTTGTACTTTGCCTCCTCAGTTCCTTCCTAACAGCTATTTCTAGCAGCAGGTGCTGACTAGGGGAAACGCTGCCCCGGTATCAGACCGGGAGCAGGAGATTGCATACCTGCAGGCCGGCCGTTCTCTTGTTGCCTGGCAAACGTCTAGAAATCATTTTAAACAGATGTTAGAGCAGGATACTGTTGCCAGTTGCTATGGTACCTGGACCATATCTTTTGGCCTCTCTGGCCCTCGGTATCTTCATCTAGACCAGTGGTTCTCAACCAGGGGTGATTTTGTGTATCCCTCCCCTGGGGACATTTGGCAGTGTCTGGAGACAGTTCAGGTTGTCACAGTTGAGGGGGTTGGAGGGGTTTGCTACTGGAATCGAGTGGGTGAAGCCAGAGAAGCTTGTGAACCCCCCGCAGTGCACAGGGCAGCTCCCCACGACAGAGGACCATCTGGTCCAAAGTCAGTAGCGCAGAGGTCCAGAAACCCTGGTCTGGACAGTGAAGACTTGGGTTTTATGGACCCGAGCAGCCACCGTCACTGTGTTCCACCGTGGATTAAGTGATCATCCTTCCCAAAGAAAAGGGAGGCTGTTTCCTTTCTTGAGAGAATGACTACAGCCAACCCAAGCAGTGCCTTGTCCGCAGCGAGACTTTCAACTCAGCTTCCCAGACCGTTCCCCAAGGCAGAAGGCGGGGGTCGTACCAGCCCCATGGCAGTTCTGCTGCTACTACCAGTGATGATGTCACATGACATCCGTCCAGCACTCCCTGCCTGTCAGGCACGAGGACCCGGGAGAGGAGGGCTAGTGCCATCCCCGTTTTAGATGAGGAAACAGAGGTAGCAGCAGACCGGTGGCCAAGGCTGGACTGCATCTCAGGCTGTGTCTCAGCCTCCACTGTGCTGTACTTTGAACCACCACGCTCAGCTGCCCCAAGAACTCTGCCTCAGGGAGACCCGGGATGGCCTTGACCCTCGGCCTGTGTTGAGGACACGCGGACGACACACATTGGCGGGTGTAATCTCAGCATCTTCCCTATTCAGAGAGCACAAAATGGGTCAGGCTAACAAAGTGAAACTAAGATAAATATCCTGCATTCAGATTCAGCAAACCAACTGTGCACACGTAGAATGGGGAACCCTGCCTCGACGAGGCTGACCTGGGTGTATCTCATCTGCCGAAATGCCGTCGAGACTTACTCTGCCCTAAGAGAAGGAGAGGTCTCTTTTGTGGGACCACACTTCCAGAAGGACACTGGCAAATGGGGATTGTTCACAGCAGTGGGTGGGCATGTAGAGAAGGCTCTGGAACCCACGTCAGAGATAGGGATGGAGGAATTGGGAGGTGGGAGGGGCCTCTGGGGCAGGGGCGTCCCTGGTCCTGCTCTGGAGGGTGCTTTAAAAAAGTACTGGCTCCTGGGACCAAGGGCTGGAGATGGGCTTCTTTGGCCCTGGGGTGGAGCCTGTGCACCAGATGTTCCCAGGGGGCTTGTTAGGTGCAGCTGGGATTGAGGTCCACTCTTCTGGAGCGGAGGTCGGGGTTGAACACTGCATGCGAATGGCGGTCAAGGTAACAAATAGGAGCCTTACCCTGTGAACGTCCAGAGAATTGAACTCGGAACAGTGGGTCAAAGTTACAGGAAAGAATTGTGACCATTTTTTTTAATCTTTATTGAAGTGTAGTTGATGTACTATGTTGTGTTAGTTCCTGCTGCACAGCAAAGTGAATCAGTTCTACATATACAGATATCCACTCTTTTTTAGATTGTTTTCCCATATAGGCCATTAAAGAGTATTGGGTAGACATATACACACTACTATATATAAAATGGATAAACTAATAAGGACCTACCGTACAGCACAGGAATTGGGACAATTTTGACACAAAGTAGCGTAAAGTAATATGATACAGCATAATTTTTCAAAACGACTCTTTCAAAAATTTTCCTCTTGAATCTTTCACCTTCTCCCTCACCTGATGACCCTCTTTAAGTCTCACCAGTGAAATAGGGGAAGGCGCATACTCACCTTCCCAACCCCACGCCCCAGCTGCACCTGGAGCTGCAGCCTCTGGTCTGCTTCCTGCTGGCCAGGGGCTGGGAGGTCCCTGCCCTTGTGAAGTGTCGCTCCTTCCACCTCTGGACCCATCACCTCTCACTTCCAAAGGACTCTGCCTCTGCAGTTACCCTGTCTGCTTCCTGTACCGTCAGATTCTCCCGGATGTTGGGTCCCTCCGTTCAGCAAACAGGCCTGCTCCGGCATCTCCCATCCTGGCTCCGTGGCCCTCTGACCTTCCAGCCCCTTCTCAGCCTCCTTCTCCATACACCCTTCTGGGACTCCTGTCTACACTCAGTGTCTCCAGCTGCTCACCAGGTGCTTTCTCTTTGATCCGTCCCGATCTGTCCTCCCTCCCCGCACTGCCCGGACACCGCTCTCATCCAATGCCGGGCCACGCACTCTGTCCACCCCAGGTACAGCGTGGTTCCCTTCGCCACCTGCTTCTTAGCGATGGGCAGCCCAGTGACCGCTCCATCGTGCTGGAAACTCTCTCTTCTCTTGGCTTCTCTGACGACAGAGAAGGGAAGAGTGTGTGCGAAGGCTGGGAAGGGCATGTGTCTGGGGAGCTTTGTGGGGTGGGTAATGAAGGGACTTAGCTGGAGACAAGGCATCAAGGTAGGAAGGGTGATTAGAAAAAGGGTCCACAAAAGGTTTGGACTCGAGTCTGGGCAGTCAAGTGCCCCCCTCATGGTTTTCAGGGAGCAGTGATTGTGACTTTTACAAGCCAACTGCTGAGTCAGCATGGGTTATCATCTGGTGTAGAAAGACGAGGCAGAGGTGGGTTAGGAGGGAGGGAGGTAGTCCAAGCCCAGAAACCCCTGATTCTCCTGGAACTCTATAGAAGTCTCCAGTAGAGTTGTCGCTGAAACTTGCCATTTCCCATCCCACTGGTATTTTTAGTAACATCGTTACTAAACATTCTCATTGGTCTCAATGCAACAACGTGTTATTAATGTAAATTGTTAAAGCTTCCTAAAATACAGAAGTCTAAAATTTTACAGTTACTTAGTTTTTTTGTTTGGTTGTTTTTTGGTCCCAGCAGTTTTAGTTGCAAACTTGCAATTTTAGGGTAATTTTTTTAACAGATAGAAAGCATCATTTACTGCCCCGCATCCAATAACATATAGGTGGAGTAGCATAAAAAGATTCGTCAAATGTATATGCCATTTCTCCAACTGGAAAGAAAACTTTCAGTGAGCTTTTGCATTTGCAACATTAAACCATCTGATTTTATAACATTGTATATTTTTAAGCAATATAGAACTTTTTCTCATGATTTTATACCACTTTTGGGCCAGGAAAATATTCATTTTTTATTCCTCTGCTTTGCTCAAGTCCTCAATCTAGGAATCAAATAGCTTAAGAAACTAAAGTGATACTGTCTCCCTGGTGACTTTTTCAGTTATTAGAATAAAATTTGGTCAGATCTTTTTCCATCCTTCCCTTGCTTCCTATTATTTACAAATGCATACAAAGAGGGAAAGACGTAATGGGCTTAAAATTTTTTAGATACTGATAAGAAAGAAAGGAGTGGAAGTAAAGGTAGCAGAGGAGTGGTTATAAAAATACAATTGGTTGTAATATGGTTAGAAGGAAATAGGTAGGTGGATAGATGATAGATAGATAGATAGATAGATAGACAGATAGATAGTTAATAGACAGATAAAGATAGATAGGGTTAGAGAGAGATTGTGGGTGGTTGGATGGATGGATGGATCAATGGACAGATAAGATTAGGTAGGTAGATAGGGTAATAGATGATAGATAGATAGATAGAGATAAAAATAGGGAGATAGATCGGGGTGGGTGGGTGGGTGGGTGGGTGGCTGGCTGGCTGGATGGATGGATGGATGGATAAGATAAGTAGGTAGGTAGGTAGGTAGGTAGGTAGGGTGAGAGATGATTGATTAGATACAGCTGACAGGTAGCTTTGTACAGATCAGGGTCATCATCAAACCCTCTGTGTATTTACTCCTTTAGTACTTGTACATTACTTTGGTTTTGCATTCTTAAACTTCTTTCAATGAATATATCTTTCCTTACATCTTTGCTTTATTATCTGACAGATAAGGTTATTAACAGAAAGTGATATTAATATTAATTACATGATACTAAAAATTTTATGTCATGAGGAAACAGATGGTTATTTTAAATGACTTAAAATTTTACTCTTTTATAGGAAGAAACATTTTAAACATATTTTGTTATAAATGCTATTTTAATTGCTACATTATTTCTGCAGTGGGATTCTTAAAATCTTACTACGTGAGCAGGGAAATGTTTGTCTATATATGTCAGAATCTCTTAAAATGTGTACTTATTTACAAGGAAATAATTATAATTACATTTAAAATGTAGTATTGGGGAGCTTGATATTATTGATAAATACCTTACACAATTCCCACACCTGATCTCTCCATCGGGTTTCAGTTCAGGATCTCAGCTCTGACATGAGAGTTGCTCTCTGCAGCATTTAGCCAAGATTGCAACCATACCAGTTACCTTTTCACATGGGCGTTCTATATTTCAGAGTGTTTATAAGCATATAGTCCCTAGCTGGACTCTGAAATTATAAAGCATTGCTACTTTGGAAATGTTTTCTATGTATCATATAATTAGAAAACAGAAAAATGTACTTCGAAATTTTAAGCTTAATTTTACGAGATTGGAAAACTCACCTTGCAACCAGCTGTTGGCTCTTGGTTCATTTCGTATCAAGCTTTGCACTGACGCAAAAAGTGAAATAAGCATCTCCACTCCCCAAAACAGCCCTCAGAAATCCTCTGTCTGAGGGCTGTTTTCCTTCGATGTCAAGATGTCCCAGAAGCACCACCTCACCATCTCCCTTCGAGGCACCTTTATGGTGAGGGTACAGAGGGACATTGAAGTCTGGGGGCCCATCAGGCCCCCATCAATCAGAAGGCAGTGGTAGCGCCAGCAAGACATGCAGTTCAGGCCCCCAGATAAGATTTGTAAGCCAGCAGCGTCCATCCGGGCCACCCATTCTGGAAAAATTATCATCCTATGATACCATCTAAAGCAGTCAAGGTTCGGGTTATTGCCTGAATCAGCACCTGGTTTTTATACACGTCTGTCTTCCCAGGACGCTGGCAAAACTGTAAACCAAAGTGTTAGCCATCAAATCACGTGAATATGAGTTCCTGGACAGTTAATTTTTTTTAAAGAAATTATTTGTCCTTTCAAACAATATTCATTTTTTTCCCGTAGCACTGTGTTCATTATGCTCTGTTTTTCACTTTTAAAATTCTTTGATTTCTAGAAGCCTGGATGATAGATGTACTCATGTAAAAAGTGCCACCAGTCAATGATGTGACATCCGTCCATCATGGGGCTAAAACACAGAGTATCACATTGGTGTCAGTTATGCATACTTCAACCTACGCTAGGAAGCCTTTCTTCCTCCTTCTAGCAAGTGGGTTAACTACCTTATCCCTTCTTTCATTTTTGCAATAATAACTTTGCATTTTTCCTAATTATAAAACGCTACATTTTAGAAAAATTAAAAATGCAGAGAAGCTTTTTGCTGTTAAAACTCCTACCCTAAGCTTTTAGTTTGGGGGATGTGTACCCTTCCAGTGCATATGTCTGTGTTCTTACTTATTGCCAAAAGTTGGATTACATCGTAACTGGCTTTAATTACAGATGTGTTAAGTTTCTCTACTCTATCTAAAAACAGTTCAGGCATAGGAAACCACCTCCGTGACCATCAGCAGAGGACTGGTTAAATGAATTAACAGTAAAGCCCCACAAAGGGATGCCACATAGCCCTGAAAATGTTGCCTTCCGTGTACTAACTTGGCAAGATGTTCATGTAAACGCCAGGTGTCACCGTGCTGTGAACCGGCTTCAGCATCACCCTCGTGTGGTCCCACCCACTCTGGGGCCTGGTCCCGTGCTGAGCTGGGGAACCTCTCCCCGTGCACACATGGCCTCCCTGCCCTCATGTCCCATCAGATGCCACCTTGTCCGTGAGGCCTCTGTGTCTCCCAACTTACAATTGCCCACAGCCCTGTTCCCTGCTTTACTGCCTCCATACCACTCTCACCTTCCAACCTTCGTAATTCACTCGCTGATTTTATTATCTGTCATCTTCCCCACTAGAATGTACGCTTCTTTTTTTTTTTTTTAATTTATTTATTTATGGCTGTGTTGGGTCTTCGTTTTCTGTGCGAGGGCTTTCTCTAGTGGCGGCAAGCGGGGGCCACTCTTCATCACGGTGCGCGGGCCTCTCGCTATCGCGGCCTCTCCTGTTGCGGAGCACAGGCTCCAGACGCGCAGGCTCAGTAGTTGTGGCTCACGGGCCTAGTTGCTCCACGGCATGTGGGATCCTCCCAGACCAGGGCCCGAACCCGTGTCCCCTGCTTTGGCAGGCAGATTCTCAACCACTGCGCCACCAGGGAAGCCCAGAATGTACGCTTCTTACGGGCGAGGACTCCATCTGGTTCACCTCTCTGTTCCCAGGGCTGAGAACGGGGTGCCCAGTGAGCTTTCCCTCAGGCTTATATAATGTACCGATGTTATTCGCCCTGCGGTAGCCCTGGATTAGTGCTTTAGACACATTGCTCATTAAATCTATTACAGTTCTGTGTGGCAGTGCTCTTATCCTCATTTTAAATGAGAAAACTGAGTCTTAGAGAGTCTGAATAACTGGCCCCAGGTCACACAGCTGGCAGGATCACACGTTTTATGCGTAGATGGGCTGGGCAGGGTATGTGTAAAGGGCTCCTGGATGGAAAGAGTGTGGGGTGAGGGAGTTATACGAGATCTTAACTGTTTTCCCTTGTTGCCTTTTCAGCTTTCAGAAATGAATACCTATTATTTATGTAAAAATTTTTTTAAGTTATTTCCAATGTGAATTCTGTAGTTAGAAAAAACACAAATGAAGCCATGAACATTTGAGAATTTCCACTTGCACTTTATTAGTAGCAAATATAATTCAGTTTGCAACTTTAATTGATCAGAAAAGCGTGGTCCTTGACTGGCGTTGGTAAAGCCAAGAAGAGCAGAGCAGGCAGGAGGGGGGGCATTTGAGGCTTTGGGGGCAGGGAGGAGAAGGGGAGCGGGGCTGTGGTGGGGCAAACAGAGACCAAAGTCAGGGTGCCTGGGTCCCTGCCCCCAGTCTGCCACTTGCCACACAGGGGAGACAGTTACAGAGGTACCAGGAGACCCAGTTCAATTCAGAGCAACCAGGTAGAGTCATGGGGAAGCTGTGCAGAGCCTGTCCTGTCTCCCGGAAAGCAGACGTCGTACCGGCAGTAACTGGAATTATTCACATGCAGGAAGTGTCCATGGTAGGGTGAATCACAGTTTCATTGCATTTCATTTCGTTGCATTGAGCAAATTGCAATGTTTAATAGTCAGTGAATGTTCTCATCTGCGTGGACCCAGAACAAGGCTCTGAATCCCAGTCGTGCCCGGCCCCTTCTCCTGCCCGCACAAGCACGGCTTGAACAAATAGGCTTCTTCCTGAGACTTTCCAGATGTGAAGTCAGATATAGTCAGATACTTAAGTATATAATTTTGTTACTGATTTTCTTTCATGTATTAAAGTTGAATTTGTGGGCATTCCCTGGTAGTCCAGTGGTTAGGACTCCACACTTCCGTTGCAGGGGGCACGGGTTCGATCCCCGGTCAGGGAACTAAGATCCTGCAAGCCGCGCAGCGCGGCCAAGAAAAAAGTTGAATTTGTAAGAACAATGGCTATAACACTTCAAAAGAGAGTGGTGGCAGGGCTGTGCTTTTCGAAAGAGCTAGAAGATACTGTGCAATTCCTAATTATGCCTCATCTCAGCCTAGTTTTCTGCACTGTGTCTCCATGCCATCATTTTGTTCTCTTTCTTCACAATAGAACAGATCTGCTCAAACCCCCTGAGTGTCCAAGGCTATATAGATTTGCCACTTGGAGCATGCCTCCTGAATCCCATTCTTGGGCCCGTTTTGCATATAAAGCTTATACGAAGTGCCGAGCTCTTTTCACGAATATCGACATCTTCTTTTCTCCATTTTCCACTCACCCTCATGAAATAAGGGCAGAAACACGTTGAGCTGTCCTAGGTACCTAAACACCCTGGCAGAACCCAGCGAGCCCAGCCACACCGCACCCTACCCACTAGCTGCATCCCGTGGCCTGCGGGATGTTCTGGGAACTTAGACAACTGTAGCTCTAAAGGTCAGACTCGCTTCCTCTGGAAAAGACAGAAGAGACGCCTTCACCTGTGAGAAAGTGTCCTGAGATGCAGGATTAGAAAACGAACTTGAATTTCATGGAAGAAAATACGTAACGCCTATTATTTCTTCCTTTTCTGAGCCAGAGCCAGGAAATCAGAGAGGACACTAAAAACAGCAACAGAACTGCTCCCCAGAGCCCTTCGCTGCTGGGATCTGGAGGGTGAGGTGGCGGCTAGTTAAAGCCGCTCAGGGTCGGGACGCATCTGCGCTGCCGTCTGAGGCTGCGGGAGACGGGGTGACCGTGGGCTTATAGCCCCAGTGGACCTGGATGAACGTGGAGTAAGGCCTTTCCAGTCTCGTGCCCAGGGGACCCTAAAACCCCTCCCTCCTCGGATTCCCGGAGTGTCCTCCACCCTCGCAAGTGACAGAATCCCAGTGAAGAACAGCAGAAGCCGCCCGGTCCCAGCCTCGGCTGTGCTGTAGCGCGTCACCGGCTGTGTGGGCAGGGACAGTTGGCCAGAGTGCGTTCGGGAGAAAATTATGGATGGACGGAAACCCTCTGCAGGGGTGGGGCGGGGGGGAGAAGAGGCAAAGGCATGTGTTCCCGAGGAATGGGGGCAGGGGCACCGTGGAGGCAGCGAGGAGGCCTCACCCTGGTTGGGGAGGCTGGTGGGGCGTCACTGCTTCTAACCTCACCCCAGGGGATACAACAGACAGCAGTGGGAAGAATGGGAACGGGCGGTCCTTGCACGGATAGCAGGCGGCAGATTCCACTCCTCGGCTGGGGCGCCGCATCCTTCACCGACCCTGGTGCCGGCCACAGGGGGGGCTGGGCTTCTGCTTAAGGAAGAAGAGGAAAATGTCAGTTATTATGTTTGGGAGCACAATCTTATCTCTCATTTTATTTTACAGCCATTTCCCCAAAGATCCACCCTAGTATCTGATTGAACTATATTGACAAAATTTCTAGCCACGATAAGGAAAATGCTTTGAACTCAAAGCAGATCCAACTCAGGATCTCCAAACACTTTCTTTATTGTTGTATTTTATTGCGTTTTATTTTACTTTTGCCAGGACAAAGCCCAAATTCCAAGACAGTGCTAGAAGTTAAAATGATAAAATTAGAGTAGTACAAATGAAGTCAGTTCTTTTTTAAAAAGAATGTTCTGGAGTGAAGGCTAAATTATTAATCGCTTTTTGTCAGAAGTAATTTAATCTTAGTTTTTAAACACCGTCATTAATTTTAGAGGTTACGCTCCGATTTCTCATTTTTGTGGAAAAGACAAAATAAGAGTCACTCATTTGGCCAATATTATTAAACCATTGAAAAAGGGCCAGTATTATTAAACTGCTGAAAAAGGCTGTACTTTAAACACCACTTCAGAAATGAAATGATTTTTGGTCTGTGGTTTTGAATGGAGATATTATTCATGGTATCTTCATCCATGGGGTTATTGGTAGGGACAACTATCCCAAGTATAATATTCGACAGATTTTCTGGCAAGTTAAGATGATTATCTGTCACATAACAAACTTCTCCAGCATTTACAAGTCCCAGGCATGTTTTTTGTTTGTTTGTTTTTTGTTTTTTTGACTTGAGATTGACATGAAATCATCATGAGATTCAATAGCATAGAACACAAAAATTTAGGGTAGGTTTTTAGAGGGGCTTTTCGACTTTCAGGAAACCTTACTTGCCCAAAACTTAATAACCATGATTATTAGATTTCCTTTGAACTTTGTTCTTTTTGTCATTTTCAGAAATGATGGCAGAGTGGGATTAAGGTTGTGGTGACCATATGTTACTAATTATGCTGGGCAACAGGCATAACCTGGGATCGTACCAGGCAAAGCAGGGTGATTGTCACCCTAGTCAAGGTGGCTCATCTGAGTACCATTATGTGCAGCCTTTGTTCCTCATGGGTACTCTCCATGAGAGTTACTCTTTTTATTCCAGTACAAAACCAGCAGTATCCTTGTAACCTAGGTGATCAGAATCTTGGGCTTCAGGTGCATGGCACCGTGCCAGCCTGCCAGGCCCTGCATGGACTGGGCAGTTTTGGCACCATCAGAATCTAGAACTTGCCAAATGTAGGAAGCTCTCGCTCAGGCTCCTTCGAAAGAAGGAGAAATCTTAACTACAGATGTGGCGTGGAAACAAAACAGCCCACTCTGATCTACTCAGTTGCCCTCTGGCTTGGGGAACCTTTTATCATCCTGCCTAATATGTATTTGTGACCTGGTCAGTATTTTAAATACAGTTGTTGTAAGAGTGTAATCAGAAGTGAAAGGTCATTGGCCTCATCTTCTTAATACCACACCAGACTGATTCCAGAATTCAAAGTACAGACGACCTGAATGTCTCAAGTTCTTTATTCAAATGAATTCAGCCCCAGCCCTCAACTGCCGCTAGTTGGAGACATGAGTGAGTTGAATACATCTAGTGTTCAGGCAGAGGAAGTGAGAGGTTAACCCCAGCCTTGGAATCTACATAAAATATGTAGCACAGTCATTAGTCATCAGCAGCAGGTTAGCAAAATTCTAAAACAGCAGGAAAGAGAAATGTTCTCTTTTCGGTGGCAGTTAAATCATCTCACACTTTTCCAAAAAAATTTTTCATAGGACAAATCCTCACATTTAACTATGGAGTTGTCCCATATTTTTATGAAAAATGTTTATTCTGTTAGAAGGGTATATAGGTAGGAAACAGGTAACCAAGGCAGCTCACGATGCAAATTTAGGTAAATGTATTCTGAGTACCTCTTGCATCCACACGTCCAGTATAGAATTACAAGTGGATTTGTTTGGTTTTTGCACTGTTAATTGTATCTGTTTTTTTAAACACATAGTGTCTTCCTGCTATTTTCCCAGGACCTAAAACAGTGCTTCCCACAAAGCGGGTGCTGGGTAGTTATTTGTGGGCTGGTTGTCTGTGTGCACACGTGCAAACGCTCTCTGAATATGTAGTCAAGGTCATGCTCGTCCAAGTGGGGAGCTTTGTCACCTTTGGTCCCCAGTGGTTGCCAGTTGCCCTGCTTCAGCTCCAGGGCTTTCTGTGCAAGACCGCTGAGGGGGGATTCCCAATGGAACCCAACCCTTCAAAGCTCCGCCGTGGGCTTAGTGGCTCAAGGGGGGAGGGAGTCCCGCTCAGTAGCCTCCAATCCACTGACTGGGGCGATTGTTAGGGCCCAGGTGTGACGGAAAGGAATAGAGTTTCTGAGACTTGTGGGGCCTCTCTTTCAAGTGGCCCGACGTTTGAGGCACCTGATACCATCTCTCACTGGCATGCCACCCAGCATCAACAAAGGCTTGGGAACCACAATCAAACCTCCTGTCCCACGGTTTAGGAGACAGTAGTGAGATGACATAGAACAAGAAGTTTTTCAAGTATCATTTTAAATGTTGAGAAGATATTCTTTCTATGACTTGGCAAATTACCATTTGATTTCATCCAAAAAAAAAAAAAAAAGCCATCTGTTGAGTTGAAACATAACATAATGTTACATGTGATGATGCCCAAGGGAAATGGAGATCTTTTTAAAAAGAAGATACAATTTATCATCTTCATAGGGTAATCATTTATTTTACAAAGGGCTCAAAACTGTGAGGATATTTAATGCAGGTTTTTCAGCTGGCATTTAAATAATATCTAAAACCTCTAGGTCATAGATATACAATGATAGATATACGGATTTTTGTTTCTTCCAGCATTCAAAGACTTTCCTTAAATGTATGGGTTGTTTGTTTGTTTGTTTGTTGTGGATTTTTCTGTTTTTTTGTTTGTGTGTGTGTGTGCACTGCAGTTTGTGTTTTGGCAATTCTTTTTTCTGAAAGACTTTTTACTGAGCATCCATTTGTGGTGTTTGGTGCCTACTGGCTGCTAAGCATACAGAAAGAAGTTAAAACTCAGAGGGACACCACCCAATAAGGGAAGCATCCCCCAGAACCAATCACAGCACTCAGAAGGCAGTGAAAGGGGTGCAGTGTTGTGTGGGAGCCGGGAAGAGGGGCCAGGAGGACGTCACGACGAGGGTCGTCTGGCCCTGGGCTCCCACCCCTGCAGGAATCCGTGAGCCGTCTGCTGTCGGCACTGTACTTCGTCCAGCTTTAATCTCGGCATGTCTAAGAGTGAGCGTCCCAGATCCTCTCTAATAGTTATCGGAACTTTTCCCCCCTAAATTTATAATCTTCTTTTGGTATCAGTAATGTATGTTTTTTGTGTTGCAGTTCTGTGTTCAGATTCCTTAGTTTCAACTTACTGGATGATTATTATTTTTTCTTTCTTTTTTAACTGAGGCATAGTTGATGTCCAATATTAGGTAAGATTCAGGTACACAACATAGTGATTCACAATTTTTAACAGTTATATTTCATTTATAATTATTACAAACTATTGGCAGTGTTCCCTGTGCTGTACAATATACCCTTGTAGTTTATTTTATACATAGTAGTTTGTACCTCTTAATCCCGTACCCCTGTCTTGCCCTTCCCCCTTGCCTCTCCCCGCCAGTAACCACTAGTTTGTTCTCTATATCTGTGAGTCTGTTTCTTTTTTACTATCTTCACTAGTTAGTTTTTTTAGACTCCACATATAAGTGATACCAGTATTTGTTTTTTTCTGTCTGACTTATTTCACTAATATCCTCCAAGTCCATCCATGTTGTTGCAGATGGCAAATTTTCATTCTTTTTTATGGCTGAGTAGTATTCCATTGTGTGTGTGTATAGATGTATAGATAGAGAGAGGTAGATAGATATCTCACACCTTCTTTATCCATTCATCTGTTGATGGACACTTAGGGTGCTTCCACATCTTGGCAATTGTAAATAATGCTGCTGTAAACATTGGGATGCATGTATCTTTTTGAACTAGTGTTTTTCGTTTGTTTATTTTTTTACATAAATCCTACCCGGGATTAGAATTGCTGGCTCCTATGGTAGTTGTATTTTTAGTTTTTTGAGAAACCTCCATACTGTTTTCCATAGCGGCTGCACCAATTTACATTCCCATCAACAGTGCAAGAGGGTTCTCTTTTCTCCACGTCCTCGCCAACAGTTGTTATTTGTGGATGATTATTGTTTTAAAAAACTTGATTGCCCTTTGTGGCCATGTTTACATGGTTTTCAGGATTAAAGGAGGCTGAGAGCATGTCAGTGACCCTACACGCCCACCTAGGTTACCCGTTCACTCAGCATCTACCATCATCCCTCTAATGTGTGAGTCTTTGTGAGTCTGTGTCTAGTGTGTGTTTATTGATAATATCCCCTCACTAGGACGTCAGCTCTCTAGGACAGGAGCTTTGTTTTATTTACTTCCGTTGTTACAGCTCTAGAGGAGAGCCTGACGGGGTGAGTGGGTCTGTCTGTCCATCCATTTGCCTGGCAGTTGGTCAGTACCGCACTGAGCACAGGGTCCAAGCCCTGTGTGGTGGCGTGTCCTCTTGGACTGGTGTGGGACGTGAGAGGAAGAGAGGAGTCAGGATGGGCCGGGGCTGTTGGCCTGCACAGCTGGAGGGTGGAGTTGGTCTTGGCCAAGATGGAGAAGGAGCAGGTCGGGGTGTGGCAGGCCAAGGGCAGGTGTTCAGGAGTGCTGTTTTGCCCATTTTACATGTGGAGATATTGAGGCCAAAAGAGATGAACTACCCAGTCACATAGCCAGGTGGGATTTTGAACTGCTTTTCTGATTCCACAGCTGTGCTAGTTCCTTCTTATGGAACTCGTCCTGTGGTTCTCTTCCTGACCCCCCATCTGCATCCCTTTGGGCCACTTGATGTTGGCCATTTTGCGGACCATGGACTTCTTCATCAGGAAATGGTCAGGGTAGGAGCTGAAATGCGAATCAGCTCCTGGGCTTCAGGGACCTGATGGTTTGGATCCTTCGCACACTGCCGTGGGGGGAGCACAGAGCTTCTGGGAGCAGTTTAGCATCAGGTATCCAGAGCCCCACAAATACTCATTTTCTTGGGCCCATCCCTTGAAAACTGCCCTAATGCAATAATTCCGAATATGGAAAATATATGAAAAGTATTGATTTATGGTCAAAATTTTTCAATCCATCTAAGCATTAGGGAAATAGTTAAGCACACTCAAGCACACTCTACTCTTTAGATTATTTACCTTTTTGACATTTGACCCTGGAGCAATGGGATGGTATATCACAACCAAATTACCTCCTGTTTTAGTCTGGGCTTCTGTATATCAGGTTTTCTTAAAGCTGGGGACATCATCGCTCTCCTTTTTCAAACCACGTGATATCAGTAGATTAAGAGCGGGGATGGGTCGTGAAGAAACAGCCTTGTTTTGATGTATTTCTGTACCTTGAGCAGAAGGGACCAAGTGAACGTATTCAGGACCCTGGACAGAGCCCGCTGGGGACTTGCAGAACTGAAGCTGGCCTTCCCTGCCTCAGACAGGACCATTTCGTGTGCAGGAGTTGGGAATCTGATTCCAAGTGACTTTTTTTTTTTTTTAAGTTTAATTTTATTATATTTATTTATTTATGGCTGTGTTGGGTCTTCGTTTCTGTGCGAGGGCTTTCTCTAGTTGCGGCAAGCGGGGGCCACTCTTCATCGCGGTGCGCGGGCCTCTCACTATCGCGGCTTCTCTTGTTGCGGAGCACAGGCTCCAGACGCGCAGGCTCAGTAGTTGTGGCTCACGGGCCTAGTTGCTCCGCGGCATGTGGGATCTTCCCAGACCAGGGCTCGAACCTGTGTCCCCTACATTGGCAGGCAGATTCTCAACCACTGCGCCACCAGGGAAGCCCCCAAATGACTTTTAATAGAAACAGCTAAGTTTCTAAAGATGGGAAATTTACGTTATCAAAGAGGGATCGTGCATTTAATTAACTTCTCTATCTCACTGAGTTTTCTTCTGGACGTCTCAGCCGCTCCCCGGCCTGCTTAGCCAGTGGAGTCTCCCACGTGAAAGAGAATCTCTTTGTCATTTAGCAGCCATAAGCGCCCAACTTGAGAAATGGTCATGGCTGATTATGTAAAAAGAGATGCAGGAATCTCTTGAAATGATCTCATTTCCACTGAACGGTACTGCTCAGGGTGCCTTTACATTTTTTCAGAGTATACTGGATTAATTTAAACTTTGTGCGCTTGATTCAGCTAAAAATCAACTAGAGAACAATTTAATTTTTGACCCTGAAATGTAAAACCCTGACTTGCATTCCCCAGATTGGGTGATGGTATGAGTACAAGCTGACCATCCAGCATGAGGCAAAACTAAAGGGACTCGAGGATTCGCTTACAGAGCCCGCCGTAGTGGGCGACTCGAGGATACGCTTACAGAGCCCGCCGTAGTGGGCGACTCGAGGATACGCTTACAGAGCCCGCCGTAGTGGGCGACTCGAGGATTCGCTTACAGAGCCCGCCGTAGTGGGCGACTCGAGGATACGCTTACAGAGCCCGCCGTAGTGGGCGACTCGAGGATACGCTTACAGAGCCCGCCGTAGTGGGCGACTCGAGGATACGCTTAAAGAGCCCGCCGTAGTGGGCGACTCGAGGATACGCTTACAGAGCCCGCCGTAGTGGGCGACTCGAGGATACGCTTACAGAGCCCGCCGTAGTGGGCGACTCGAGGATACGCTTACAGAGCCCGCCGTAGTGGGCGACTCGAGGATTCGCTTACAGAGCCCGCCGTAGTGGGCGACTCGAGGATTCGCTTACAGAGCCCGCCGTAGTGGGCGACTCGAGGATTCGCTTACAGAGCCCGCCGTAGTGGGCGACTCGAGGATACGCTTACAGAGCCCGCCGTAGTGGGCAGGAAGGGACAGGTGACAAGGTGATTCTGGATGCCAGGAAACGGCATGCACCAGGAGGCCAGAGGGGAGGTGGATGTAGCTCAGGGAGGGGGAGGATGTGAGGAAACTTGAGAGGAGTGAGGCTGTTCCGCCCGTGGGCGTGTGCTCGCTGCACAGGACAAGGGGGAGGCCGGGACGGCTCCCTCAGAGAAGGACGGAACATCCCAGGGTCCACCTTTGATCTGACACCTGGAACCAGGTCCTGCTGGCTGTCTGGAGGCCCAGGCAGCCACATCCAGTCCCCACACTCAGCTTTGTGACCTGAGTCTTGTGAACGGCCTTAGCTTAAGTTTCTGAGTGTCCTCAGGCCCCCTCGGACCCCCTGCTCTGACCCCAAACCTGCATCTTGCTTGTCTGTCCCGTTACCTTCTTTTGTCTTCCCTATTTGGTTGCGTTGTAGCATTTAACACAATGGACCCCCGCCCTTTTCTTTTGTTTTAAAATAGCTTTACTGAGCTAAAACTCACAGCACATAAACTTCACCCATTTAACGTCTACAATTCAGTACTTTTAGTATATTCACAGAAATGTGCAGCCATCGCCACAGTCAATCATAGAACATTTTTCATTGCCTCAAAATGAAACCCCGTACCCTAATTAGTGATCAGAATTTGTGGGTTTTTTTTTTTTTTTTTTAAGACTGTCATAGAAACATGTTTCAGTAAGTAAGGGCTTCCTGTAAATGAAGACCAATTCCAACGTATTCAGCTTCGTTTACAGAGACCTCTGGGTGTAACTGAACACAGCCCGGGTAGGAAATACTTCTCCCTATGTTTTCTCTCCATTCTAGCCCCTCCTATTGTATTCCTTTCCTCCCACTTTTGTAACTCAGTCTAACACTGTGTTGTCTCTCCCTTTTCCCCAACACCTGTCATCTTCCTGGGCCCCCCGCAGTGTCCCCGCTGCCCCTTCTTCTGACACCGTGTACCTCCGTGTGAGCGCCGCTAGCTGCAAAGGGAACCGGACAATATGCCGGGCTCTGAAACATCTTCAGAGATTGGGATTCAAGTAAACCTCGTCCTGTTGAAAGCTCCCGTCAAAAGGACTGTGAGAAGGGGTGAGGTTTTGAACTTCACTTCACACTCACCTTTTAACAGCGGCCGGGATGTTGTGATTTCCTTGGATGGCAGAGGTGGCCTGTTCTCTATTTACCAGCCCGCACATCTCTCTGAGCTTCAGAAAGAACAGAGCCCTTAGTGAAGATCCAAATTAGCTTTATATTGTCGGCTTTGTCTTGAAGGGAATAGGTTTTAATTAACTAGCTCCTACAGTGGCTTCATCTTGAGTTTTTGGAAGGTTTTAACCCTCAACTGATCCCCTCCACCCCGACCCGGCACCGACAAATAGCCCTGTCTTTGATCATTTTGAATTCTTGTAATACCAAAAAACAAAGATTTTTAGTAATATATTGTTCCTGATCCTGCCCGATGAGTAAGTTAGGGACTATGTGAAAATGAGAGAGAGGAGAACTAATATGCATTCACGGTTGGTCCTTTTCCTTTTTTCCTTTTTTTTTTTTTTTAATAGAGATTCAGGCTTCTTGTGAACATGCATTTTAAAGCAATTCCTATCTTTCATCAACACATAGGAAATAACAGTCAGCCTGCCCTCAGAACCCTTGGCAGCTCCTCCAGATAGCGTGGCGGGCTCCCTGCAGCGAATTCTTGGTGTCCACTCTCCAAATCAAGCCCAGTACGGACGAGTGGAGGGTGACATCCCTCCAGAGGGTCCACAGCTCCCTGAAATGAACTCCAGAGTGGGGATCGGGGAAGTGTGCTGGACGTGCAAAGGCAGTAGTAACGCCAGTAGTTGTTGCGGTCATAACAGTCGCAGGGATGCCCCGCTCCTTCCCAGCGTGGTGCAGAAGGACACCTCCCCCGGCATACACATTTGGAGACCCTTGGGAGAAGCAGGGCCATGGGTATCACAGCCATGGAGCCGGGTCTATTTGACTATCAGTCGGGATAGCAGAAAACCTATCCACACACCTGGCACTGACGGCCATCACCAAGGCACGCTCCCTGCAACAGTTCATCAAAAATGGCCCAGCTAATGATCGGCTGGGTAGATAATCGGACGAGAGTTAATTGTAAGGTTTGATATGGCATCTTGTCAGCAGAGATAAGTTGTCACGTTTTCCACTTGAGCTGAAACTAAATGATTGTAAAATAAGTTATGAGTGTCCTTGGGCCTGTCTGCCGGAATGATGGCTAAGAATACATGCCTGGCCCATCAGTCTCAAGCAGGCTGCTTGATATTTATGCGAACGGAATGTTATTTTATTCCCCCTCTAGTCATGCTTGTCAGCTCTCCGAGTGAAAAGTGAAACTGCTTCTTTGACTCATACTTCACGTACTGAAGCTCGGAGAGACTGCAGATTGTTATCATTATTGCTTGTATTATATATTTTTTGGGGTGTGCGTTGAACAATTGATGCCCGATTGGGAAGAACTAATGGCCGGCATTGAGCTCTCGGGATGGCGGTGGACCGGCCTCTCCCGGCTCGGCGCCTTGTCTCGGGGGCTCCGGTCCCTCCATCAAAGCCGGTTTAGAGGTGGCGTCATGAGGCGCTTGCCTTTTTTAATTTGGCATGGCTTTCTTCTTTCCGCGTCCCCCCTCCTCTGCTCTCTGCATGCGCCCTCCCGTATTTAAGGCTGTCGACGGTACTGTCTGTCCCGATGCCCGGTAATTGATACAGAATAAGATGCGTTATTTGTACTGCGTTCTGTGGGCTCATTTTCAGTGTCTGGGGCTGGGCTTTCGGGGCCTCTTCAGTTTGAAGGATACCTTGTCAGGCAAGAGGAGTCTCTCGGAAATGGAAAAGCACAGCCTAGACGCCTAGTGCGTTTTGATTGCTCATATTTTAAACCAGGGGAATTTTAAATGACTCCTCTTGGAAGGGAGGTCTCCAAATCTAGAAGCTGGGCATTCATATACCGGCACCGGGACTCGGGACCCAGTTAGCTAGAAACCAGAGCTTCCTCGACATGACCCCCACCATCGAGAACGGTCAGGGCTGCGAGGGCCCTCTCTCCTCCAGGCCTCCCTGACCACGCGTGGCCCTGCCCCTCCTTGGCCTCGGTCATGACTCACCACCCAGCCCCCTCCTTTGGGCCATGGTGCAGGTCCCCTCGCATAGTGGGCGCTCCTGGTTCCTGGGCAGCTGCCTTTCCTCGCTGAACTGTCCAGCCCTGAACTGTGCCTGCTCCCACTGACCCCATCCCAGAGCATCTGGTTTTTCCAGGGACTTCTGTGGCCACCCCCTTAGCCCAGCTGCCTGGACGCCTGACCTCATAGTGGCTGCTTTCCCTCCTCCAGCGAAAACGTTAGGAGCACACGTGCAGGGCCTGGACCACGGTGGTGGAGCACAGACACAGGCGGGGAGACGGCACGGGAGGAGCTCAGGGCTCCAGCCTCACCTGCAGGAGGACCTGGAAAGTCTCTAAATTGGGGCAGTGGTGGTTTTCTTGGCGGTACCTTGACCCTGTGAGCAGCAAACCAGGCCATGGACGGGAAGCGCTTCTTGGTCTCCAAGGGACTGGTGCATATCCCTTACTTTATTCACGCTCCTCCTTGTCTGCGAAAGAATTTGTGGGGCTTACCAATGCTGGTCCTGCTTTCTGGTTTCATCATTATCATTATTGCTCTTATTACTAGATGACAACCCGTGTCATCCTGAAAGCTCACCTCCCTCCTCCCTCCCTTCCTCCAGGGGCCAGGGCGAGACTCATGTTCTTCTGTTCTCCTCCTCCCCCCACCCCGCTTCTGGGCCTTCCCCTGACCTTGGCTCTCTGTCACTCTCGCTCTGGGTCCTAGTGGCCCGAGCAGCGGTCCCAGAGTCATATTCCTATTTCTCAAGGGAGGCCGTGGGGTCGGCTTGCCTGTGCTCACCTTGGTGACAGGGGACATGAGGATGGTTCCTCACCTTACTTCTCTCTGCATGTAGGTGGCACTTCTGTTTACATACGTTTAAATCCATGCAGTTGGTGTGCTTGCCGTAGATCTGATTCCCCCTTTTCATCCTCTGATCAGATAGGCATCCTCTCAGTCATTGGAATCAACTCGGGGACAGGGATTTTCACCCTCTAGTCTCTGACGTGACCCAGGTGCCTAGGCAGAGCTGGCCCCCAGAGCACAGAGGGCCCACGAGGTGGCCGTGGTCAATGGAGGGGTCTATTAAGGGAGATGCTTTGGCAGCGTAAATAGGCTTTATTCACCGTCTTAGTTGCTCACCTAAAAATAGATTCCAGACTGCTGGAAACTTACCCGACTGACTGCAGTTTGACACAGAAGCATGCTTGTGGTTACTTTTAAAACTAAGTTGCAAAGGTGATTCTCCGTTACACACCCAAAGCAGTGCCATCCACCTGTGTTAAAGCCTCTGCAAGAGAGAATCAACTCTTTATAAAACTCAGTTCCACAGACTTGCCTGGAACCCCCATCGTTCATCCCCAGGGCGTTTCAGGCTCTGTCTTGGCGAAGAGGTTGAAGGACGTTCCTGCCTTCAGAAGGTGTCCAGTTAACGAAGAGACAAAGGCGCGGGTGACGGGGTGTACCGTGTGGTGAGGGCCACCTCACCAAGGAGGCGGCCGAGGGCGATGGCCAGAGTGGGGGCCTCTCCCGGCCATCCTCCTTTGGATCCCAGGACCCACAGCTTCCTAGTTCCCCTCCCACCCAACTAGCGTGAGGCCTCGCTGCGGCTTCCCAGCCAGGGAGGGAGCCGGGAACCACGTGGGGCGCTGCTGAGACGGGCGCCATCCCACTGGGACCTGCCCACCGACGAGGCTGGGGGGATACCCGGGCCTCAGCAGGCGCGTGTCGGGGGCTGGCGGGTCAGACGCGGGCAGCCAGGAGGAGGACAGCTCTGGGGGGCTTTGCTTTAAGGAGGAGCAGAAACCAGATGGTGGCTGGGGGAGGGCCTGGAGTCAAGGGAGGGTTTCGTTAGGAACGGAGATGATACAGCGACGCAGCACGTTCAATGCAGGCAGGAGAGGGTGCGAATTGCCGGGTGGAAGCCAGTTCACGGGGGAGGGGCGGCCTCGGCAGCAGGGCGGGGTGAGGGAGGCCCCAGAGTCTATGGGGACCGGGGACAGGAAGGGGGGTGCCCTCTTCTGGTTGCTGCTTTTATTGTTTTTTTTGTCTGCAGTGAAATGAAAATGGGGGTCCTCGAGGGGGGTGGGATGGAGGGCAGGTGTCTGAGGGGAGTGGAGAAGGGGTGATAGAGCTTCTTGGAGGGGGAGGGATGGATTTACTCCCAGAATGCAGTGGATTGGAGCACAGGCCGGAGGTTGGGCCCCTGTCCCACCCCACCACTGTAAAGGGGCCACACGTAGAGGAAGCCGTTGGCAGGGTGCTGTTCTCTTCCATCCCGGGCCCGAGTCCTGGCACGGCACAGGTAGGGGTGGAAATCATCAATCATGCTGGGGGCTCCGGTCAGGAGAGGTGGAGGCAGGGGGCGTCGAGGCTGCCATCTGCAGGAGCAGTGCCTGTGACGTCGTCCCGCGGGGTAGGGAGAGAAAGGGAACGTGAGGCGGATGTTAGTCGGTGAAGAGCGATGGGGCCGGTAGATGGGACCTGAGGCCTCGGTGTAAGTGAGCTGGGCAGACTGGGCATGGGGGGCGGGGGGGCATAGAACCCAGAGGGGCCGGTTCCTGCAGCAGGCGGGCCTGGGTCCGGGCCAGGAGAGCAGCGGGTGCGGCGGCAGAGGGGAGGAAAGAGCTTCACGAGGTCACCTGGGAGGGGCCCAGAGGCCAGGATGCTGGAGGGAGTGCCTAGGAGGCGCCGGACGTGATCACAGGTCAGGGTGGGTGGGCTGCTCCTGAAACGGTCAGTGAAGGGGTGGGACCTGGGGTCTTGGGGAGCGAGCGGGATCCCAGGGCACAGGCTCCGGAGGGGCCAGGACTTGGGGGGAGGAAGAGTGGTCTGCAGGCAGCAGCGCGGGGCTGGGAGGACGCCCCGCCCACCTGCGTGCTTTGCGGTGCAGGAGGAGATGTGTCCCCGGGGCAGAGCCAGGGTAGCTCCAGGGAAAGGGAGCCTTCGGGGAGGGTCGCTGGTGTGAGGGACTTTGCCCCCAGCCCTCACAGAACAGGATTCTGGAGGAGGAGTCTGAGAGGTTGAAGAAGAATAGAAGAGCCCTTCCGAGTCCACAGGTTCCGCACTACTGACGTTTCGGGCAGGACCGTTTTCTGCAGCAGGGCTGTCCTATGTGTTGTAGGGTGTTTTTCAGCATCTCAGGCTTCTGCCCACTCGATGCCTATGGTACCCGCACCCTGCTCGGTCTGATAACCGAGACTGTCTCCAGATGTTGCCAGATGTCGCTGGGTGAGGGTTCCCAGTGGTGAGCCAGCGGGTTACTGGAAACATGGAGCCACGTGGGGATAGACCCACTGGTGTTGAGGATGGCCTCCCAGAAAGGAAGGCTGTAACGGATGCTGACGAGCTTGGCTCTGATCGTCCCTTAGGGGAAGGTGGGTGTCACCACTTGCAAGTAGTTCCTTCTCGAGATTGGCACTTAGCTACTTTCTTCAAGCGAGTCAGGAATCTCCCCCTCAATTACACGTATTCTAAGATACTCAGAAACCTTGGAAATGAGATTGTCGTGTCGCTGTCAGTTACTTTGCGGAAAGTTTCCTGCAGCTGGAGGGGGAGGGGTGGGGAGATGCCTAGAAACAGGCGCCTGTCATTTTGGTTTCCAAAATGCTGAATTCTGAGCCCTAAACCAGTGAGTTTAAAATCCAGCCCAGGTAGGATTCTGAATTAGATTGGTAATACTTCTGTGCTTTGTGTGCGTATAGAAAAGGAAACAGTGATTTAATTGAACAGAGATAGTTCATTAAGGAGAAGAAGTATTAAATGGATTTCCCTTTCTTGTTTTTAAATTGTCAGACATATCTGTAAGTTGGGTACCCATCTAGCTTTCAACAAAGTGTTTGACGAGGCTGTTCCATAGTTTCTTTATAGGCAAGTTCAAAGGTGTCTGAGCTGGACGCACAGACAGTATGATGTGTCCAGGTCTTACTCAGTGATCACTCAACGAAGCTTCTGGTTGTGGATTGGTGAGGGAAGATTCAAGGCTCTGTCTTGACCTCACCTTGTTGAATATCTTTTCCATTGATCTGGATGAATACACAAAGTTGTGTGCTCAGAACAGCCAACAAGAGCTAAGACAATTGTGAAGAATAACAAAGTGTGGGGACTTGCCCTACCTTATGAGGTACCAAGGTGACTAAAGCGCCATAGCGTTCAGGACCATGTGCTGATAGAACACAGATAGATGAAAAGATTATTGGAGAAGAATAGAGAACCCGGAAATAGAGCCACCTCACATATATGGAAGCCTGTTATATGACCGTATAGCTTATGTATATATTCTGAGCATCTTAAAAAGAGATATTGGTACCCACCTTAAAGAACTGCTGGATAATGGAAGGGACCCAGGTGTCCCTATTGTAATGCTGCGTCCACCGCGTGCCCAGCATCGGACGGCTCAGTATGGGGGTGAGCACCTTTAGCTGCCCTGGGAAACAACCATGCCAGTTGCATCCAGATACCGGACAGACGGCCAAGGGCAGGAAGCGCCAGCTTTAGGATCTGTAAGGGTTCAGAGATGAGAAATGTTAGTTTGGGAGAGAATGTGACGCAAGGATTAAGAGGCATAGTTGGGAATGAACATTGTGCATTGAATTGAGGGGACACCTAAGGGACAGAGTGAAATAATGAAACGCCAGCCCTGCTGCAGCAGAGGGCAGCTGTCTCTGCCTGCGCCCCTCGTCTGCCTCCGCGAATGGAGGGTCATTGGGACCATGGTTTCCCCATGGCCTGTCACCACATCTGGCACAGGATGGGTTCTTAACACTTTAGAGTCAGAGAGGATGCAGTCAGAGGGTGAAGACTTCTGAAACCTGGGCAGCAAATACTTGAAATGTACAAAAATATTCATTGTAAGGTTTGAGCGTTGACTAACATGTGAAAGGGTTGCTTTAGGATCAGCCAATGATCTTGGGGTCCCTGGACCCCTTAGCAATATCAGGCAGCTTCTGAACCCTCTGAAATTGTGCACAAGTATTAACTAGACTAGCCTTTTTTTTTTTTTTTTTCTGGGATGCCTACAGCTTTCATCTGATTTTCAGTAGGATCTAGTATTTAAAAAAAAAAAAAAGTATGTAAGAATTGCCACTTTTAGAAGATTCGTACTGCGGAAGACTGGGACAGCTTAAAAGGTGGCAAGCCAGCAGGAGAGAGCCCTCCTGCAGTTAGCTGTACCGTCCAGGCCTGGGGAGTAAGGATCGGACCCAGGGTGAGTGTGGCTTCGGTGGAGGGCAGGCGGGAAGTTGGAAAGAGAATGCAGAAGAAACGGCCACTTTATGGATAAAGATGCAACCTGGAGCCCCAGACTCCTTGAGGCAGGTTCTCCTGCAGGAGCCGTGGGTTGACTCTTCACACCCCTCCCAGGACAGGCTCCCAGAGGCCTTTGCTCCACAGGTGATGGGAATATGGAAAGAAGGTTGACCCTTCCGACCGTGCAGAGATGGGCAAGGGATCGCTGGTCTTAGGATATCAGGAAGTTGCATCCTAGGGCATTCCTGGAACCATATTTGTAGCTAAAAAGATACTGTGTCCTTTGACAGTTCTCAGTACATGATAAAATGTCCTAGAACATCAGAAAATGAAAAGATTTTAAATTCATTTTGATTTCCAGTATCTTTATATTTGAAATCATGTCATCCTTCTGTTCAAAATCCTTCCAGGCTCCCCATTTCCCCCAGAGTAAAAGCCAGGGTTCTAGACAGTGGCCAAGCCCCTTCCTCTCTCCAATGCCATTTGCTGTGAGTCTCCCATCCTCACTGCCCCCAGCCACTCACACCCCTCTCTGTTTCTGGAACACACCAGGCGTGCACACCTGGTCTTCGGGCCAGGGTCTGGCAATTTCCTCGTCCCCCAGGTGCACATTCACCTTCTCATGCCTTTACCATCTTCAACTATTGCCTCACGTGTCACCTTCTCAGTGAGACCCACCCTGTCATTTAAAATGGCAACTCCCCCTCACCACGCTGCCGCCTCCCCAGCGTCCACCCTTCGCGCCCTCCTTCTCCGGCTCTCACCACCTCGTAATGAACTCGGGGTTGTGGCCCCACTACTCTGTCAGTGCCACTCAGACGGGAACCTTTATCTGTTTTTCTCAGTGATGGATCCCAAACATCTGGAAAAGTGGCTGGCCCACAGTAGGTGCTCAAAAAATATTTGTTGAATGAATGAAATATATCACACAGAACGTTCTGTCTTTTGAGTTACAAAGATGCTGAATCATGAAATACAGAATTCTTAGAACTTTGGAGGTGTTTGGATGGTGTTCCCCCATCACTTTCTCTGGGTACTTTTCCGTTCTGTTGAATTCGATGTTCATTTCAGGTGTTTTAATGGCATTCTGTTCTTCTCTCTGATAAAGTAAAAACAGACATAATAAATTGAGAGTTTCACGTCCAGTGAATGATCACATTTGTGCACTGGTTTTAAAATTTTGTAAGTAGCTTCTGTGAATCAAAAATTGGCAGGTCTACTATGGACTTCCAACCCTATTGCTGGACATCAGTGAGAGAGGGAGGTGGCATGCTGATTTTCACTAGTAATAAACTAACGTACAGCCATACATAATGTTGGGGGTAGAGGACAGAGAATCAGGAATACCTTTATCGTGTGTGCACACACACGGAATCAACCCCATTTAAGATGACACTTTCATATGTATTCCTAAGAGTCTTTTACTTCATTCCTAATATATCACAGTAATTATGGGAAGAGAAAAGTAAACAAGTAAAAAGCTTCCCACCTCCCACTTTCCTTTTCCAGAACTCCAATTATGCAAAATAGAGAACTTTATAAGTAAGACAGAGAAAGAAGTATCATATTATACTGCTTATATGTGGAATCAAAAAAAAATGGTACGAATGAGCTTATTTACAAAACAGAAATAGAGTCACAGATGTAGAAAACAAACTATGGTTATCAGGGGGGTAAGGGAGGAGGGATGAATTGGGAGATTGAGATTGACATATACACACTACTATATATAAAATAGATAACTAATAAGGACCTACTGTACAGCACAGGGAACTCTACTCAGTACTCTGTAATGACCTGTATGGGAAAAGAATCAAAAAAGAGTGGATACATGTGTATGTATAACTGATTCACTTTGCTGTACAGCAGAAACTAACGACATTTTAAATCAACTAGACTCCAATAAAAATTTTTTAAAAAAAGTTGGAGAAGCACTGGCCTAAAAAAAAAAGAAGAGAGAGAGAGAACTTTAAATTCTCCAGAGCATAAGGATGATGCCAAAAGGAGAGCCTGCTTTTGAATTGCAGGGGCGCTATGACCTTTTAACACGGAATGCTCTGGGCCGCCAGTCAAGGTGTTATTTGCGGAGCTCGATATGGCACTGGAGGAACATTGCTCTAGTACTTTTGCGAAGTCTACTTTTTAAGTGTTGACCTTTGCGTTCTTTTGCCTTTTCCGGTCCGGTGGCAGACACGGGGCTCGGTGACTCCGTGTGCTCCAGCCCAAGCATCTCCAGCACCACCAGCCCCAAGCTCGACCCGCCCCCCTCCCCTCACGCCAACAGAAAGAAGCATCGGAGGAAGAAAAGCACCAGCAACTTCAAAGCCGATGGCCTCTCAGGCACTGCTGACGGTAAGGCCTCCCGGGACTTCAGGGCCGGAGTCTGCGTTTCTGAAAATTAATTTTTATTTTTTCTCATTTGTGGATTCATTTATCCTCAGAACCACAAATGCACAATAACGCAGGTCAGTGCGTGTGCTTTTTGTTAACAAGGTGGTGCTAGGGGACCCTCTCTTCACTCACTGATTCTCAAGACTGTTCAACCGCAGCAGCTGTCTTACCTCCTGGCAGTTGTTGCCTGGTCGATGGTACCACTGGTATCCCCTTTATAACATCTGGTCAAGTTGTTTGTTCTTCCCCGACCCCGGCAACCTGGGGTCAAGGTGTCTGCTCCAACCGAGCTGTCCCATGTTGTCTTCCTCCAGAAAAGATCGGCGCCTCCGAATTTAGGAATCTTCCCTGACACCGGTAGACTTAACTCTAGTGCGACAGCCACACCGATTCTGACTTTCAGCGACGTGTGATGATAAACGCCCCTTCTATTAGTGTCCGTCACTCTTTTTGTTTTGTGAGCTGCATTAGTATTCCCGCTGGCACAGTTTGTCTTGCTTCTCCTTTGACTTGTTGAAGTCAGGTTTTATTCTCAGCGATGGCCCGATGTGATCTTTCAGAAGCGGCTCCTTCTGATGGACTTATGTTTTTTTATTCCATGGATGCAAGTGGAGATACACACGCATGCACACGTACACACACATTATGGGAGGTGAAATTAATGTAGTTTCAATAAACAAGTTAAACAGATACTTCAAAGGAACATTAAAATTCCAAAACATGGTTGTATAACATGAATAATTATAGGTGAGACCAATAGTAGTAAAAGAATCTGGTTTCAACAAGGATTCCATATACGCTGGAAATACCCTCATAACTGATATCCTTTCTCTCTATTTCTGCCACAGTTTTTCTGAATACTCTTTTGTTCAAACTGTAAGTTTCAGTGTTAAAGAAAGTGCCTGTTCCCTCCTAATATCCAAAGATGGGCCTGTAAACCCACGTGTATGTTAGCAGGGAAGGAACGGAGTTTGCAGTACGTGCTCTGTGTCATTTACCGTAAGCCTGTGAGTTAGTTGGTGGTATTTTCATTTATAATGAGGAGACTGGGGATGCGAGTGTCCGGGGGCTTGCTGGGGCTCTCCCGGTGGCAGGGAGGAGTCCGAAAGCCCTTCTTCACCACATTTCTTACCATTTTGCTTCCCATAGCTTCCTGCTAACAAGTTTAGCCAATAAAAACCAATTCTGTCCTGTTATGATAAATGAGGATGATTCTGCTATATCAGCAGTGGTGAGAAATAATGATGATGGATCAAAGCACCCACCCAGACACCACTGACCTTCCCCTTTGGAAAGGAAATCGGCCACAGATGCTGAGCATTGATGAGATGAGACACCTTCCAACAACTTCGGCAAAAAGCCCCCAGCCATGCACAGGTGGCCACACCCCACCAACAAAAGGACTGAGGTAAAGCCAGGAAGATGCATGGCCTCTCAGCAGGGTGGGGAACCTGTGCCCCACAGAGCCAGGGGAAGAGTAAGATTTGCTGTAGGTAAAGGCCTCGTGCCCATTTCACGGATAAATATCTTACCGTGTTTGTCACGTGTTTCCAACCAATGACTTTTTTCAGGAGTGTCTGCCACTTGGTAGAAACTGGTGATCAAGTCCACCAATCACTACATTACACACATTTTACACATTCTGATCATCCCACCCACCTACTGACATAGTGAAAGCTGTGTGAATAAGATACATTAGTAGTGGTTGCGTGTTTAATCGGGCTGCGGGTTCAAATCAGCGTCCCGGTCATCCAGTGAGTTTGCAGAAAATTTGCCAAGTGACTGTAAGCTTGTTGGACGCCTGAGATGTTTCCATCTTCCACCACCTGAGTTACTGAGGTTGTACTGTGTGCTCCAAGCAATAGCCTATGACGAGGCTGAGTCAGATCCTCAACCCCAAACCAACCACAGACCCTTTCATTAAAGGGCTTCACTGCTGAGGCAGTGATGCAGACAGAAAGACAGACTCCCGGCCACCAAAGAAGCACCCAAATTAGAAACCACAAAAGCATCTGAGGCATGAACGATGAGTGATGGTTGTGTGTGTTCAAAAGTTCAACGCTAATGATTAGAGAGGAAGCTGGGCCTCACTTTGCAGTTAAGAGGACTGTCTCTGTGATGCCACAGTGTGACGTCTTTCCAACAGAAAATAAGACAAGTTCTCTGTAAAAAGAAAACGTATCATTTTTCCCGAGGAAAAGTTACCTACCAACCTATAAATGAGATTTTTCGGAGACAGGCTGTATTGCATTGTATCCAAGGCACACTATTTTTTTTTCTTCACATTTTCGCATCTCTGAAGTCAGAATGCATCGTTCAATTGAGATCATTTTCGATTCAATGATATACAATATTTTTTAGTACTCTTAGCAACTCTTAATCAAAGTGTATTGTGGGAACCATCAAAACTAAGCCTTCTGTTCTTGAAATGAAAGCTAGTTGTATATTTTTAGAGGGTTGTTTAATTTTAATTGTAAAAAAATATTTCTCTTTCCTGCAAAGCACTATGACTTGTTATTACCAGTGTATTCTCTTTTGCTTGACCTCGTGCTGGAAAGTCGCAATTGCAGATGCAAAAAGTTCTCTAGACGATGTCCATAAAGTAGGTGAATTGTGTAGTTTTTGACATACCCCATTGGAACAGATGACTAGACTCAAATCTCTTTAGAGTATAAGAAAAATAAAATTCAGCTATTTCAGTCAGGGTGCCGGGAAAAACATGGCACCCTCAACTGGGTCGTTGATGGGAATTTTCCACAGGGATCATCTACAGAGGTGTGGGCAGGGTGTGGGAAGAGCTGTAGGGATGGTGCAGACTCCCAGCGGGGTGATGGGGAAAGGAGGGGCCGGTTATGAGGACCCAGAGAGGGTAGTGTGTGGGGGAGGTCTCCATCAGGAGCTGTGTCCTTCAACAGAGGGACATGTACCACCCCAGTGACCCAGAGGGTGAGGGAGCGCAGGGGAAGCGCCTAACCTCACACTCCTCCCTGCCTCTGGTCTCATGCCGCCACCTCCTTGACCAGACCCAACCAGAAGCCAAAGGCCTGCCTCTGAGGGCGTTGGAGGGCAGGTGGAAGTGAGCCAGCGGAAGCCGTGTGCTGCCCACACCTTTCACGGTGCCTCTTACAAGCCCCTGGGCACGTCTGTCCACTGATCTTTCATCAGCGCAGTAGACCAGAAGCCTCTGTCCACCGTGGCCCCCGAGGGCCTGGCCTGAGCCCCGCCGAGGGAGGGGTCGGAGCTCCCCAGATGCACTTCTGAGCCGTCCCCCAGCCAAGCCCGAAAGAGCCCCCACGCCCTTCCCAGGCTCTTAGCTGAGCGCAGAGGTTCTAGCGCTGGATATTCCTTACCTTTGTGGCGTCTTTGCTCAGAAAGTAAAGGCTAAAGTGTATCATCAGTATTTATGCTGCCTGAAAAGCCAGAAACTCTCTGTCCACCTGGGGACCCTTGGTGCTCCTGATGGTAATAAGCATCTTCCTTCCATGAATTTCTTGCTGCCCTGGCCCTCATCAGACTCGATTTTAGTAGTTCTTTTCTGCAGAAGAACAGTAGTTCTACACAGAATGGTAGAAAATGCTGTCACCTTGGGACTTCCCTGGTGGCACAGGGGTTAAGAATCCGCCTGCCAATGCAGGAGACACGGGTTCGATCCCTGGTCCGGGAAGATCCCACATGTGGCGGAGCAACTAAGCCCATGCGCCACAACTACTGAGCCTGCGCTCTAGAGTCTGCAAGCCACAACTCCTGAGCCCGTGAGCCACAACTACTGAAGCCCACGCACCTAGAGCCCGTGCTCTGCAACAAGAGAAGCCACCGCGATGAGAAGCCCATGCACCACAACAAAGAGTAGCCTCCGCAACTAGAGAAAGCCCACGTGCAGCAACGAAGACCCAACGCAGCCAAAAATAAATAAATAAGATAAATTTTTAAAAAAAGAAAATGCTGTCACCTAAATTAAGAACAATCATTTTCTTATACTTATAATTTAAAATGAATGGACAAAAGACCTGTATGCAGAAAACTATGACACTGATGAAAGAAATTAAAGATGATACCAACAGATGGAGAGATATACCATGTTCTTGGATTGGAAGAATCAATATTGTGATAATGACTATACTACCCAAAGCAATCTCCAGATTCAGTGCAATCCCTATCAAATTACCAATGGCATTTTTTACAGAACTAGAACAAAAAATCTTAAAATTTGTATGGAGACACAAAAGACCCCAAATAGCCAAAGCAGTCTTGAGGGAAAAAAACGGAGCTGGAGAAATCAGACTCCCTGACTTCAGACTGTACTACAAAGCTACAGTAATCAAGACAATATGGTACTGGCACAAAAACAGAAACAGATCAATGGAACAAGATAGAAACCCCAGAGATAAACCCATGCACCTGTGGTCAACTAATCTATGACAAAGGAGGCAAGGATATACAATGGAGAAAAGACAGTCTCTTCAATAAGTGATGCTGGGAAAACTGGACAGCTATATGTAAAAGAATGAAATTAGAACACTCCCTAACACCATACACAAAAATAAACTCAAAATGGATTCGAGGCCTAAATGTAAGACCGGACACTATAAAACCCTTAGAGGAAAACATAGGAAGAACACTCTTTGACATAAATCACAGCAAGATCTTTTTTGATCCACCTCCTAGAGTAATGGAAATAAAAACAAAAATAAACAAATGGGACCTAATGAAACTTAAAAGCTTTTACACAGCAAAGGAAACCATAAACAAGACAAAAAGACAACTCTCAGAATGGGAGAGACTGTTTGCAAATGAATCAGTGGTCAAAGGATTAATCTCCAAAATATATAAACAGCTCATGCAGCTCAATATTAAAAAAAACAAACAACCCAATCCAAAAATGGGCAGAAGACCTAAATAGACATTTCTCCAAAGAAGACATACAGATGGCCAAGAAGCACATGAAAAGCTGCTCAACATCACTAATTATTAGAGAAATACAAATCAAAACTACAATGAGGTATCACCTCACACCAGTTAGAATGGGCATCATCAGAAAATCTACAAACAACGAATGCTGGAGAGGGTGTGGAGAAAAGGGAACCCTCTTGCACTATTGGTGGGAATGTAAATTGATACAGCCACTATGGAGAACAGTATGGAGGTTCCTTAAGAAACTAAAAATAGAATTACCATATGATCCAGCAATCCCACTACAGGGCATATACCCAGAGAAAACCATAATTCAAAAAGACACATGATGCACCCCAATGTTCACTGTAGCTCTATTTACAATAGTCAGGTCATGGAAGCAGCCTAAATGCCCATCGACAAGCGAATGGATAAAGAAGATGTAGTACATAAATACAATGGAATATTACTCAGCCATAAAAAGGAACGCAATTGGGTCATTTGTAGAGACGTGGATGGATCTAGAGACTGTCATACAGAGTGAAGTAAGTCAGAAAGAGAAAAACAAATATTGTATATTAACGCATGTATGTGGAACCTAGAAAAATGGTACAGATGAACCGGTTTGCGGGGCAGAAATTGAGACACAGATGTAGAGAACAAACGTATGGACACCAAGGGGGGAAAGCCACGGGGGGGTGTGGTGGTGGTGTGATGAATTGGGTGATTTGGATTGACATGTATACACTGATGTGTATAAAATTGATGACTAATAAGAACCTGCTGTATAAAAATAATTAAATTAAAAAATTAAAATAAAAAACTTTTTTTAATTAAAAAATAAAAATAAAATGAATGGAATGAGTCTAGTGAATTATAGGAGTAGAAACTATGACTGAAGAATTCCTTTATGAGTATTTTGAGTTCCAACATAGTCACTGGGCTCATATATAATTATTACTATCATTTAAAGAGTCAGTATTGTAAAGTATTCCAGCCCCCTCCTTAGGTAAGTGTGGAAGAATTGAGAGGTACAAGCTAGTGTGGGTGACGTATGTCATTTAAAGCAGAAGTTTCTCAGACAGGTGGGTGTGTGCCTAGGCGTTCCCAGGACTGAGACCTGAGGTGTGTCTTTGGGCAGGTGAAGGGCTGCCATGCTAACCGCCGGAGGACCCTATGTACTTCTCCAGCACATTCTGCATCACCGGGCATCTGGCCCCCTATCTACCTACCTGGAGGCTCCCCCAGGTTTAGATCTGTTCTTTCCATACATACAGTCTCTAAAAATATGTGAGAGTTTTTCAAATTCTGTGGCCCTGTTTGATATGATATGCACCTTTGTGATGTTTTTATCTGGGAAAACGACTGTTCATTAAGAACGTCAGAAATAGGGCACTTCACCGTTGAGTTTAACTTTGAGGGTAAGCTTCTTAGAAACCAGCATCCTCCAGCCTTACCATTAAAAATGTGAAGGCGGTATTAACGTTTTTTAACAAAACTTCTGTATCCCGAATACTACTTGTATTCTTAGTTAATAGACCATTGGGAACAACGGATATTAAAATATCAGTGACAGTCTTGATTTTAAATTGGATTTGATTTGCTCAGAATTATTAGTTATATTTAAGAAAATGGGTATGTTCAGATCTGGGTGCTGATCTCTGTGATGATTGTAGATCAACAGAAGTCAGTCCACGTGTCAGTAAGGAAGATGGTGACACAGCAGAAGAGGCATGGGGGCGTCCTAACTGTGTTCAAACCATGGAAAGAGAGTCCCAAATTGTCCTGGGTGGCCCTGATGGGTTTCATTGGGACCAATGGGTGGAAGTTTCAAGGAGGTGGATTTTGGTTCAGATACTAAAAGGAAAACTTTGTAAGAGCTGGGGCTGTCCTGAGAGGCAAGGTTCCTGGTCCCCTGTAGCAAGTCCAGCACTGGTTGGGCCACTGTAGCGGAATCCAGGTTCTAGAAGGATGCTGGCCCCAGGGGCCCTGGGTTCATGGCCAGAGCCAAGTTGAAGGGTGTGTGCCTGGAAAGCTCTTGGGTAGTGGGGATTTTGCAGATCTTTAATGACTTGCCGTCTTTTGGCATTGCCTTTGAATCACCCTCCTTTCTGGGTATCTTCTTATCCAGGGTTCAGGAGTGAGATTATTGTGGCTGAAATGTACCAGTGGTCTCTGCGGTCCCAGTTCTGTGGTTCCCCAATCTGGTGGTTCTCGTTAGTTTTGTAACATTGATGCAAGTTTGCATCAAGTGTTAATTTTCCTGTTTCCCCAGTGAAAAGGCGGAAGTAGAGAGAGGTTAAGTGGCTTTCTTGTCCAGGGTCAGGTTGCTGGTAGGTGACAGAACTGTCTCTTGATTCTCTGCCTCAAACTCTTTCCACCAGGCAAAAAGCAAGTCTTTGAGGTGTGTGGAGCGGCTTTTGAATCTAGGAGTGGGGCAGGCAGAGTGGCTTCCTTGATATTTCTCAGATTCCACGTAAAGACACTGACTTTTATACGGATCATCACATCTAGAAGTTGGGTAGCAAAGATCTTTCTTTAAAAATGCAGGGCCAGGGCTTCCCTGGTGGCGCAGTGGTTGAGAGTCTGCCTGCCAATGCAGGGGACACGGGTTCGAGCCCTGGTCTGGGAAGATCCCACATGCCACGGAGCAACTGGGCCCGTGAGCCACAACTACTGAACCTGCGCGTCTGGAGCCTGTGCTCCGCAACAAGAGAGGCCGTGATAGTGAGAGGCCCGCGCACCGCGATGAAGAGTGGCCCCCACTCGCCGCAACTAGAGAACGCCCTCGCACAGAAACGAAGACCCAACACAGCCAAAAATAAATAAATAAATAAATAATTTAAAAATAAAATAAAATTTTAAAAAATGCAGGGCCAGTCTGGATTTACCCAGTCTGATTATACAAGAGGGTATGCAGAAATCCTGTTGTTGTTGTTGGGTTTTGTTTGTTTGTTTTTTGTGAGGTTTGGTTTTGTTTTGTTTTGTTTTGTTTTTTTGGTCCCCTTGGGTTCGTGGTGCTTTTTACTAAAGGTCTCAGAAGGAAATTTATTTTATCCTTCTCATCTCCACCCCCTGGTTGTTCATTCTGGGTCTTTATAGACTCATTGTATGGTTGATCCTGGATAGATATTGAAATACTATGCTGTGGAGAAAAAGTCACAACTGGCCTCTGTCCATTACAGTAGAAAAATTGCCCATCACAGCTGTACCCACTAAGCCATCAGAGGTGAGGTCTCCAACATGTTTACAAATTTCATTAACTCCAAGTTGCAGAGGTCAGACAGGACTTAGTTTTCCTTCCTTCTTTCAGAGAAGAACCTGACATTGTGAATCATTTTATTCTTTCATCAAATATTAAGCAACAAGCACAGAGGAAGCACTGTGTGTTTGGCTCCATGGGAGACAAGAGAAATAAAACTGTTTCTCTCTCACCCCAAGGCATTCATAGCCTTAATATGGGAATAAGACTTGCACCAGAGGCTGTAGCTAGGATTTCAAGCAGAATACTTAAGAGAGGCATGGGTGGTCCAGAAGAAAGACAACACAGCATTGAGTTGTAAAAGTTAGGGGAAGCTAACATGTTGTAGAACTTAATTGTAGATTCTGCAGATTTAATACATAATGGTTATCTTATTTAATAAAATGCCACAAAAAACATCACTCTCTCATTAAATGTCTTCTATTTACAACAACCTGAAACACCAGTGGTATTGATTGAATTAGTCACAAAACAAAGTTTTGTTTTCACTTAGATGCTAAGAAAACAGATGTTGCTGTAATTGATCAGTTACCTTTTATCTTCTGAAAAAATTTTTATTAGTGATATTTTGGAAGACAAGGGAGAGGAAATGAAGAATTATTACTCAGGAGCATTGTACAATATTTTCCCTGCATACTCATTTTTTAAAATTTATTTATTTATTTTTGGCTGTGTTGGGTCTTCGTTGCTGCGCGCGGGCTTCCTCTAATTGCGGCGAGCGGGGGCTACTCTTCCTTGTGGTTCACGAGCTTCTCATTGTGGTGGCTTCTCTTGTTGCAGAGCACGGGCTCTAGGCGCGCGGGCTTCAGTAGTTGCAGCATGCGGGCTCAGTAGTTGTGGCTCGTGGGCGCTGGAGCACAGGCTCAGTAGTTGTGGCGCACGGGCTTAGTTGCTCCACGGCATGTGGGATCTTCCCGGACCAGGGCTCGAACCCGTGTCCGCGGCATTGGCAGGTGGATTCTCAACCACGGCGCCACCAGGGAAGCCCCCTGCGTACTCATTTTTACAAGAAAGCAGTCCACAGGTGTGTCAAAGCTCGGGTTCATCTGTGGCCACTGGGTCATGTTGAGGGCTGGGCAGTTTGGGGGCGTCAGTGGTAATTTGGGGATTTTGCACAGCATGATTGGGAGGGCCGTTTTGTTATTTAAGTGTCTTATCACCGGGATGTTCTCAGCTTTCCTCTCTCCTTGGGCACAGTTAACACGCTGGTTACTCCATGTTCGATGCGATGGTGCTCACATGACTGGCAAGAAACCCATGATGGCCAAGGAGCTACCACCATGGCTGGCTTCTTGTCCACAGGGGCTTTCTCGTGTGATTCGTGTGATTCTGTATTCTTTGGAGGTGTCTAGAGGGGAAAGCTAGGGGAGATTATGAAAGCTGTCAGGTGTGACTCTTGTGGGTCACTCTTGGATCTCCTATTTGTGAACATTTCAGCAGCACTCCTTATCTACCCCTTGTTACAATTTTGGCAGCTACCTTCAGTGAAAGGAAAGAAAATCAGAAGTCTCCATCATCCAGTCCATCAAAATTCCGTAATCAAGAGTAATTTCTTCTAACAGTAAGGACTTCTTAATTGAACTTCCTTGTTAGTAAACTCGTTGGTACGTGCCTCTAAATCAATAAGCTGAGCAGTTAATTAGAGCAAATGGGAAAAACCAAGAACTGGAACATCTTCCTGGATGATATTCCTAAAATGCAGCAACTTTGATGAGGGAGCCAGGTTGGCTGGGTTTCTTCGCCCTTGAGGCGGAAGTGATAGGAGACACTGGATATTCTGATGGACTTACCTACTCCCCACAAACCAGATCATTTTTCCAAAGAGAGTTCTCAGGTTGTAACTCCAGCTTCCACAAGAATGAACTTGCTGAAATTGAGTAGATCTGGGTTTACTCTAGACATTGACATCCTAGACGGGGCACAGTTGACTCAAAAGCCATCCTGCAGGGTACAGTCCTTCTGACACAAACACACACAAGCTGTCAGTGGTCACAGATCCTTTGTGGAACTCTCTGGGTTGGAAATAAACAAAGATGAGTTGATCACAGCAGGAGAAGCCAGAACAGAGGATTCCCATCATGATGAGCTGACAACAAGAGAAGGATTTTTTGGTCCTTTTTTTTTTTTTTTTTTTTTTTTAAGTACACGCAAACTAAAGAGTTAGATTCAGTTCCATGAAAGTGCATTAATCACCTACTGCAGGCCAAGAGCTATGCCTGGGACTGGATGGAAAAGTGACTGAGGTGGCCCCTGCCTTCAGCATGCCCACTGTCTGGTGGATAAAGCAGATCTCTAAATAAGCCGTGGCCACCCGAGCAGCCTGTGCAGGGAGCCCAAGGGACCTCGACCCAGCACCCTGGGTGTTGGAGGCTCCAGAATGAAATATCTGCTATTCCAAAAAAGGGAAAAAATATGAAAAGTGAACACATGATAAATCTTGGTGTAAGGTGGCTTGGAGCTCCAGGGCCCTGCGGACACTCCTGATGCAACAAGACATACTCAGCCTCCTGCTGTACGTAAGAGTGGACTCGCCTTTGAAAGATGCAAACTGCTCTCAAGCTTGCTGTCTACAAGTACAGATCTGCGGCCGACCCCAGTTCCTTTTGTTGGCCCTAAACTTAGAGCTGCTTTTTCTGCATGAACCACTCACAGCCTCCATTGTCCATCAGGAGGACTCAGGACAGCCATTTCCCCCCAGGCATCCTGGGGTTGGAATTCTGCCTGGTTGGGGAGATCCCAAGTCAACCGACTTTTAGGGGATTCCAAGATAATCTCTCAAAGTCATTTTCTTGATGTTCTCAAAATGGTGGAGCTGTCAGAGTCTTTGGATGTCACTTCACTCAGCTATGAAACTGAGACCCAGGGTGTGATGCGATCTGCTCAGACCAAGGTCCAGGAGGGGCCTCAGTGCACAGAGAGCTCTTTCTCTGTCTTATAAGGCCACTAACCACATCCTATGGGCCCCACCCTCACGACTTCATCCAACCCTGATTATCTCCCAAAGTCCTCATCTCCAGGTGTCATCACATGGGGGTTAGGGCTTCAACAGATGAACTTTGGGAGGACACAAACATTCGGTCCACAAAGCCTTGTAACTTTCTATTCCTATCTGTGGGCTTCATGGACGCAGTCACTGCGGATCACGCCTGTTCTCTTCACGCCCCCTCCCTCCCCGGGGTCTTGCCTCCCTTGTTAGAATAGGTCTTCAAGCATCAAAGAAGGAAGCCAGGATTCAGTGCCTGCTCTTAGACAGTTGTTACCTCATTGCATCCTTCATACAACCCATAGTGTCCAGCAGGGAGGTGGTGTTATCTCTGTTTTCACAAATGAGGACAAAGGTTCAGTGACGTTCAGTAATTTGCCAGAGATGGGCAGGTGAGTGTGAATTGGGGGTCTACATCAGGCCTCTAGGACTTGGAAGTCTGCGTGGCTTGCCTTGTACCTGTGCTGTCCACCTGGAAAGGCCTTCAGCGGCTTGGGTGTGAGGAGGAGGCTTCTGCAGGTCGTGGTTCAGCCCTGTGGCTCCTGGCGCTGCTTCTCCTCATCACAGCTGGTGGGGGGCTGCGTGCCCATCACCCCCCACCATTGCCCTTAAGAACTTGGAAGCAGTGATTCCTTTCCTAGTTTTGATCTCAGCCTCTTTTCTCAGGACCCTTGTTGTGACATGGCTTCTTTACAAACAATATTGCTTTTCTCACATATGTCTCTGTGTGTGTGTGTGTGTGTGTGTGTGTGTGTGTGTGTGTGTGTGTTGTACATTCCACGAGGGATGAGGATCACTGCTTCAGCTACTCTGCAAACAATTAGAACATGCAGGATTAGAGAACAGGCAGGGAACATCACTTAACTTTTTTGAACTTAGGGATGTTTAACTCAGATGCAGTGAGCCCTTAACTCAGATGCAGTGAGCCCAGCTTTTAAGTTCGTTGTGAGGATGATATCCTTTGTGGGTTTTTGGACAAGGGGAGTGAGCATTTTTCAGGACAGTTGGAGGGAGAAGGGGAGCTCTTGATTAAGCTCCCCATCATTCACGGGAATCCCGCTTTGCTGATTTAAGTATGATCAGATGTCTGCCGTACCTCGTTGCCAGGTGTGATCACCGCGCGCTCTCATTTTATTGCGATGTATGATTAACACTCTAGAGTGGGTGTGGCTCGAGATAAACTTGGTGCGTTTATTTAGGAATCTTTGCTAATGCGCCCCTGCCTTTCAACTCCACCCCTTTCTCATCTCAGACATATAAGAGGCCCCAGGTATTAAACCCAGGGTGTCATCACCAACGAAAGAAGCAGGTACGGTGCAAACTTCAGGCATCGCCACTGAGATACACACACAACCTAACAAGGCTTCTTTTGTACTTGGGACATGGAGAAAATTGGCCATTTGTCTGTGGGGTAATGGGCTTTGCTGCCATATGAAAATCTCTCAAATGGTTAAATTCAGTGACATTATCTCAGAGTTCATGAAAGCGACTACCGCACACAGTTTAATTCTATTTAATTTTTTTTAAGGGGGAAAAAAAGCAAAGGGAAAATGTTTTAGTTTTCTCTTAAGCTGATGTCTCTCTGCTTTTTCTTAAAAGTGCCTTTCTAGTTGCCACACAGTGATGTGATCATTATCTGCCACCTCGTTGCCTTGCTGCCTCTGCATGCAGTAAAATACAAAAAAAAAAAAAAGAGAGAGAGAGACCAGGGGAGCTTGTGAAGTATGACTTCCTATCCCAAGACTCATTGCCTGCGATTCGTACCGCCTGACAGTAATGATCTTATTACAGTACTCTGGACCTTGAAGAGATTTCATGAGGAGAGTGAGAGGACGAGCCTCCGTGTAATCAAGTGGTGCTGAATATTCCACGCGTTTTTGATCACACACTGATTGGCCACAGTTCTAGCCCATCTTCTAGTCAATTATGCATGGCCCCTGTGCTCCTCGCCTAGTCAGAAACATAGATGGCTGGTGTCTGGATTTTGGCAGGCAGCCAGGGATTTGAAGTGCTGTGCACACCATCCTCCCAGGATAAGTGCTTTTGAGTTGGAATTGATTACCTTCCTTTGAGTTTTGCCTAATAGCAAAACTGCATTTGGAGAGGGTTTCAGGCGAAAAATGGACGTGTTAGCCATTTAGAGCATCCGAACTCCTAGTCAATTTTTAGGCTTCCCTTGTTTCCGTCTAATTTCTGTTTATTCATAGCATGTTTGAGAATATTGAAGGTATTTCATGGCATTGGCCGCCGAGCACACGTGTTGAGCATGGAGGACAGATTCGGTTACGGAACCACTGTGTTCAGGTTCCCGGATTCATCTAGGGAGGCTTCGAGCTTCGGGGAGATAAGATCTCTGCCGGTTAGCTTCCGTCTCGGCAAAAAGCGTTAAAAGAGGTAATGAATTCTTCCCGCAGGCGACTGGCTTGTCTTCAGTAATGTGGGGGTGCACGTCGACATGGCTGGGTTTTGTGAACGCTGCCGTCTGTGCCCAAAGGATTGTCACCACGTCGTTTCCCCGGTTGTGTACCTCCCCTTATTGGTCTCCAAGACTAGTGATATTTGAAAGGGTGGGATTTTTTCCTGCCAGCATGATCGCTGACGTTGCCCATTATGAAGCTAACCCAGTTAAGCACATGATAATATGCAGAAAACTGTTGTAAACCAAGATGTTTCTTCCTCATATGCCATACTCTTAATTCAGATTCTTGGTGTGTAGATTATCTCAGAGTCATCAGCTAGGAAAATGTGAATGTTCTTTCTACTGTTTTGTGTACGAGGTGAGGAATTGGCCACGCCCAAGCAAGCGATCCGTGTGGGATGTTTTCAGAAATCTATCTTGAATCCACCAAGGGTTTGGTGCTCCCCGTGGCCTCAGTCTTTGGGGGGACGTAGAGGATGGAACCCTCACATTGCACACTGGGCACCTCGATAACCTGATTTGACTCTTCTTAATTGAGTAAGTAGGTAGCTTTGTTCTTTGACTTGGTTTTCATTTGGATTGGTCTTGCTTTCTGCAGGAGGGAATGCTTCTCCGTTTCAGTTGACTTTCTGCAAAATCGAGATGTACTGTAGGCATGGTTACTAAACAACCCTAGGAGAACCTACCAGAATCCTTAACTTCATGTTCTGCACGTGTACACACACACACACACACACACACACAGAGGATTTCTTTGTTCTCGATGTCATGAAAATAAAATATCTTCTATCAAAATTTAGATTTAGTGATGTTTCTTTAAAAGAGAAAATCACAAAACAGAAAACCAAGGTTGACCATCTATTAGCAATAATCATTGCGCCCAATTATTGACCCCTTGCTATTCATCCGCACTGCGATTAAACACTCCCTGTGTGTCCTCTCGTGACCCTCACGGGAACCTCCTGCTTGAGTCTCCACAGCGACCACCCCTCCCTTTGAAAGTTCATGTGTGTCTTTTCAGTGGTCTCCCTCACTCCAAATCATGGCTTATCTAGGACTTTCCCTAAGGATTAAATTTATATAAAACAAAGAATTGTACAATAGGCTGTCAAAAAGGATATTTCTTAATTATAATAGGTTAATATTGAAGCCATTAAGAATTTTTGTCGTTTTACCCCTGGCAGTGTTTCAGCAGATTGACAAAATGTATTTTTATGGCAGCTGGAAAATATCAAATTCACAATTAGCAAATGGTTCAAGTTTTAAGGTAGGAATTTTAGAAAGCTGGCATCCACTGTGATGACCTGTTTACAGCCTGGTGTTTTTACCTGAGCAGATGAGTCCTGTGCCCACATTTAAAGAGAAAGAGTCAGTGACTCGAAAATACAGTTTCATCACCGAGTGCAGAATCCGTGCTGTCATTTCCATGTAATTACCCTGAAAAGGCCGATTAATTAAAGAATGTAAACAATTTAAGTCAACTACTTTCTTGAATCCCTCCATCGCTTCCCCAAATGTTAGTTTTTGCCTCTCTGTGGGATCAGACTCCTCCAGCAGGAGTTGAGAAGCGGGGAGGGAACTCACCTGCCCTCTGTGACCTGATGGAGGGAGGGAACTCACCTGCCCGCCGTGACCTGATGGAGGGAGGGAACTCACCTGCCCGCCGTGACCTGATGGAGGGAGGGAACTCACCTGCCTGCCGTGACCTGATGGAGGGAGGGAACTCACCTGCCCGCCGTGACCTGATGGAGGGAGGGAACTCACCTGCCCGTGGTCACCTATTGATGTGCCTGCGTTAAGAGCCACCATTGTGGCGGGTGGCCTGGGACCTTTTCTTGAGCAGCTTGTAAACAGTGAATGAAGCCTGTGTCATCATTGTCTCTCCACGAGCACGGAGACGGGTGTTCACAGCCTCCCTCCTGTTCTACCCGCCGGGGAGGGATGCAGACATGGTTTGGCCCCGTTTGTCTTTGAACAGCATAGAAACACCCCCATGACGGGCCCTCGTGGAGGAGAACAGAGCCACCCCTGGGCCACCATGTCCTCCAAACCAGGAGTGGTTCCAGAATGTCCATGGAGGGTCATTGGTTTTCTTCTGGAGATTAATATGTTGTTATCATCAATAACTTGCTACCTTCTATTTCTGATCACAACAGATCAGCTTAGTTCGCCCAGGAGAGCTATGTTTTTCCAAGTTTCTTTGCTTGAAGAATTCTAAGGCAGGATCTGAAAGCCATTAATTTACGGGCCAAGTCTAGTTCTTGGTGTCACTTTTTTTCTAACCCCTAAAGTCTTTCGAACTACTCCTCCACACGATAAAGGTGGCCAAGCCCACTGTGACATGTGAGGGCACATCCCGTAGTGCTGGAGTCCGTGTCGAGGTGCTGGCCACTGCAGGGCCATTGCAGGTGGTCTGCATGGAGGAAGCTGGGAAGGGAAGGCCGCCCTGGGAGAGGCTCGGGTCTCCTGGGATGCCGGGGCTGGGTGTGACCCCAAGGGACAGGCAGGTGGGAGCCAAGCAGAGGCTCAGGTGTCGAGGAAGGACCGGGGCTACTGCAGGGGACCCTGAACTGGTATCAGGAGGGACCGTCGGGCAGGGCTGTTCCTGGACCTTTCCCTGGGGCCCATCCTCGGCTTCCAGCTCTTCCAGGGCCGCCCTCCCCTCTCATTTCCCTCATTCTTGCTTCTCTTTCCTCATTTCACTCTTTCTCTTTCTTTCTCCTTCCTCCATCCAAGAGCTTTCTCGCTTTTTTCTCCCTTCTCTTATTTCCTCTTTTCCCATCCACACCGTCGTCGTCTTTTTCCTCCCTTACTTTCTTATTCTCTTTCCTTACTTTTTTTTATTTTGGAACTTTTTTGTGTGGGGGAAATATATGACATAAAACTTACCATTTTTGAGCATACAAGTCATTGACGTTGATTACATTCACAGTACTCGGCAACCATCGCCACTAGCTATTTCCAAAATTTTATCATCACGCCAGATAGAAACCCCACAACCATTAAGCGATAACTCCCCGTCTCTTCCCGCAGCCCCTGATAACCACTAATCTACTTTCTGTCTCTGTGGACTCGCCTATTCTGGACATTTCATATAAATGGAATCATATGATATTTGTCCTTTTGCATCTGGTTTCTTTCACTTAGCGTCATGTTTTCAAGGTTCATCCATGTTGTAGCCTGTGCCAGCCCGTCATTCCTTTGTATTGCCAAATAATACTCCAGTGTGTGGATAGACCACATTTTGTGTATCCCTTCAGGTACTGATGGACACCTTTCAGCTGTTGTGTGATGCTGCAGTGAACACTGGCATGCAAATATCTGTTTGAGTCTCTTTTCAGATTTTTTTCTACCTATACCTAGGAGTATGTGTAGCTTTTTGAAGAACTGCCAAGTTTCCTCTTCTCTTACGCTGCTGTCTGACTTCCCTTTTTCCCTCATCTAAAGTAGGAAATGGAAGACTCTCCTACAATTGAGTGAATCCACTTTTTGGCTCCCTCTTAATTACAGAAATCTATGACTTCCATGTGTTTTTACATCGTTCATATTTTTCTTTTTGAAAAATCCTAAGTACCTTGAGTTAAGACCTCCTTTCATTGGCACGTGAGTGACGATTGGTCCCCTTCCCTGCCCCCATGGATCAGTCGCAGACTGCCTAAGATACTCTGGAATTTCCCATCATCCCATACTCTTCCCCATTAGGAGCCGGTCTCTAATCTCGAGGGTCAGTGTTCTCCGGACAGCCCGGCTTCTGTACCGAGCAGCAGTAGTTACATAGTCAAGGCACACGGGCATCTCTCCTGTTTCAGTTTGCCTGCAGAGGTCAGCTTTTCCATCATCTCTGGGACACTTGCATTTTTTCTATAACTTCCCAGTAATGAGCGGCCCAGTGGGCAAATGGAATCTTAAAGACCAGAAACTATTCTTTCTTTTTCTGCCAGCCTCCCTTGGGCCATGATTAACTTCTCTGTTTCGCTGCAGAATTAGTGACTTAGCATTCACTCCCCTTTGGTCGCCCCTCATTTCTCTGTGGTCATTGCGTATTTATGTCCTAGATCAGGTGTCACTGTCACCACTGTGGTGCTCACCATTCAGGGGATTTTCCAACAGACGATTTCAGATACCTGGTACTAATCTCAGTTTTTTTAAGACCACTTCGGGCTGAGTGGTGGTGATGATTCTCTAGCTCTTGTGCCTCTTTGATTTTATGTGGTTACAAACTTTGGTTTCGGTCTGTTAAGGAAAGCATCAGATCACTTCAAATGCCATGTTTTCGTGTTTCCCTCTACAGTTGTAGAGTTTTTTGGTTTTTCTGTCCTTCAGAATTTAATCCCCTCAGGCCTCCTCTCCTTTATCCTTCAAATAAAGTTGTGGGATTATCATCATTACATTTAGTGGTAAAAACTGGCCTCACGACTTTTAGGCAATACCAGATCTTCATAATGTGTTACCTCTAGTAACCTCCTTGGATCTTGGAATTTAAGTATCTTTCATTCAGATTGATAACAGACACTCACTGGCCATTTGCTACCCAGAGGACACTGTTACTTGCTGCTTCTGAGACCCAGAGACCAGCTGGGGCAGCCCTGCCGACTGAGAGCTTGCGGTCCAGGAGGAGGGGGAATGATGTGTATGTGGTCCTCCCCGAGGCCAGCTTCCCCAGCTCCTTGGCCCCCCGGGGACTTTCTAAGGCTCCGATTTCTGAAACCACATCCCAGCTGGTGTGGCGGGAGGGGGAAGACGAGAAGAGGGGGTGATGACAGCAGGAGGGTCACCGGGAGCTCGGTGGTGACGCATGGAACGGAGAGGTGGGCCGTCGGAGGAGGATGTGCTCGGCCGGGGGGAGCGTTGTTCAGGGAAGGAGGCCTGGAAAAGGGTCCTGTGCACGGCGGTGCGTGGACTGTGCAGAAGCTGCGGGCCGTGGGGGTCAGGAACTGAAGGAGGAACAGGACAGTTAGGGGTGTGCCTGCCCGAGGGTCACGGCTGGAGAAAGGAGGGAGTGCAGGAGACCAAGAGGACGGGGGCACTGGCGGACCCTGTCGTGGGGAGAAGGAATGAAGATGCTGGCTAGGCCAGGTGGCCCCCGCAGGAAAGGCCTGTAGGAGTGGAAGCCTCAGGCGGCAACACCAGGGCTGGCGGAGCCGCGGGATCGCCGTGGTCCAGGGCAGGGGGAGAGCGCGAGGACGGGCCGGCCGGCCAGCCAGCTCCCTGGACAATGTTTAAATCACTGATTGGAAACCGAGATTTGGGTTCAGCTGGCCTGCGGGGAGCCTGGGCGCCAGGTGATTCCAACTGAGCCAGGAGTGAGAACCGGAGGTCCAGGTGAAGGTCAACTAGGACTGTGTCGCGCGTGAACATCAGCAAGGTTCAGACCCAGCAGAGTGCGGGTCACACGCCAGGACCTGGCAGCCCCCAGAAGACGACTTGACGTCATGATCCTGCCCCGGGCGCTCTACCATTAGAATGCCTCGTCTGTTATATTGGTTTTATACTTTTCCTAATTTTATTGGTTTAAATCCAATTTCAAACATATGCAAGCTCAAATATCGTTACCTGTTTTCTTAAACAAGATACCAGAATTAGTATTTGAGCTGCTGTTTTCAAGGCAAGCCCTGCCCCTTGAAAAGCACCTGCCCCTCCCTTTCTACGTGACCTACTGCTGTAGCCGGCCACATAGACAAACAGATGCAATGTCCACCCTCTGGAGCAGAGCACCCCCTAAGAAGCTTCCCTCCCGTCTGTGGCTGAGGAATTAGGACAGAAACAGCCGGGAAGGCTTGTCTCTGCTCTGCGGTGTCTGGGACCTCCCCCTAGAAGACTCTAAATCCAGGGGCTGGAAACGTCTGGAGTGCCGGTCACCACGTGTCTGACCGTTGATGCTGCCTCTTGGGACCTTGGCCGTCGGCCGAGACACCTACACGGGACCCCTCCACGTGGCCAGGCCTCCTCCCAGCACGGTGGGCCAGCATTGCGGGAGCCACGTTTCCTCCTGTGTCCTCGCCTCGGAGGGCGCACGCTGTCCATCTCTAGGAAACACGAAGGTCTGGTTCCAGGCACACTCCTGCCGGAATGTGGCAAGATTCTAGAGAAGCCTGTGAACCCCCATACTGCTGTCGCCGTTGTGGAAAATGTGTCCCAGATAGTAAATAAATATATGATAACGTCCGGTTGTGATCAAGCAGTGGAATGAGATGAGACAGAGGAAGAAGACTCAGGTCCACCAGGTTGTTTTCTCGGGGACAGGGGCCCAGGAGGCTCCCGAGGAGACTCGGAGCAGAGAGCCCGCAGAGGCGAGGCTGGCGGCAGGTGGCCCTCTGGGGTCCGCGTGTTCCCGGCGAAGGAATCATGAGCTTGCTCTAGTTATGGGGGCCTCATTAAACTCAGCACTTGTCTCTAGTCAATATAGTGATCTATATGCATGTTTACGTGCTACCATATCATTTTAAACAAGCTGACTTTTACTTCGATCTCAGCGTTGGAATTGCTGGTAAAATAACTGGGGAAATATTTTATTTTTTTAAGAATTGTTGGGAATTCCCTGGCAGTCCAGTGGTTGGGACTCAGCGCTTTCACTGCTGGGGCCCCGGTTCAATCCCTGGTAGGGGAATTAAGATCCCACAAGCCACACAGCATGGCCAAAAAAAAAAAAAAAGAATTGTTATACATTATAAGACTGTTATACAGTCTTTAATTTCAATATCTTCTAGCTTGTTCCCCACATACAGTTATATTCCCATATTTACAGGGTTTATTCTTTCCAAGCAGCACTATGAATCAGAAAATCATACTGTTTTTAAAAGTGGTCCAGAGGACCACCAAATACAGAGGGATGCTCAAGAAAAATGGATCCCTTTTTACGTACATCACTTTAACAGTTTAAGATAAAGTAGATTAAATATTTTAAAGTTTTTAAATAGTTTTATTCTGCATAGGATTACTTTCAGAGGTTGGCGAATGGCATTGGGAGTTTTCCAACAGCTGGAAAAAGACACGAGCATCTAATACTGGGTATTCTTTCTAGTGCTTTCAAAGCGAAGGCAATCACGTAAGGCTATCTTGCTTCATGGGTAATTAAGGCATTTCACTCTGCAATTCCTTACTCTAATGAAGAAGAAGAAATTCCTCTTTGGCTGAAATATTTCTTGCAAGGGTTTTATTTCTACTCATTGCTCCGACTTTGGAAAATGTTCCTTTTACCTCTGATGGTCTCCTCTAATATCTTCTTGAATTGTGAGTCAGGGGAAAAAAAGTATAAAGATTCTGTACAGATTCAAACTTTTAAAAAATGCTTAGAATCTCGCTGTCCATGAAAGCGAAACAGCCAGCATTGCAAGTGCCCAGATGCCCTATTCTTCCTCAATTATCAGCGAGACTCTGCTCTCCTGGTGTGTTTCTTCCCACAGTGTATGGCCAATCCAGACAGGCAGGCGGCCAGGCACCAAAAGGGGTTGTGATGGTGAAGGTAAGGATCCCAGGCAGCTGGGGGGATGGTCAGGAACTCAGGCCATCTTGGGTTGAATTCCAGCTCCACCTCTTACTGGGGCGATGGCCTGGGCCGGCTCCTCGTGCTTTCCTGCCCCGGAGCTCTCAGCCATCAGCTGGGACAGTAAGCCACCTAGGACTGTTGTCAGGGCTCCGTGAGCGCATGTGTAGGACGGAGCCTGCCCCGAATTCCTGTCTTGGGATTCAGTTCATATACATTAAAATATTACTCTCGGGAGCCCAGTTACTCGCAGTAAATTTGGAGATTATACTGGCTCACCTAACAAAGGCCCAGGGACACTGGGTTCTGACTTAAGGGATCACTTGTTAAATTGTGCTTTTCTTCTTTTTTTGTTTGTTTGTTTTTGTTTTTAAGCATATAAATCAAAGTTTCATTTTTTTCTATTTTTTAAACTTTATTGGAGTATAGTTAATTTACAATGTGTTAGTTTCAGGTGTACATCACAGTGATTTTTTGTTTAATTAATTTTTATTGGAGTCTAGTTGATTTACAATGTTGTGTTAGTTTCTGCTGTACAGCAAAGTGAATCAGTTATACATATACGTATATCCACTCTTTTTTAGATCCTTTTCCCATATAGGTCATTACAGAGTATTGAGTAGAGTTCCCTGTGCTGTACAGTAGGTCCTTGTTGATTGTCTGTTTTATATATAGTCGTGTGTATATGTTAATCCCAAACTCCCAATTTATCCTCCCCTCCCCTTTCCCCCTTGGTACCATAAGTTTGTTTTCTACATCTGTGACTCTATTTCTGTTTTGTAAATAGGTTCATTTGCACCGTTTTTTTAGATTCCACATATAGGTGATAGCCTATGATATTTGTCTTTCTTTCAAAGGTTGTAGACAGTAACCACCAGAGGTTATTCCATTAAGTAGCATGGATGAAATTTTTAAGCTGATTCTTCTACTCACCCAGAGTACCCCGCCCGCTAATGTTCTACCCACCTGTGGGTCCGTGAGCACAGGTGGGCATCAGGGAGAGTGCACACCCCCAGTGCACTTCGGGGTGGGTAAGAGCTGTTGCCACGCGGAAGTGGGTGCCGCTCATTGGGCTCTTCCGGCCCCTTCTGGTGGATCTCCAGGGTGAGCCATGCTCCGTCTGCCTGCAGTTCGTCCAGGGCTGGGGAGCCTGTCTGGCCACAGAGGCAAACTTAGAAATGTCTGCCCTGTCATGACCACCATCATGACAAGGTCATGGAAGGTCCCTGGTAAAATAGTGGCAAAAGTTACCGTTAAAGGTGAAGAAAAACTTCCTAATTTTAAGACATGGATTTTCATGTGTATGGCCTGAAAATGAAACTTTACCAAAGACTCTGCATCTTAGACACTCTAGTTCCTACGTGGAGTTTTTAATTTTTTTTTTAAGTATTTATTTATTTATTTATGGCTGTGTTGGGTCTTCGTTTCTGTGCGAGGGCTTTCTCCAGTTGTGGCAAGCGGGGGCCACTCTTCATCGCGGTGCGCGGGCCTCTCACTATCGCGGCCTCTCTTGTTACGGGGCACAGGCTCCAGACGCGCAGGCTCAGTAGTTGTGGCGCACGGGCCCAGCCGCTCCGCGGCATGTGGGATCCTCTCAGACCAGGGCTCGAACCCGTGTCCCCTGCATTGGCAGGCAGACTCTCAACCAGTGCACCACCAGGGAAGCCCCCTTACGTGGAGTTTTTTTCCCTTGGCACTGACAGCTTGCTGTCAAAAAATGCCCACAGTTCACGGTTGTACAGCTAAAAAGGCTGACCCTTGGTGGAGGAGGGGGGAGGGGGAGGGCAGGGGGCGCAATGATCTTTTCCTCAACTCATGTTTCTCTACACAGTTCGGTTGACAATTACTTTCTGCCACAGGGCAGCCTTGTATTGTGTACATGACATGTTTGGTTTGAAACACTTCACGTGGGGCTAGTCTTGCCCCTTCCACTAGACAGAAAGCCCAAGAAGGCAGGAGACACACCTATGTGCTCGTGTCCCCAAAAAGCCCAGCACCTTGCACGCCCGTGGCGTGTACCTCATGGATGCTCGTCCACCAGGTAGAAAAAGAAGAGCAACTCGAAGGGCCCACTTGGAGGTACTAATTGGTTTCCAAAGTATTTCTTTTGGATGAGGATGGTTTTATGTGATATCAGCCAGTGTTTTCCGAAAGTTTGTGTTACCGAACATGAATCCAACAAGATGCTCTGAAAGACAAAAGTTTGCAGAGTGTTGTTTAGTCTAGATCCGTCTTGGAGTTTTAGATGCACATTAGCAACTTGAGGGCTCTGAGAAGCCCTCCATTTAAAAAAAGGAAAAGAACCGCCTCCCCGCTCCTTTAACTTATTTAACCTTGGAAGGAAGGTTATGATGGCCCTCAAGGCGGTGCTTCTAGTACAGACACCTTCCCCAGCGCCTCCATCTAGACGTCGATACACAGCCTCTAATTCCTCCAGGACTCGGTCCTCGGGTTAAAATACCCTTTATCTATCACCTGAAGTTATATAACACACTTTCCATATGTGTCCTAATTAATAACCGTGTAGTTTCATTTTCTCATCTCAGCAAACACGGTCATCTTAGAGAATGCCTATCTTTGAAATCCACTGCACTTAGCATTTTTTTCCTGCCTGTGTTTTTATGCATTCCTGAAATTCCTGGTTACATTTAGAAGTCTTTCCCAACTTTTTCACGCTATAGAATAGCCGACAGAGATAATGTAATTTATAAGATGGACCTCAAATTCATTTCTGTTCCTGTAATTGAAATCTTGTCGTGCTTGCACTTAATGTACATCTTAAATTTACCGATTGATATGACAATAGTATAAGTAGAGGCTTGTTCCTTTCTGTTTTGAAAGTTGAGAAGTAGATCATCATCATCATCATCATCATAGCTAATATTTACTGTTTATTCTCTGCCAACTCCATACTAATTACACTCTGTGCATTATCTTATTTAATTACTTTCCCCCCAATCTGGTGACACAGGCACCAAGCAGCAGCAGAGGGCTCAAAACGCCAAGCTGTTCTGGTTTTCATGTTATGTCAATTTCTCGGGGGAAGAGCCTATTGAATTGATTTGATTTTTACCAAAATTAGAATAAGACACAACATGTAATACCATAGAAATAAGTGTGTTTTTTTGAGTGTTGTATATAAATAAAATCTTTAACGTCCTTAAAGCCACACAGCCCCCCGCCTGCAACCCACCCATAGAAAAACAGAAAAAGATATACCTAAAGAATAAACATCCTCTGTTCCTCATGGGTGGAAGGAACATTCTGCGCACAGCAGCCCTGCACTCTAAGGTGACAAACAACCTTGATAGGGCACTTTGATGCCGCAGATCAGACTTTGCCATGGAGAAAATCTATCTGCCATCCAGAGACGATCCAAAGTCATTTATGCTTTGATCCTACTGACAATTCCATTTCTCCGTGTTAGGACCGTGCTCTCTCTAGCTGTGCCTTATCTTTCTTTCTTGTTGTACCTCTTTCTTTTCTCTGTCTCTTCTCTCCCTCACCCATCGCCAAAAAAAAAAAAAGAAAAATCCATTGTGCAAATTGATTCGGAGATCAGCCTTGATAAAACACCAGTATTTAGCCGTCACTGCCTCAGCGCAGCCGTGGTATTAGCTGTTCCTGATTACCTGGAAGTGCAGGCTGGAGCTGCCTTTTCAGGCTGGAGGTGTGCGGAGATTAACTGGGGGCTTTCCAGCCGTTTGTCACGCAAATGGCAGTGCCAGTAAACTGAAAAACGATAAATCATTTTTCTCAAGATTGAACCCTTTTATCAGTTGTGTCAGTTTCATTATTCAATAAACGATTAGTAGCAGCCATTGTCATTCACTCATCCGTATTTAACCACTCAGAGCTTCTGCTGGCTGAGCGGGCACCCGGCATCTGCACGGGAGGTGAGGACACCTTTGAGGCCCAGCTCTCCCCGGGAAGGTTGCCGGACTCGCCAGTCATGGCAGCTTGATGAAGGGAGAGAAGTAAAGTGTCTGGTGTACGTCTTCTAATTTTTAAAGTTCTGCTTTGACATGGTTTCTAGTCATTGGGTGGGCATTTTTCTTTGACCTCCCACCCTGCCTTTTATTTACATTTTTTTGCCCTTTAAATGCCAACCGTCTTGATTAGAGAGGTGAGGTTGCTCCTACGTGCCCCTAAGTCAGGGATGGAAGCACGAGCTGGAGAGCCAAGTCCTGCCGACTCTCAGGCTGCCCCTTTGGGACTTTCTGTTGGTCATCAAACCCAGTTTATCTGGAGGGAGGAAAGAGGATGGAGCCATAGCTCCTAGCCTGCGGATAAAGGACCTCTGGAGATGCCAAGGGTCTTGAGTCCAGGTGTCCTCTGTATAGACAGAGGTGTATGTGTACTGACATTGTGATTGACAGGAAGCAAAGTCATTTTAGAATGTTGCTGAATCACTGTCATCCAAAAGGGAGTGCATATTTTTTAAAAATTGGGAACCACTGGCAGAGATTTATCTCTGCCAATTTGTTGTTACCTTTTCACCCAAGTTGAGTTTATCAGAAAACATAGTTCTACCACTAGTTAAAAGTAGAAGAGGGCTTCCCGGTGGCGCAGTGGTTGAGAATCTGCCTGCCAATGCAGGGGACACGGGTTCGAGCCCTGGTCTGGGAAGATCCCACATGCCGCGGAGCAACTAGGCCCGTGAGTCACAACTACTGAGCCTGCACGTCTGGAGCCTGTGCTCCGCAACAAGAGAGGCCGCGATAGTGAGAGGCCCGCGCACCGCGATGAAGAGTGGCCCCCGCTCACCACAGCTGGAGAAAGCCCTCGCACAGAAACAAAGACCCAACACAGCCAAAAATAAAATAATAAATAAATAATAAATAAATTAAAATTTAAAACAAAAAGTAGAAGAGAAACGTCACTGAATTTATATATCACTGGGGCCTTATTTGATGATTCTAGTAGAGTGTTACGTGGCCAGCAGTGGAGAAGTGTGTACGTGTGTGTGTGTGTGTGTGTGTGTGTACATAGCAACATGCATAATGCCTTTAATGAAGGACTTATAAAATATTATCATTCCAGAAATCATTCTGAACTGTATTTCTACAACTTGCAGAAATATCTCCGTACTATCTTAAGATTAATCATCTGTATTTTTTCTTCTCTGTCGTACATTTTTTTGAGAGCTGTGGCTATATCTTGCACCTTCAATTCCCATAGCACCTGTGTCCAGACACTGCACACAGGATACTATATGGTTAGTGGTTGATTATATATTGATCCCAGTTAAAATGTTTGGTTTATTGTTTAAGAAGATGTCATTTTGAGACCTTCTAAGCTGCTCCAGTGCAATCTCTAGGGTACATAATAAAAAAACCTGTCTTGATATCTGAAAAATTCAAAATCCATTCAGATGAAAGGTTCTGGTCTTTTAATTCTAGTAGTGTCTTCTGTTGAAATTCCTCTCTCCAACCCTCCTGTGTGTGAGAGAGCTACTGTATGTTTCGTAAACTGCTTCAAATTCTAGTTTTATGACAAAAGAGATGTGAAAAGAATATGTTCACAAATAGTGTCACCACCACCCCCTATGGCGGGGTCATCAGCTGTTGTTACAGAGTTTTTTTGGTAAGAAAGCCTTTCATCTGTTTGTCTTCGTTGGAGGTTCTTGGCCTTTGAGGATGGAGCTCATTGCATCCTTCTGTACCTCTTGGATGGGGCATTTAAACATTAAAAAGAGGGAGATGGATGATGCCATAGGAGCCATGCTGAATGGCTGGACTTCATAAAATTATTGAACTTTACCAAAAGTTACGGAAAGCTATTTCATTAACACATTTCATTCCATTTATACTATTTCTTGCCTTGAGTTCAGCACGTCCTCAGATTGTTCTTTTAATGACTGTGCTTCCTAAGGACAAAATCTGTATGAGTAGGAGGGGCAGAGTGGCTGGATTTGAAGCACACCCTCAAGACCCCTGCTCTATTTCCAGCACTTCTTTTACTTTGCTCACTGAAAAAAAAAGAGAGCGTTGGGGGTCCACAGAACTAATGCAGAAGTTCACTAGAAAATCATTCAAATTACAGATTCAACCGGAGTTGCCGTCACTCGTGTCCTTCATGCTGTTTGAGACTTTCTTTCCATGCATCTGTGTACGTAGAGTGGTCTTGAGCCCACAGACCTTCTGCCCTTCTTGGTGTGTCATCTTCTTTACTCATCGTGGCAGCTCTGGGATGGAGCTGATGCCAAGGGGACCTGTCCCAGAGCCCCAGTCACCCCACGGCCACCCTGCGCTGCTGCCGGCTGGGGCGGCGAGAGTCCCGAGCACCAGCTTTTCCTACCCCACTCCCCACCTGTTCTTCATCGTACCTCACACCTGGCACTTCTGGGAGGAAGCAGTGTAGACGCCACACTGATCACATTCAGTCGTTAACCCACTGAGACCAGACACACACCCTGCAGCCAGTTCTCCTCCCTGAAGGGAGCGATGCATTGCTGTCCTGATGCTTTTTTCTTGGCAGCTTACACGTCCTGCCCGCTCTGGAAAACATCACTGTCTCCCCCAAAGAATTAGAGAAGTTTAAATAATACGGGTTTTTTTTTAACCTAAATAATGCATATACGGTACAGATTTATATGTTCCCTATCCGTTCATGAAAGTGATGGTTGAAAACCTTAAAACCATCAGGCCTTGAACTCAGTACTTCTGTGACATAAGTCAGTTTAGTATTTCTTTTTCTTGCAATTTATTTGGGGTTTTTATATACGAAATGGGCATTGGTGAGAATAGCACCTCATATCGTGTGTCCTAGTAAAACATACGTATTTTGGACCGTATTTTCTGGATGCACTAGTGATTACAAACTTGTTTTTCGTATATAACTATCACTGTTCATCCCCGTTTAAAAGATGCTAATTTTGTCTCCTGACAAAAGTCTTAAGGCCGTTCTTAAGTTCAGACCTTCCCGGAATAGGTAAGTCACCACAGATGAATCTCAGGAAGCCAGCTTAGCATGACTCTCCTCTTTAATTTTATTAAACCCTGTCACATTTATTTAAAAGGCGATTTTATGTGCTGATTAGAAGCTGAGATCTAAATTCAACATGAGCACAAACACTTTTTTCCCAGTGGATCAAAGCTCATTTTTTATTTAAATCTTTTTTTTTTAATTTATTTATTTATTTATTTATTTATTTATTTATTTATGGCTGTGTTGGGTCTTCATTTCTGTGCGAGGGCTTTCTCTAGTTGCAGCGAGTGGGGGCCACTCTTCATCGCGGTGCGCGGGCCTCTCACTGTCGCGGCCTCTCTTGTTGCGGAGCACAGGCTCCAGACGCGCAGGCTCAGTAGTTGCGGCGCACGGGCCCAGCTGCTCCGCGGCATGTGGGATCTTCCCAGACCAGGGCTCGAACCCGTGTCCCGTGCATTGGCCGGCAGACTCCCAACCACTGCACCACCAGGGAAGCCCCAAAGCTCATTTTTTAATTGTTAAAAGCTAATCCTGGAAGTTAGCTGGAAACTTGTTCAAACATGGTACGTTTTTATTAAATATACTTTGTAATCCATTAAAGGGGAAAAATATTTTAAAGGTCAACAATTCTAAATGAAATATAAGGAGACAGCACAGTAACCCAAAGAACCAGCATTGGTATATTATTGCTTCTAAAGAATACTAGTTAGCAAACATACTCTGAAACCTACTTTCACAATCATAAATCAAATAGCACGTCTTTTCACACAACTGCCAGTTGGGGTAGGCATTCAAGTTGTTAAGAACTTCAGTGGCACACGTGACATGTAATACTGATGCCACACTAAGATTTCAAATTGTCTTTAGCTTGTAAAAGTGGATTTAGTGAGTAGAATAAATGATATATTGTGATGAGATAGTCCTCTCCGTATATATTCCAAGTTACAAAGTATTCCCTTCATTTGGTAATAGTACTCCTGGCATTTTATTCTAAGGAAACAATTAAAATAATTGGGAGGCAAAAACATATTCCTGCCCGAAGATGCTGATTATAGTATTTTTAATAGACTTTATTTTCTAGAAAAATGTAAGAGGTACAGAAAATTTGAGGAGATAGTACAGATATGCCACACAAACACACACACACACATACAATTTTCCCTATTTACATCTTTTATTAGTATGGTATATTTCCTATAATTAATGAACCAATATTGATATATAAATATTAACTAAAGTCTGTACTTTATTCAGATTTCCTTAGTTTTTACCTAATGCCTCTCTCTGTCCCATCCTGATCCCATCCTGGATGCCTCATGACATGTAATCCTCACATCTCCTTAGGCTGCCCTTGGCTGGGACGCTTTCTCGGGCTTCCCTTGTCTTTGATGACTTTGACAATTTTGAGGAGTACTGGTCAGGCATATTGTAGCATGCTTCTCTGTTGGGATCTCTCTGATATTTTTCTCAGGATTAGTCTGGAGTTACAGGTTTGGTGGAGGAAGACCACAGAGATAAAGTGCTCTTTTCATCACATCATATTGAGGGTACACACCATCAACATGACTTGTGACTCTCAGTGCTGACCTTGATCACCTAGCTTGAGGTTGTGTTTGTCAGTTTCCTCCACTGTGGGCTTCTCCCTTCTGCATCCCCACTTCCGCACACTCCGCTTTGCGGGGAGGTCTCTCTGCACAGCCCTCAGTTAAGCAGTGGACAGTTATGCATCACCTCCTGTAGGTGGGGCACCTATGGAAACTTTGAAATTCTTTCTGCATGGAAGCTTTGCCTCTTCTCCCCATTTATTAATTTATTCAGTCATTTATATCAGCATGGACTCTTGGATATTTATTTTATACTTGAGGTCATAATCCAGTACTACTTTGTTTTTCTTCGTGCTCAAATTGTTCCAGCTTCAGCCATTGGGAGCTCTTTCAGTTAGCTCCCGTACCCTTTTGTCCTTATCCCCATCAAGGTGGGTTTTGTTTACCTGTTTGTCTTAGCCCTTCTTTACTTCCTAGAACTACAAGATGCTTCAGGCTCATCTTGCATTTTTCCTGTCTCAGTCCTAGAATTAGCCATTTCTCCAAAGGACCCCTGGTTCTGTTTATTGGAGAATGGTATAAGAAACCAAGATCTGGGGTCTAGGTATGCTTGTTGCTACTGGGATGTCATTTCTTCTTGGTCTTCTCAGCAGACTTAGCAAAGAGAAGAAATACATGTGTGTATTCTAGCATGTATATACACATATATATAAATATTTCTATATGTAATTATCTGTATCTATATTAAGTGAAACAGATTGTAGTATCTTTAATAGCATAAAATTGGAACTCACTAAATGTTTAACACTAAGGAATGGCTACAACTATGATATATTTTAACTCCACAATGCAACTGTTAAAAGGGATAGTTTTGAAAACTCTGGTAACTGTAACACCTTACATACAAAAGTAGTACAGGTCTGTCAGAGCTGTACTTATAAGTGTGATAATTACGTATGTATGTGGATAAGAACTTTAAAAGAAAAATGGAAGAGGTAGTTAGATTAGTCATGGTTTATTCTTAATATTATACTACTATGAAATTAATTTTGCTTCTGCAATAATATTCAAGTAATCTAACGTTCTTGCTGGAAGCTGAATAAAGTTAATGTATTTAAATTATTTTTAAATGAAAGAAATGAGACATTTGTTATTTTGTTGTGTCAGCACTGCAGTACTTTTCCAGGCCCTCCTTGGATAATAACGACATTGTTTAATCATTCACAATAACCAAGGAGCATGCTAAGAAGTTGTGAAGTTATAGTCAAGCAGTTTTAGGGGGAAGAAATCTGTTAGTGTTTAAAGGAATGTATTTCCATAATAGCAAGAAAAATCAAAAGTTTCGAATTCTTCTTTTGTTTTCCTACTCTGATCTTTGTACTTGATTGACTCAGTAAGTACCAAGGATCTTATGGCTTCCAGAATTTCTCAAGCCACAAATCAGAATGCTATTGAGAATTTCCGGTGAAGTCCTTCTTTAAATGCAATATGTTAAAAATGTTTTCTAGAAGATATTTTCACCAGTCTTCTCAGATTCAGATGGCCACAGGGGGAACGTGATGGACTGAATAACCCCAAAGGGTATCATTTCACTTGGTGGTTGTAGGAAGTCAACTACAAAGATGGCAGATCAAATGCAGTGTCTGCCATTGTTGAAGCTGGTGGTCCAGTGATCACAGCCCCTCAATTACAGCCCTTCCAGAGAGCGCGAGGGGCAGTCATTAAATCATCATGCCTTTGATTAGTTGCTCTAACTGGTCATTGCCTTTGAAATGTGATAGCACAATTTGAAGTTTTATTAAAAAACTTTTTTCTAGAATTGCTGAGAAAGATGTTGTGTTTTAAAAAAAAAAAAAAAAAAAAAAATCAAAAGAAGGCCTGCCATGTATTCTATTGGAGGAGACTGAGAAGAAGAAAAAGAAAAAGGAAGGAAAGAGGAAAAAAGAAAAGACGAATGTTTCCCATTATCACTCATTTCAGTCCCAGAAAGCCTAAGGTGGTCCCCGTGTGCCGGCCTTCCCCTCCCAGCACTGCCAGCCTTGGGCCTGCCTACCACTCCTCAGAGCAGCCGGCCCTCGGGGAGGGGGCACGAGAGGGGGACAGGTCGGGGGACCCTCCACCTCTCCCAGACGCCGCTCCTGCTTGCCTGGGTGAGCACAGATGCTCACAGATCCCACAGAAGATGATCTTCACACACATCGTCCAGCTTGAACAAACTGATTTAAACCTCACTTTTTCTGCTTACGTGAGAATTTGATTTACTTTTTGTTTCTATTTTGAATGCCACGTGTCCAGTCCTATACTACGGAAGGATTTAGGGTATACATTACCCTGTTCGCTAAGAAACCAGGCCTAAAAAAAAAAAGCAGTTCCTCGTGATGCTGGGGACCCAACAGTCACGAGTGGGCTCTGTTCTCACACCCTTATCACATCCCAAAAGAGAGTGAGGCCGAGAGGCCAGGGAGCCCCGATTTCAACATCCTAACAAGCCACCGCCCGCCCCTCAAAAGCCTCCCCTTCTCAAAATGAATAGCTACTCCCTGAAGACATGGAAAGAAGTTTCCATCATTTACTGATGGATTTCTCATCGCCATCTGAGAATGTGCCAAAGCTAAAATGGGGATATTCTACTTCAAGTCACTTTTTTATTTCAGTCCCTATTGAAAGTTATACTCTCGGTGTCAAACTGAAATACCCAATTAATTTTGGGTACTCTTGAACCCTTGCTCTGCAACTCAGTGTGTTTCTAGGCCGAAAGAGAAACTAACGCTCCACCTAATTGGAACTTCTGGTTTTATGGCGTATCCTGGAGTTTTTGTTTCGTTTTTATTTTCCATGTTTTCCAGGGTTAATGGTGTTTTCTGCGCGCGTCTACATTAGCCCACTGTTTGGAAGCCCTCGGCAGTTTTCAAATCGTAAGAGCTGTAAAGAAGCCCCCAATACAGAAATTGTATTGGCTGTTAAGAAAGCAGTTATGAGTTATTGGAAATGGAATTAAAATTGTCTAATTAAGGGTCGATTCCTTGTTTCGGAGTTCTGTTTGGTTTGGTATCTTGTCTTGTGTCCTGTGACTTCAAATTACGAAAAGAACACTCGTCTTGCTGGAAACGGGGAAGGATGAAGTTATTTTGCTTCCTGCACATTTGTCCTATTTTGCTTGGCCTCAGGTTTTGTTTAATCCTCTCAAAGACCCTTTTAATGGACGTTTCAACATGACTGCCTCTCTGTGTGGTAGCCTCTAGGAAGCGACCATTATGTCAAGCCCCTTCACAGCTAAAGTAGTGACTTCACATAGTGGAAGAATCTTCGGGGTTGCATCTTATGGGAAAAAAAAGAAAAAAAAAAACCCACTGCCTTTTTATAAAAGAACAGAACATTTACCCAGTCTTGTTGAGCACGTGAATGCTCAGATGGCCGGCACAAAAGAAATCTCCAATCTCTAACCTCACAATGAAACTGCACCGGCAAAAGATCACGGGACACCGGGCGCACTAAAGTGGAAGGGACACAAAACCACAGCAGAATCCGACCCTGCCTGCAGAGGTTCCTGGGGGACTGTCTTTATCCAGCATCCTGGTGCCACGGTCCGGCTGCAATGCTCCAGAGAGCCCATGCAGTCCCCCCCCGCACAGTGGCATTTATACTGATGGCATCTCTACAAATAAATAAATACACATCCGACGTGGACAGGGAACAGTGCTATCAAACGAGGTTATCATTTGGCTCCTCCAAGAGGTACAAGTTTACACTCCCTGGTAGGAATGGAGAGGGTTATTTGTTTCGTGCTGAGACAAGACAGTCTTAGAAATGAGTGGCACACCCTCGTCAACCCAGCCCCTTCTTCTGCCTAGGTAAAAAGATCCTATTAGTTCTCGTAATTGATTCTGAGGGCTGCGGCATGCAGTTCGCCAGCCCTGCTCTGTTCACACCAGGGATGTAATTCATGCACACTTGAGCATCCAACATGGCTGACAAGGCTCGGACACACAGTTCCCGGCTGCATCATTTTTTAATCAGCTATCTGAGGAATATTTATCTAATCAACAAAGAGCGCTGTCAGAAGGAGACCAGAGGGGACATTAATACAAGTCTGTGGTCTCCTGGTACTATGATGGAGGAAGAGTTTAGGATAAAACCCTGCTCGTTTGAGCATGCCAACAGACTGCAGAATATTTTTATTCCGCTTATAAAGAGCTAGTCAAAGGATTCTCATGTTGGAATTCCGCTGTGTGATTAGTTCTCAGACATTCATTTGCTGTAGTTAAAATTTTGTTTTTGTTGTTTAGAGAAACAAAATGAATTTTCCTTTAAAGTAGAATTTTAAATGCCTTATGATCATCACAGGAACTTATATGAAAAGCTGTAGCTTCCAGAAATAAAGAGGTGTGTAATAATTGGGAGTCGTTAACTCTAAATGATTCCAGCTACTCTTAGTAGAAAGCCATAATTTGCACATTTTCCCTTTCTCTCTGTTTCCTTTGAAAAGATGGTGACTGTCTGTTTGTAATTTCGAGGAGTTGAGTGTATGGTGCCATACCTCCTACGGTCATCCGAGCACAGAAATCATCATCTATAACTCCCAGACACCTTAGAGAAGTGTTCTGTGAATTAAACTTTCTGTCGGCTTTTCTTCTTTAGCTGTACGACTCAGGATGGGCAGCAGTTGGGACCTGGGTGAGCTGGGTCAGTCACAGCCACCCACCTGCCAATCTGGTAGCCCACTACACCAGAAAATTAATCAGTGCAGGATGTGGACATCAGGGCTGCGCTCAGGAGGGGACAGCGTCACGTGACATCCCCCAGTGCACACGCTCCTACACTGGTCACCGTTAGTACCAAAGTCACCTCTCTTTTCCTCTCTCTATAATTCAAAGATCGCCTTAAAAATTCGGTTTTAATAATACCTTCAGTGTTCATACGCAAGAGGGCTCTTTATTAATTTTAAGGGGAAGTGACAATACCATTGTTATTATAGGGCTGTAAACTTTTTGTTTTCTTATCATGTGGGGCATGAGTCTCTGTACTGTCTTAACTTGCCTTTTGCGAAATTTTAATCCTAAGAAAATGTCTTCCAACCAACCTAATGACGAGTTTCACCTCCTCCTCTGTTTTTTTTTTTTTTAAACATCTTTATTGGAGTATAATTGCTTTACAATGGCGTGTTAGTTTCTGCTTTATAACAAAGTGAATCAATTATACATATACATATGTTCCCATATCTCTTCCCTCTTGCATCTCGCTCCCTCCCACCCTCCCTATCCCACCCCTCTAGGTGGTCACAGAGCACCGAGCTGATCTCCCTGTGCTATGCGGCTGCTTCCCACTAGCTATCCATTTCACATTTGGTAGTGTACATATGTCCATGCCACTCCCTCACCCTGTCACATCTCACCCCTCCCCCTTCCCGTATCCCCAAGTCCACTCTCTAGTAGGTCTGTATCTTTATTCCCGTCTTGGCACTAGGTTCTTCATGACCTTCTTTTTTTTTTCCTTAGATTCCATATATACGTGTTAGCATACTGTATTTGTTTTTCTCTTTCTGACTTACTTCACTCTGTATGACAGACTCTAACTCCATCCACCTCGCTACAAATACCTCCATTTCATTTCTTTTTATGGCTGAGTAATATTCCATTGTATATGTGCCACATCTTTTTTATCCATTCATCTGATGATGGACACTTAGGTTGCTTCCATGTCCTGACTATTGTAAATAGAGCTGCAATGAACATTTTGGTACATGACTCTTTTTGAATTATGGTTTTCTCAGGGTATATGCCCAGTAGTGGGATTGCTGGGTCGTATGGTAGTTCTATTTGTAGTTTTTTAAGGAAACTCCATACTGTTCTCCATAGTGGTTGTATCAACTTACATTCCCACCAAAAGTGCAAGAGGGTTCCCTTTTGTCCACACCCTCTCCAGCATTTATTGTTTATAGATTTTTTGATGATGGCCATTCTGACCGGTGTGAGATGATATCTCATTGTAGTTTTGATTTGCATTTCTCTAATGATTAATGATGTTGAGCATTCTTTCATGTGTCTGTTGGCAATCTGTATATCTTCTTTGGAGAAATGTCTATTTAGGTCTTCTGCCCATTTTTGGATTGGGTTGTTTGTTTTTTTGTTATTGAGCTGCATGAGCTGCTTGTAAATCTTAGAGATTAATCCATTGTCAGTTGCTTCATTTGCAAATATTTTCTGCCATTCTGATGGTTGTCTTTTGGTCTTGTTTATGGTTTCCTTTGCTGTGCAAAAGCTTTGAAGTTTCATTAGGTCCCATTTGTTTATTTGTGTTTTTATTTCCATTTCTCTAGGAGCTGGGTCAAAAAGGATCTTGCTGTGATTTATGTCATAGAGTGTTCTGCCTATGTTTTCCTCTAAGAGTTTGATAGTGTCTGGCCTTACACTTAGGTCTTTAATCCATTTTGAGTTTATTTTTGTGTATGGTGTCAGGGAGTGTTCTAATTTCATACTTTTACATGTACCTGTCCAGTTTTCCTCTCCTCTGTTTTTAATTCTCAACCATCAGCTGTGTGTCCCGTGTACCGCCTCTTGCTGTGATATTCATGTAGTAGTCTGGTGTTTAACACGGTTCATGTTTTGGCGCCATTATGGGGAGAATGCTATGCTGTCCTGCTAAAGGCTCCCTTTCTTGGATCTGCTGACGTTCCTGCCAACCCAGACTGGGGTTCAGAAAGTTCCATTTAATTTGCAGGCTGCGGGGAGAAGTGGCCCATCTCACCATCTGCATTGGGGATGACAGTTAGTTTGCACTAGATCTGAGATTACGTGCTGTGGGGTTCTGTGTCCATTGAGAGGTGTCTGCATGTTCTCAAACACCGGACAAGATGCTGAGACATGATGCCATTTAACTAGTTATATAAGGCATTGTGGCAACTTGCTCACAGAAGAGACTGTTGTTTATCCAGTCAGCAGAACAGCAGAATGGAAAACACTGATGGAATGCTCACAATCTGCTGCCTTTTTGTCCAAAACCAAGGGGAGATTCTTGTATTAAAGTAATAGTTTCATGAGAAATAACATGAGTGAGAAAAGCACAGTAAGTTAATCTTTGTTTAAAAGAAAGAAACTATATTCCTGAAATATTTTTTAAAACTAAATTTTTTAATTAAAATAAAAATTATCCAGAAAATTTAGTCATTTGAGCTAGTCCACACGAAGTCCTCAAGAATCACCATCTAGATTACCACAGTTTATTTATCCATTCACCTGCTGAAGGACGTCTTGGTTGCTTCCAAGTTTGGGCAGTATTATACAGCACCTAAAAGAAATGAGCTATCAAGCCATTACAGAGACACGGAGGAAAGTTAAATGCATATGACTAAGCAAAGGAAACCAATCTGAAAAGGCTGCATGCATACTGTATGATTCCAACCATATGACATTCTGGAAAAGGCAAAACTAATGAAAAGATCAGTGGTTGCCAGACCACAGAAGATCTTTAGGGCAGTGAAACTCCTTCTGTATGATACTATAATGGTAGATACATGTCACTATACATTTGTTCAAATCCATAGAAAGTATAACACCAACAGCGAACCCTCATGTAAACTATGGACTTTGGGAAATAAGGATGCATCAGTGTAGGTTCATTTATTCTAAGAAATGTACCACTCTGGTGTGGGATGTTGATATTGGGGGAGGTTGTGTGGGGTGAGTGAGGGGTGGACAGCCGGTATATGGCAACTCTCAGTATTTTTCATCCAATTTTGCTGTGAACCTGAAACTTCTCTAAAGAATGAAGTTTATTTTTAAAAAAAGAATCACCGTCTATTCCAAAGGCCTGCGGTCAGGGGGTGCTGCCAGCACGACGGCCATGGTGTGTGCTGGTCAGTGGAGCTAGGCCTCCAGCCCGCGGCAGCAGGTTGGATAATTCCTGGGTCCGTTTGGTGCCGTGTCTTCGTTTCCTTTAGCGGTGAATCCAGGCAGCAGCATTGCGCATAACCAGAGATTTTATTGATGATAATATGATTGTATTTTCCCGTTGAGAAGCTTCTAAACAAGTGGACTTAGAGCAATCAATGCCCCAGGAGACAAATGCACGTCTCAGGACCTTGGTATCAGCCAGAAAAAGTCCATTTGTTTAAGAGGAAGAAAAAGGCATGACATTTTACACATTAAAATTGATTATTTCATCAATAGGTTAATAGAAAACCAGGCTGCAAGTTCACTTCCTGCTTATATATCCATATGGTAATGGGAGACTGGGGTATGAAAAATGCAAGGCGGAAAGCAGGCAGGAAAGAGGTTTTCTGCACCAGAGCTCCCCTCCCTTGCACAGAGGTGCCCAGCCCAGATTCTGCCTATTTATATGTAAATGCTTTAGAAAGAGGTAAGTTTTTCCACTGAGGAGTGCAGCCTCTGTGGCTACGACTTTCTGGAACTTGAGAAACGTGGGCCAAGACACCAGAGCTCGGGCTATTGAAATAATTAAACACACACTTAATTCTGTGAATGTCTCAGTTATAGGAGGAACCCGGTAAATATCCACTGAACATTTCCAAAGTAAACACTCGAAAACTGTGACCGGTTTCCTTTGTCTCAAATGACATTTGTAATAGTGGGTGTACCTGAAGCTCCCCTTGCCATGTGTGGTGTTACCTGGGACGATACCTTATAGATAAGATACCTTAAGGATGTAGAGATAAGGGAAACTTCTCCACTGATGGAAAACTAAATTTAGACGCATATGCTGTAGAAGGGTCTCAGTCACCTACCTTACTAGGTTAGAGATGACATTTCTTTTTTTGTTTTTTTTAAATTTATTTTATTGAAATATAGTTGACTTACAATGTTGTGTTAATTTCTGCTGTACAGCAAAGTGATTCAGTTACACATATATATACATTCTTTTTCATATTCTTTTCCATTATGGTTTATCACAGGTTATTGAATATAGTTCCCTGTGCTATACAGTAGGACCTTGTTGTTTATCTGTGCTATATATAATAGTTTGCATCTGCTAACCCCAAATTCCCAAGACATTTTTTAGTAAATTATTTTGGTTTTCAAGCCACAAGGTCATTGTTAGTTGTTTAGTTATAGCTTCACTTTTTCTCATTTTGAATCAGGTGACAGCTAACTCACAACTAGTTTGTACTCTCATTAACATAAACTTTGCCTCCTGATTATACAGTACCGTTTCAGAATTGCGTTGGTTCCCTTCAGTGTTCCTGTTTCTCGCATGTATCTTATATTGTCACGCCAAAGCAATCCAGTGTGCACCAAAGTGCTTGAGATTCGCTTCAGCAGCAGAACTCCTTGAGAAGACCTGGTCCTCACCCCGGTCATTCTGTGGCCCCCAGAACTTGGTACCCCCCAGAGCCTCCACCGTACTAGTTGAGGTTGAGTCCTTTGACCTTAATGCTACCAAAGGCAAGAACAGCCAATCTGTCCGAAGCCAGGAATGCTTTGGGGTGAGAGAGCTGGCCACTGGCCAGTGCATGCCTCGTTTTCTGGTCAGTCTGTGACCGAGTGGGTCAGCCTAGCTTTCTGCGGTGAGCTTCAGACACACCTGCGGAAATGCACACACCTGCCTCACCAGGTGAGCGCTTCTTACCTTCATTAAACAAGTGGTTATCCAATGAAAGTCGCGTGCAAGGTTTGACACGTTTCTCTTCCCTGCTGTGGAAGTCAGAAGAGACAGATGGTCCAATTACGCCCCTTCTTCAGGAGCGTGGGTGACTGTGGCTGTCACCGACCACGCCATCCATCCAGCCCTTGGATCTGTGGCTGGATCTTTCGCCACATTAGCCTGAAGACTTGCTCCTCAAAACCCTGTTTAACTCTTTGCTTTTTACCATATGTCTCCTCTGAAGGGCTGGCAGGAGTCAGCCTCTTAGCCACAGGTGTCTGCATTCCTGAGTCGGGGGTTGGGAGGGTGGAGGCGGTGAGGAGGTGAGGATGGGTCTGTGAAGAAGAGTGTCCGCGGAGGTGGGAAGGGGGCATCTCACCCCCGTTAGTCACAGCACGCAGTGTGAGCCGTGGGCATGTCATGCCCGTGTTAAACTTGTCGCGCGCTTCACTTCTGAACCCAGGGCTGCTCTGTGGGTAACCTGGTGTCTGTCTTTTTCTCTCGGATGCTTTCTTCAGTGAGCTGAGAGCTTCAGGAGGCCCGTGCCCTTTGGCTTCCTCCATTCAGAGCCTCCAGCCTCCTCGCCATAGGAAGGAGAATGGACCACCCTTCAGCCACAGCAAGATGGTAGTCGAGTTTTGCTAGCGTAGGTTCCTATCCAGATCAAACTACGTCTGGGGAGAAAATACTTCATTTTTTAACAGCTCTGGGCGTTGCACACCTGCCATCTGTAGCATACACAGGAACGGCTAATCACCAGAGTCCCTTTTGATTTGACATGCTCCCAGTGTTTTGCCAAATCAGAGGGCTATGGCGACCGGCCTCGTAGCTCCTTCAAAAGATGCTCCCAGCCCCCAGGGAAAAGACCAGCTTTGTGCACTGTCTTGAGTAGCCACGTGTGGAACCCAGCAGGGCAAAAGGGGTGCATGGGCTTCCTTGCCTGGGCGTTTGTTGGATTCTGTGCAAAGCTAAGGATGCTTTTTTGGCCTTCCTCTGCCCTTCCTGAGTTTCTCTGTGCTTTGGGGTGGTGAGGCCCGGCCGGGAGGCCGGAGGTGATGTCACGTGCTACTTGGACATTTCTTTTCTCCCCTTTTCATCTGTTTCTTTTCCTTTTTGTTTTCTCTCTTGTTCCCCCCCTCCCCTCTCTGCTCTCGGGATGCAGCCAAACGCAAAGCATGGAAACTAAACCGTGTTGGTAGCCTGCGAAATATCCACAACAGCAGCACCAACACCGAAGGTAACGCCGCCCCTCAGCCCCTTCCCCCTCCACGCCGGGTCCTCCCAGCCTTCCTGCCTCCCTGCCTCTCCAGCGCAGAACTGGAAATGCGATTCGCCCAAAGCCGCATGCACCCTGATTGTGTTTGCACAGTCATTCCCGTGGTCTTTCCATCTTTTTGTTTGTGTGTTTTATTTTCCCATTCATGTTCCTTTCAGCTTACTTAAATTTTGACCTTTCCCTTGCAGTCGTAGAGTAGTGATGTTTAAATTACTTCACAAACCTATTTTCTCCTCTTTTTTCTTTTCCTTTATACATGTGGGCACTCAATGTAATATTTCCCAAGTTATTACAGTTTTTAAAAGTGTTAGTATCAGGTGTAATGATCTGTAGCCAAATACAATAGTGTGCCGTGACATTTAAGTAACAGTCTTAATTTGTTTTGTGGAAACATTCTCCATAATGCTCTCTGCAGCTCTAATACAGAGGCAGCCAGGCCCGGGTCATTTGCATGGCCTGCTATTGCTTGTAAATTCAGTATATTGTTGTGTTTCTAAAGGTCGTCTGGTGCCAAAGTTCACAAATTGACTTGCGTTGCTTTTTTCACCGAAGACAGCCGTCATTGCTTTTGTATAATAACAGATTGAATTTCCCCCCCCCCCGACTTCATTTGAAACAACACAATTATAAATTGCCCTTTTTTTTTATGATTACAAATGTCAAGGGTCAGAATTATTTTGATGCCAGGCAAAGGAAAACCACCCCCATCAGCCCAAGCCCTTGTAAGGGAGGCTGGCGTACAATACGTGTGATGCAAAATAGGTCACAATCCAGTGATCTCGGGATAATAGGGGGACATTTTTTTTCACTTAAGTGCAAGCCAAATGGGTCAAGTAATCGCAAGCTCGTGCCCTAACACTAATTGACTTATTTGGGGATGATTATAACTGTAATATTTTTCTTAATGTCACTGTTTTCTGGGCTGTTGGTTTTAGCGATTGCCAAGCAGTGGCATTAAATCTCTTGTAAATTTTAAATTGCACACTATTTCTGTAAACAAGTCCCCCTCTTCACGTCCCAATCATTAACCTTTGCTGATTTATATCACCATCCTTTTTTCCTTCCTTTCACAATTACTCCTGTCTTGCCACTGAAAGCCCTGCTCTCAGCCAGAAGAAAAAAAAAAATGAATCCGGAAAACAAAACTACATTTTCACGATGGCTTGTTAAAGACCTGTTTTTAATCATAATTTTTTTTTCATTCCTCAAGGGGAAACTGTCGTCTGTTAAGGTACCAATGGAACTTGACCCCCTGGTATCTTCTTTCAAAGCATTCGTTCAAGAGAGACAAAATGAGAGAGAAAAGGAACAGAATTTTAGAAACAGTTACATGCAGTATTATGTCTTGTTGTCTTTTAAAGGGTATTAAATATTCTCATTCACTATTTTTTAATGTTAGTGTTTCAACTTAGAGTACATAATCATTTCTCTTCCCTGTGTCCTTATCAGATATGTTTTTCTTTTGTATGTGTGTGCATTTATCACAACAAATGTGTTTATTGACTTTCGGCCTTTAAAAAATATTTGTGAGGTCTGGTTTTACCTGTGGTTATATACAAAGCTGGGGGTGGGGGGTCAGGAGGAGGCAGGCAGACGGCCCCCCCGAGACTTGCTGATGGGGGTCTTCCTGGAGACGCTGGCGGGGAGGTGTCTCGCGACAGGTGTGACAGTTTGCAGAAGTGGGAACTTCTCAGCCTTGACCAACCAGGTAACCTGCAGCACTGCCCTGCCCAGAGCTCCTGGGTGGGGAGGGACCATGATGCTGTCTGCTCTCTGAAATCTGTAAATACGGATAACACTACCCACTCAGGGTCCCTAGTCAATGGCCAATAGCTACGCAAGGCAGTCCTGAAGATATTGGAGTAAATGATGACTAGTCTCCTTCACATTTTCTTTCATTTCTGTTCAGCATTTGATTACATTTATGAATCTTCAATTAAGCGACATGACCATTCTTCATTTACTTCAGGTTTCTTTCAAGATTAGTATCTGTCTGCATCCAGTCTCATTTCATACAGCTTTCAATATAATAGTACTTAATTCATATAATTATATAAAATGAATTATCAGAATGCCTTTCTGATTTCCGGTCTTTTGCTATATGATGTCATCACATCTTCTCTGTCTATAAAATCATCCTTTATTAAAATTCATATCCCGAACATTCTATCTTTTGTCGTAACCTGAGGCCTTGAGTATTCCACTAAAGATACCCATCCCCAAATGGCCTAGTTTTTAAACGGGTTCACTTGAGTAATCTGTTCAGAGGTACCCACAAAATATTGTTGACAGCAGAGTTTCTTATAGAGGAAGTTAAAACTTGAGGAGGAGAGGGGAGGGTGCCCACTGTGCGCCAGGCCCTGTCCGGGGAGCGTGTCCACGCCCCTCAGTCCAGATCTAGAGAGAACAGCCCAGATGTTACGGGACTCGCCCGAGGATTCAGGCTGGTGAAAGACAGGTGGGACCAAGAAACGAACCTGATGGTCTTGCTCCAAAGCCCTTTTATTCTTACGTTCGGTGTTCTGGCCCCTGCGCTGCATTATCTCATTGAATCTTCACTGCCAGGTAGGTACTTCGTTACAGATGGGAAGTTGGAGTTTCGACAAGTCAAGTGATATTCCGCAGGACGAGGAGCTGGCATCTTCTGGAGACAGGACACCTGCCCAGATCTCTCAACTCCAGGACCTACTCCTGGGTGCTCATGGAAATGGTCAAAGATGGATGTCAGGAGTGGATAAAAACAAATTAAGCAGAACTAATGAGGGAAGCGCATAGACAGGATTAGAAAACAAGCAAAAATATGTTCTCTTCCACTTTTTTTTGTCCATCAGGGCTAATTCTCTCTGAAACCGAGCTGGAAACCTCATTTGTATGTACTGTATTGCCCTAATTTTAAAATCTTTGTTACTGTATAACAATTCAGCTCTTTCCCAGGGTTGGTGAAATTTAAGTTCCTTCCACAAGAGTGCAACTTTAACTTTTCCATCTCGGAAGCCTGCAGACTGCGATGGAAAGTTTATTTATGCTGTGATTCTCCAATTCGTAGCTGCCTCCTAAGCCACGAGGAAAATGTATCTCATATCAGGTAGATGAGGCTGGACTTGGGAATGATCGACTCCACTGGAAACATTTTTCCGGGACCTGAGCAGAAGGTGGGCGTTGTGCAGAAGGACGCGTGGCAGCGCGGCTGGCTGGGTGGTCTGTGTGCAGCGTCACCCGGGAGGGATCACACGGACTCTGTGCGGGTGTCCTCAGGCCCCCCCTTCCCTGCACCGCTGGGGACAGGGCAGACCATCGCCCACTGTGAGGTGCGCCAACCGTGGACTCTTCCGGGCTGTTTCAGCTCTCCTTGCTCCTGCAGAAGAAGGCATGTGATGAAGCGTAAATGGGTAAAGAAGAGATGTATTGAGGAATGAGGGGCGTTTCCTGGGGTGTCAGGCCCACCCACGTTGTATGCATCCAACAGGCCGCGTCACCCAAGTACCAGCCGGGTTCAGTATAGCCCAGAGTCCCGACTCAGCCCTGCTCGTAGGGTCCATGTCCCTGGACCTGGAACTTGCCCCAGAGACAGGCCTGTGAAGCCTGTTTGGGGTCCCCTGCCGCGGCGTGGTGGCCCAGATGGATGAACTCAGAGGTGCCGGACACAGTGTTTCCAAATAGGCCGCACTGTGGAGAAACACGAGTCTCCTTTTGGAGAACACACGTGGTGGGCGTGGTTCATCCCTCGGGCCCGGGTCAGGGCTGGCACCCCCTTCCTCCACCAGATGGCCGAGACCATCCCTTCCGTGTGAGCAGATGAGAGCAGGCCTTTCCCACGGCCGGCCTGACTCTGTGATACTCTCTCCACCGCCCGGTGTCCGCAGTCACAGATCTGAGGCCTGACTCCGTGATGCTCTCTCCTCCCCCCGGCGTCCGCAGTCACAGGTCTGAGACGTCCACCTCGTTCCGGTCCATTACAGGTGATGCTCACACCCTCCCTCCTGAGACGGTGACCAGCTGCCCGGTGTGGGTACCCAATGCCGGGCCCCGGGCAGGTGGAGGGGACGGGCTGACAGTCAGCCCAGCGGGGCCGGGCAGAGATCCTGATGCAGAGCGAGGGAGAAGTTCCAGCGAGGCCCCGGGCGCCCTGTGGGTTTAGTGGAGCGCGAGACTACATTGGATTCAGGGGTCTCGGGGTCATGACGGGCTGCAGGGCTGAGTACTCCGACTTCTGGCGTCCTGTCGCGTGGTTCCCCAGTAACCCCTAAGGGAGGTCGTGTCCTTGACCTTTTACAAAAGGAGAAGCCAAGGCACGGGGGGGGGGGGCAGTCAGGAGCCCCGGGAAGGCACTCTGGCACGTGGAGACCGTGGCATGTGGGCTAGGTATTCGGGTCAGAGCTGCAGCTGAAGCCCGGATGACGGCTCGGCAATGAACGTGGAGCACACACCCCCGTCGGGACCATGACGCCCAGCAGACGGCTGTCACCGCGGTGGAGGAAGAAGGCCTGAGCTGGTGTGACGAGTCATGCTGTCCTTCTGAAGGACTCGAATCCAGTGCCCATCCCAGACCCCAGCAGCTTTCCCCAAGCCCCGTGTGCCTGCAAGCCTGTGCGGGGCCACCGTCTGAGGCCGCCTTCCACGCTCGGGCTGGGCTCTTCTTCACCCTAAGTCATTCACGTACTTGCAGTCAAACCCTGGTTCCTGATGAGAAGCCGTGCGACCTTGGGTTTGTGAGCGGCGGTGTGCACAGTGGTTTCAAGCCCAGACTCTTGAGCAGATGGTACTGGTCTGGTTCTCACGTCCCCACTTCTTAGCTCTAACCTTGGGGTCATTCCTGTGCCCGCTCTCTACCTCAGTTTCCCCATCTGTAAACTGGGGACAGTCAGTGAGGTCATCTATCCAGAGGCAGGTAACACGGTGCCCACCGTCACCACTACCACTGCTCCTAGTGTCAGGAGTGCCAGAGAGTCTCCATGGCAAAGAAGATTCAGATGCTTGAGCATCATTTACGTAGTGAGGAGCAGAGATTCGGCAGGAAACGTTTCCCCTGAACACGCAAGACGGGATTTTAAAAATCAAACTTCTTTTTCCCGGACTTTTTTCACTACCCTTCCCAGTTGCATTTACTCTCATCCTCCAAAGAACCGTCAGATGTGGAAATTGGGTTTTTGAGTCCAGTATGCCTGTATCCGATCCCAGCTCTGCCACTTCCGAGCTGTGTGAATTACTGGCGTTGCTGGGTCTCTCCTCCCCTGCTTAGTTTTCTTTCTCCAAAACGGAGACCGTAAAACCTACCTCGAATGACAATTGAAGAAGAAATTGAGAGAGGCGGACGAAGCCCTTACCAGGGAGCTGGGCACACGGCGAGGGTGACCGCGGTGGTTGCTGTGAAACCGTCACCAATGCTTACGTCATGGAAAACCATCTCCAAGAACACGCTGCGTGGAGCACACAGGTTTTAGGCCTGTGGACTGTGTCCGTGCAGACAGGGCGGAATCGGCCGAAGCCAGCACTCGTCAACCGTGGATGGCACGGGTTAAGATCTCATGCAGATAAATTCAGATTTAGGAAACGCTTTGAGCACTACAGCTCCAGGACTGACTTTCTGGGGAGAGATGCAAGGTTGCTGATATCTCCAGCCCTCAACTCTTAAAAGAACGATGAGATTGACAGTCATCCACGTGCTGAGCCGCAACCAAGAGAGAAGAGCTGGGGGCAGGGGCAGCATGGAAGGTTCTGGAGCCTGCCAGTCCAAGTCTCCCTATTCCCACCCCAGGCTCTGAGCAGAGGAAGGGCCCTGGGCCCCATGTCCCTGTGATTAGGAGAGCAGGGGACCTCTGAAAAGTGATTAATGAATGTAAGAATGAGTAACAAATGGTAAGCATATAGAGCAACCAGGTAAATTACAACAACGGCCTCTAGTTTTTCTCTTTCTGAACCAAAAGCTTGGGCCTTGAGCTTTCCCAGGGTGCCTGGGCCTGAGCAGGTGCCAGAAAACATGTTAACACATCCGTCTTCTGCCTCCTGAGAGGTTTTCAGTTTGGGATCCAATCATTTTATTTTTTTCAGGAGTTTTATTTTAGACACTCTGCTTAATTTAAGGGAGCACGTGGCCCCCTGTGGTTCTGGAAGCAGCAGCTTTCGTGCTGCCTAGTTCTCCGGCTGCCCTCCCACCTCTGTCTAATGTGTTTGGAAAACCAGAACTTCTCTGTGTTTCATGAGGATCTTCCTGTGATAACATTTAGCAGTAAACAGTCCTAACTCTGTGACCTCCCTCTGGGGTCTTGCTTCTTCACAAAATTAATTCTACTCTCGTCCTAAATTAAGCCACAGTACAACACCTCCGTTGGACTCTGGGCTAAACAAAGATATTTACCAAGTTGAGAGCTTGCAAAAATATTTACCCAAGAACCATGACCTGTGTGTGTTTATAAAGACCAAAAAATAATGATTTTTTTTTTCTTTTTGTTAAAAATGAACAACTCAAGTGGAAGAGGGCATTTTTTTAACTTATTATTTTTTTGCCATAGGTCTTGATTCTGCACGGTCCTGGAGCAAATCCTTCACATTTATCTTTTCTTACAAAAATGGGAGGAAAAATTGAAAATGAATAAAAACTGACTTTCAGTATTGTGGTGGGTTTGGGGCTGAAATCTTAAACGTGTGTCGTTTTCATCATAATTGGGCAAAATATCTAAACCACATGCTTACTTAATATATGCTTTGAAAGCAGAAATATTGAAGTATTTTACAAATTGTAGGACTCTTCAAAATTAGCATAAAAGCCTGGGGCTGTGTTTGACCAAGCCTGGCGTGATCTCGGAAGGGTGTAGATAGTGGGGGACCTGGGGAGGGGGCAGAATAGCAAGTACATTCCATCTCGGTTTCCAACTTAGATGAATTGATAGTGGCTACCTGGAGAACTGGGCTAGGAAGGATTCTGAGGCTCCATCAGGCTCTTTGCGGTCAGTGATGGAGGTCTTCCCTGGCAAAAGAAAGGGAGGGACAGCATGCCTTTGTCGTCCCAGTCCTTGCTGGCGCCTCTTTGGACCACAGAGCTGAGACCAGCAGGGTGAAATGGGCAGCTCAGCCCCAGTTAGTAGACGGCAGAGTGGGAAGGGCCCCAGAAGCGGGAGGGAGGACCCTAAAAATGGGAGCCCAAGACCCCAAGGACACGAAGAAAAGAGAATGTGGAGATTCAGGCAGAAACAGGGAGAAACCCATTGCAAATACTCGTTAATGAGGAAAAGCCCCTTGACCAGTGGTCTGAGTTGCTGTTAACATCATCGTCAGGGTACTGTGCTGTACCCTAAAACAGAAGTCCCAATTCTGCGACAACAGAAGTCACAGGTGGAGAGGACAGCGATTTCCCTGCGAGCCTTGGCTATTTGATGGTCAGATCATTTTTAAATGGTGACCATCTAGAAGCCTCTGGGCCCGGTGGACCCTTTGGCCACCTCTGTCAGTGGGCACATGGCCCCTCCGTGCTGGACACTGTCATCTCTGCACTATTTAAATAACAGGTTTTCATCATGTGTTTGTCATTAAATATGTCGGGAAGGACACTTAGCCTCGTGGACAGAAATGGGCATCAGGGTCTGGATTCCAGGTTTTTAGGGGAGCCCAGGAACGCGGACCCAGGTTCCTCATCCAGCCAACGAAGAAAGTCGAATGAGTGACCTCTGCAGACACTTTGGGTTCTTATAAATTCAGAAGAGAAACAAATCTCAGCATCGCCGTACACAGTACACCTGCATCTCGCAGGCATTTTTGAGCCATAGTGCATCAGATGGGCACAAGGGTCCAGATCCTCTCGGCCTTTGCAGAAGTACAGGGCAATGGTTCTGGTCCCAAGTCTCCTGCCCCTCAAGACAGAGGTACGCATCTGTCCGTCTTTCTCCCCTTCCACCCGCTCCCCCAAAAGGCATCCTTGTCAGATGTCTCCTGTTGAAAACAACCTCCAAATGTAAATCAGTTGCAGCTGTGTTTAGCCCTTTAACCCTTTGCCTGCTAGGATTCCGCAAAAATAATTGATGACTGATTGGCCCATTAACCTTTAAAAAAAAAAAGTTTGACAGCCCGGACTTGTGTAATGAGGAGGGATTCCTTGTGAAATCAGTCTGATGGCTGAGTTGCTTGCCCCTAAGGAGGTGAAATTAGCCCCACGGGGCCTCGTCTGCATAGAAACTGGACGCAATTAGTGTAATATCCGGTGTTATTAATGTCGTTTGGAATAATTGGGCAGGTTGATTTCGACAGGTTCATGGTGCTAAAATACTATTATAGTGGACCTTTCCACAGCTAACCGTTAAACACGGAAAACTGTTTAAATCCCTATGAGCCCAATCACAGAACTTTATTAAACCACTAAGCCCTGGAATGTCACACTGGGAAACAACACGGTTCTTTCTTTTCGGGCTCTGGGTGTGGCGGGCTTTGATTTTTTATGATGGGGGGAGTCTGGGGGATTGAATTTTGATGATCACCTGTGTATCTAAAACTAAGAAACCTCCTGTAACGTAGATGTCATCAGGAATTTCTACAGCCTGAATTCTAATTTTTACAGAATGAATTAAATATAAGCTGCTGTAATTGTCACAAAGAGTCGGTTTGTGTCAGTGAACCGAAACCACTTGAAACGTAGCCACTGTTCGTCCTCACCTTCTGAGCTCTCATTCTTCACGTTTTAAGTGAGGGTAACATTGGAGAGTAATGCTCCGTCTGTCTTTCTGACTGATTGGTCCCCCACTGCCAATTATTATTTTTATCATTTTTTTATCTAGTTGCTGATACTAAAATAGCATCACAGTGTCACTTCGGAATGTGATGGGACCCTTCTGGTCCACTGGTGGTTTGAATAGGGCTGTATCATCTGATAGAAATTCTTATTTGAACATGAGGAGGAACTTGTGAATGTCCTGTCCACACAGAAGAAGGGGTAATATTTAGGTCCCCAGATGTACTGTTTGCTTAATGAGTGTTCATAGTCAGTGCCACGATACAGAAATATAAGCCAGGATTAAATCTAGAGATTTACCAGGTGTTGATTCAAGAAGATGACCAGGCAGCAGCTTGGAGGCTCCCATCAGGGATAGATCTTTTCTCCCCTGGATTAGTTAGAACTGGATTTGGAAGTGATAGAAATGTAAAGGGATTTAGGTGAAAAAAGGAGGGAGAATGGATTAATTTATCCAATCCAACTGTAGGACAGGCAGCTGGGCTGCCTGCAGGGACCCAGGAACCTGGCAGGCATCGGGTCCATCCCATCCCCGCTTCTCTCTGCTGGTCAGCAGTGTTCTCACCTGTCCACAGATAGTGGCCTAGATAGCAGAGGTTTTCCTTCCCGTGGATAACTTGTGAGCTGTGTCTTGTGCAGTCCAAGATAAGAGGGAAGGGGCTCTGCGACCCCAGCTCAGATAAGAAAACCTGGAGTAGGACATTTGGATGATGTGCCCCCCACTAGGACAGATCAGTGGCCAAGAGCCTCCCATGCTCTGATTTTCCTGGTGTAGCTGGGACCGTTCCTCCTTCCCATGCAGACCAATCACTGGCCACAGAGCCAGATACGCAGAAAGATGGAAGCTGGAATGTCCCCAGTTTAGACTGCCACATCCATGGCATCATGTCCCCTAGCATTCTCCAGACGTGACCAGTTAAAAATAAATACGACATTAGCAACAAGCTGGTTAGGGATTTCTGGGGAAACTACCTTTAAAAGATTCTGCCACCTTGCTCTTCTGACATCAGGAGTGAGGGAAAATAACAGAAAAAGTCACTGGGAAGTGGGAAGACCCATCCATCTCCTGCTGGACACCCTAGGAGAACTTTTTTTTTAACTTTTATTTTTGAGAAACAAAGCACTGCTGGCCACCTTAGAGGAAAATAATCAAACTAAATGAGATGATGCCTATGAAGTCCTTAGCATTTTTTCTGACATGAACTTGGAGCCCAGTAGTATTCTTTTTTATATTTATTATTCCATGCAGTAGATTCATTACAAAGAAACAAGTAGTCCTTCATGGAAGTCATATGTAACATGATTAAAAATGCAACTTCTCTATAATCCTTGTTCTTTTTTTTTTTTTTTTTTTTTTTTTGATCTTAGGAAGCAGAGGAAAGTCATAAGGCAGGTATAATTTAGTTCTGAAACTCTAACTGTATCTGTAAGTGTTAACATATTACCCTCCCTCAAAAAGAAAAAAAAAAAAAAAAAGCCACATACAGACAGTACCCTGGGAAACACATGAAAACTTAAGCATCAGCTGGATTCCATTGATGCTGGTGGTGTAGAGTGATTGCAACTAAACTCCATGCCCAGATTTTAATCCCTTACTCAGGAAATGGGGAATCCTAGCTAACCGGCTTCTTATAAAGACATCTTCACCAGGGCCTGAAATCCAGAAGAAGGCTTGGAGTAGCACCCCTGTGGGGCTGCCTCTGAACTGAAACGGTGTTAGGGGGCAGTTCCGTCCCCTCCTCCTCCCTGCCTTCTCCATGGTGAGCTGGGCCCCTGTCCTCCAGGTAGCCCTGATGTTCACATCCACGGTTCAGCAAGGAGCCCCTCAGTGCGGCGCACCTGGGAGAGGCCAGCCCAGGAACAAAGGCACCATCAGAGGCCTTTCTGTTTGGGAGCTGTTGCCGGACCCTGCGTGGACAAGACTGGAGGAGCATCTCCTGCCTCTCCAGGGCTAGGCCAAGCCCTTCGGTTAAAACAATAAATATTTCGCACAAGAACGCTTGGTCAGTGTTTCACTGCGTAGTGAGCTACTATAGCGTGAAGAGCCTTGACCACAAGTCCCGACACGTACCTGAGTACATGTGCACGCTTCAAAGCCCTTAGAAGCAGACAGCTCGTACACAGACAGTCACGGCCATCACCGCTTATTGATGCAGCTGACTTGGTCACCGAAGTATTGGGACTGTAGGTTCTGATTCCCCTCTTCATTATTCGTATAATTGCGTGCCTTTCCGGATTGACAGTCACCCCACTGGCCTCCCCCTCTCAAAAGGAAACTGTCTCAGATGAAGCAAATTTGGAGTGCTTGCACAGTTGGTTCTTAATTAGGATGTGAAACATGGCTGTGCTTTCCAGGGTCATCCAGTTGTGTTCACGGGGCTCACCTTTCCAACCCCAGCCTTTTCTCGTGAGCTGCTCTCCACCAGGCTGGGGGCACGGGATGTCCTGCATCTGTTTGATCTTTTGAGCCTTACTGGTGTTTCATTATTGTTAGTGGACCAGCCAGGGTTTCATCTTCCAGAGACAAGCATGAAACTTCTCTGGCCACTCACGTGCTTGGGTTAATCCATCACCTCAAACACAGTGTGGAGTCTTCTCTTTACCACCTGTTACCAGAGACTACAGGTTCCGAGTCATCCTCTGTGTTGTTATTTTTAGGGAACTATTCGGCGTATTCACATTTCTTTGTATCTCTCCTTCCCTACCTCACAGATGGAGAGAAATGAATTTATAAACATATATTTTAAACGTGATTTCTGTGAGATCCTCATGTACAGAAATGCAATTAACGTTTCACTATATTGGTCTTAAATCTTGCCCATTTACTAACTGCTACTATTATTTCTCAACATTTGTAGATTCCTTGGGGTTTCCTTTGTAAGCAATCTTGTAATCTGTGAATGACAGTTTGGTGTCTTTTATCTTTCCAGTCTCCGGATCTGTCACTTCCCTGTTTTGTTTCACTGCACCGGCCAGCAGGGCTGAACAAGGGCTGGTACCGTGAACATTCTGGCCTTCAGAGCCCTTGAACTGGTGTGAAATGATTGCTTCTAACATTTCATCTTTAAGAATAATGGTTCTATGGGTTTGGATATGTACTCTTTGTCTACGGAAAGAGGATTCCCTTCTATTCCTAGTTTGATAAAAGATTTTAATCATTTTTTAATTAAATTTTCCTTCTTCTTTGTCAGGAAGTTATACATTCTACTTCTTTTCTCATAGAGGTTAACCCTGGTATTTTCTCATGTGTACCTAGTTTACCAAAGTCTATAGTTCTTAACTCCCCTATGGAACAATGCAAAGTCCTAGGGCGTTTTAACTCTAGGGTCCCCATGTCCACTTTCATTTCTCTAGTATTTTGTACCTTCCCCAAATTAGACGTGATAAGAAAAGTAGTATTTGATATAATTTTTATTTAGGTGTATTTACATGTTTATCCATTTGCTCCCTAACCCATCTGGTTCAAACCTTCTTTGTAGAATCTTCTGAAGTGTGTCTTTTCCCAGTTCCTTTAGGGAAGGGCTCTTGATTCTTTCAGTTTTTTATATGAATCTTTATTCCTCTCTGGTTCTTGAAAGAGAGATTTCCTGTCTCCGTGTGTCGGTTGCGTCCCAGCTGCCCTCTCCCACTTTGGGGACCGGGACCATCTCGTTCAGCCCCTTCCCTGGGCTGTTCCAGGTCCACTCCAGGTGACGCCCTGCTTGGCCCCTTTCCGGGGGTGGGCCTGCGCTCCACGCCTGCTTTTCCACAGCCCCACGATGCACCCCCGTCCCAGGAGCTTTTAACAGCTGCAGGGAGGGTCACAGAGCTTTGAGAAGCTGGTGGGGGCCGTGGACCCTCTTGTTGGAGAAACGTTACCCCCCCGTGAGGCTGGGCGCCCTGATAGGAGAGTCCCTGACCTTCCTTCACATGCTGTTCAGAACAGGTGCCACAGATTGAGGCCCAACCCACCAGCAGGGTGAATTCTGAAAGAGCAGCGATCCTGATGTCACCTAGAACACGATACTGTTGTTATCAGGGTACATAAAGATGTCACGAAAAGGTGGCATGGCCCTGTTTCTGTGGCAGTCGGTGTTGGAGCAGCTCCCCAGACCTGGGTGTGCTTGACAAAGACACAAGCATCCTGTCCCCACCTGGCCAGATCGGTGGGTCTCTCAGCCACAGTAGTGGGAGCTGCTTCTCTTCTGAGACGAAAGGGGAGGAGGAGAGGGCGTCTGGAGATGATTGCAGCTGCTTCGGAGACTGAGGGAGCGTCCTTGTCTCGGAGGCCGAGGGCTCCCAGTGAGGCAGGACCTTGAGAAGGGGCGGGGCCAACCCGGCAGCACGGAGCCTTGCAGAGGTCAGGGGCCAGAGGTCAGGGGCCATGAGGAGTGCTGGGGACACAGGCTAGAGGAGCCAAGAGTGTGGAAGGTGGAGGTTTGTGCAGATGTGAGCAAGCCGAGTGTGGGTGACAGAGGTAATTGACTAACGCAGAGGCCAGCTGGGTGGGCAGTAGGTTATTCGCGTTATTAGTAACAATCGCTCGCCAGGGGCTCATGATGCAGCTGGCTCAGCAACAAGTGATGGGAAACTACCGATCACGTGAGACGTGGTGGTGCCTAAAAGTCCAGCTCCAGACGTCTTCATGGTTACCTGTGGCTGGTTATGTTGTCTGCACGTGGCCCCTCCTCTGCCTTTCATTCCGTGGCAGAGGCAGGAGGGTAGATCAGAACAGAGGACAAACACCAGCGCTCACGGAGGGTGTTCCGTGGCCCACGCCCAGCGTGGGCCTGAGCTAGTGCACGTCATTTAGCCAGTGGAAAACGCAGTGAAGAAGGCAGCTTTCCCCTCGCATTTTAAGGGTGAGGAAATGAACCCAGCGCGGGTTGAGAACTTGTCCAGACTCCAACATGCCAAGTGGCGGAGCAGGATTTGAACATAAGGACCCCTCTTCCTGGTACACAGTGGCCCCTTCAAATCGCCTGGAATTCCACTCGCTCTTCCAGACTAAAACCTTCCCCGCTGTAGCTGGTCTTCTGCCCTAAAAGGACAGACGTCCTCAGGCCTCCCTCTCTGCCGCGGTGTATCTGTGGATTGGCGCACAGGTGCTTATAAAGAAATTAAATTGTGCCCTGAGATGAGCAGCGTTCGCTTGATTTTCATCCCACTGTCAATTTCAGCAGCCGGCCACGAGTTACAATATTACGTCCCTAAGTTGCTTCATCTGTGCCCAGCACAGAGACACTGACATCACACGCTGATTTTCATTTTTCCTCATCCCCTGAGCATTGATTGAAACCTAGCTAAGCCATGCTGGCTTTAGGAACCAAATCTGGAGTGTTTGGAGGTCCGCGGATTCAGATCTCCGCTGCGGGGCGGCCGGTCCTGTGTGTGCCTCGGCCCCATGCAGGCGCGATTGAACCCAAAGGCACTTTCATGACCGAGGGCTGGCAGAGGGGCCGTGATCTCATGAAAGCTAAACTCTTCATCCCCACCACTCTGTGTTTCAGAACAAGAAGAAAACTTTGAGTTTATCATTGTGTCCCTCACTGGCCAGACGTGGAACTTTGAAGCCACCACCTACGAGGAGCGAGACGCGTGGGTCCAGGCCATCGAGAGCCAGATCCTCGCCAGCTTACAGTCGTGTGAGAGCAGCAAGAATAAGGTAAGACCCGGAGCAGCCTACCGCGCCGCCCCCCCACAAGGCCCCGCCACCAAAATCAGGAACGGCTGATCCTGAAACGGAAATGGGTGGGGGAGGGGAGAGCATCGTGTGAGACGTGCAATTGGCAAGACTCTTAAATCCTTCTGAGCAAAAAGCAAAATAATTGAAAAGATAAAAAAAAAACATTGTGTCGATATGTGTCCTGTAGCATAGATTAGTAGCCTAGCTTAACCACAGTTCGGATGGCAGAATATCCCATTTTAAATCTTTGCTCTCTCAGCTCATCCCAAATGTAAAGTATGGACCTTTTATTGGAGATCATAGAATCTTTTGGACCCTTGTGGCTTCTGTGTCCACACTGATTTTTGCTTTAGGCTGAACACACTCAGGAAAAGAAGTGCAGACTTACGAGGAGGCACTGTTCCGTTCTCATAAATGTCTCAAATTCAAATCCACGTCAAGTTAGAAAACTGACCCTTAGTGCAGGCTTCAATGAAAAGTGCATGCACATATTTGAGCATGCAAAGAGCGTAGGGAAGATAAAATGTCCATTTTCTAAATTCTGTTGATGAAGCCAGGTATGGGGTTTATTCAGTTAGAGTTAATTCTTTTACATTTGTTTAGCCAGGAAAAGCAGACTTTAACCTGCATTTTCTGAATTACTGCCCAGTGATATTCCTTATACAAAGGTCATTTTTCTCATTTCCCTTTTCCCATCAGAGATTCCTTCAAAGATCATTATTTTAATGCTTGGATATTTTTAACCCCTTCTCTGGGACACTTTAAAGTCTTGGAGAGCATTTTGATTTTTCCAACTGTGAACAACTAGAAACCAGGAGAAAGGACATTGCCTTCCAAGCTGCAATTTCATTTGTAACCATTTAAAGAAATTTCTGCCAATGATTTATGTTCAGCTTTGTCATTAAGAAGGGAGTCTGTCTTTCAAAAAGATGAAGTGTCTTATTTTATTACCCTCTTTAACCAGGGTAAACCAGACCACGGTCATTATTATTATAATGTAATTTGCCTCTCTTTTTTAAAGATGTTTTATACCCACAGTGGGGAGAATCAGGGCCTTTCATTTCTGAGCACCTTGGCTTTACTGAGTCACGGCTGCAGATGTGGCTTCTGAAGCAGACTCAGGATGCTTCCGCATCTCCTGTCGATGGGGACTGAGGACTCCTGTCACCTACAAAACTCAGGAACTCGGTTTCAGAACAGGCAGTGGGGGGGCATGTGTGGCTGAACGGACAAACGCATCTCCAAATTTTGCGTAAAATCACAGTATCTCAAGTCAGACCCTGAATGTATGCCAGGTCATCGGATTCAGGAAGGTGGGGGACAGCACTGGCCTTTTCTGTTTCACACCCTTGCCAGATGCCTCCCAGCTCTCTACTCTGTGAAAACAGACAGCGTCACCTCGGCCTGATGCAAACAGCAGCCTTAAAATGCTGCCCCTTTTCTCTCGATAGATGTGTGCCATCAAAGGCCAGAGTTCTCCGTGAGAGGAGGACTCACTGAGCACCTTAGGCGCCTGGTGAACAGGTGTGACGGTGTACAGCATGGAAATAGTATCCACAAGAAATAGCTGGAGGGGAAAATACAGCCTCAGCTGAGAATGGGCTGTAAGGTGTTCTAGCTGCCCGTGGATAATTAAGAATTGGTAGCAATAGTAGACATACATATACATACATATGCCCTAGAGATTATAGAGGTAGACAGAGGCAGACGGACACATCTCTGTATGTGCACACACACACACACACACTCCAGGTGCCAATAGAAATTGTTAAACACACTTTGAATACTTGGGCATCTAACAAAAGGGAATAAAACCCCAATGATGCGTTATGCTAATCAGACAGTAGCAATTAATAAATTATAGTTTATGATTAAGTAGTAAGCAATTGTTTCACAGCAAACAATTTGACATAAGATGGTTCCATTCGTGAATAATTTTTACACAAAAATCAAGCTTATTCTAAGTGCCCTCTGGGATTTATTTGGCTTTAGCCATTACATGAAATGTATGCATCATAAGCCTTAAAACCACGTACATCCTTTTACCTGGCGCTCCTATTTTGAAGAATTCATCCTTAGTCAATAATCACGAATTTGTGCAAAGAGTTAGCAATAAGCATATTCACAGTACTGTTGATAGCAGACAAAAATTGGAAACAGTCTAAATGTCCATCAAAGAAAACTTTGTAACTAAGTTATCATAAGTGGAATATTATGCAGCCATTTAAAATGATGCCAGAGTTGCTCTGACCCTTTTCCTAAGGAGTCTTGGTGCTGAAAGACTGAAAATCAGTAACATAGGTAATAGCTACCTTCCAAAATCAAATTTAAACACATAGAAAAACAAAACTTCTGAATATCTATCACATCAGAAATAAATAAAATTAAATAAAATAATGCCAGGGACTACGTGATGGCATTGAGAGATGACACTATGTCATTAGGCTAAAAAGGCAGATTCCAAAGCAATGTATACCATGCTGGCTTTTTTTTTAAAGCATATCTATCTGTATACATGTGCTTTTTTAAAAAAGGCTAGAAGAATAGATACCACAATGTTAATAAAACTTAGCTATGGTAGTTTATAATTTTTATGTTCCTCTTTTCCCCGCTTTGTGTTCTTCTAACTTGCTTAGAGAAGACAAGTAAGTGTACGTTGAAGCATAAACACCCCCAGCCACACGCACGTGTGGTCTCCTGACGAGGAATCACGAGATGTGGCTTAGGGCACGAGTCTCTCATCTGACGCGTCTTAACAGGTGGTGCCAATCCGTTCTCCACCCGCTAGGCTCCATCCTAAAGACATCTAAAGCGGAGTCCCTTGTTGAAACTGCCCTCGTGTTATATTCGCTCACGATCTGTTTGGTGTTTCCCAGGCGTTATTAGCAGGTGTATACCTGTTTCTCGGAGTTCTCATATCTCGCGTTTGTATGTCTCCCTGTATGCCAGTCCCGACTGACCAGCCAGAGTGAGGCCATGGCCTTGCAGTCGATACGGAACATCCGAGGGAACTCCCACTGTGTGGACTGCGAGACCCAAAGTAAGTGTGAGCCGGGACGGGGGGGAGGGGGACGGGGCTTGGCCCTCGGCAGAGGGGGATGGGGGGTCTGACACAGCGCACACTGCAGCAAACCCACGTCTGTCATCGGGCGTGGAAGGTTTATCACTTGATTTAATGGCTGTTAAGGAATTGAAATATTTTTGTTTGGACTTCATTCTAACACAGTGCCCTTCACACAAAGGCCTCTCTGATGGCACTGTAATTCTTTTTTGTTTGTTTGTTTGATTTTTTTTTAAATTTTATTAAAGTGTAGTTGATTTACAATGTTGTGTGCATTTCTGCCGTACAGAAAAGTGATTCAGCTAGACCCGTGTATATTCTTCTTCGTATTCTTTTCCATTCTGGTTCATCACAAGTCTTGCTTATGCCTCAGGCATCCCCGTGAGCCACAGCCACACCACAGATGCTAGGGATTAGGCCACCTGCCCAGATCCTGTGCCACATCCAGAAATCAACCTTTGGCTTGATCGACGATCATATGTTTGTTTGCTTTTTCCGTAAAAATAGAGTACAGTTGGTTAAATCCTGCCCAGAGATTTCTGGGGTTTGTTTTCTTTATTTCAAAATCATATGTTCTAGATTTTGCTATCAAATGGTATCTTTTTATTTTATCTTGAATTCACTACACACTAAAAGCGTTTGGTTGAACTGACAGACTTCATAATTACGCTTCGTGCCTTGGAGCAACCCGGTTTTCCTCCATGCTGTCCACTGTCCAGGGAACGATGCCACGTTCCCTTTGAGAAAGTCCTTTTGTAGTTCATATCCTTGATGTGAAGGACTTACTTCTCATTCTTCACCTTCCAGCCCTGGCACAGTGCTGGGCCCATTCAGTAAAGTTTTTCCAATCATATATTTTTGCTGTTGTTGAGTCCAGTTGAAACAAAATGAAAGGTGCCAGCACCAGGCTAGGGTGTGAGGTGGCCCTGCCGTCCCGAGCCTGAAGCCCAGTGGGCGAGGCCTGGACCCAGTGGCCACAAAGCCCGGGGCCACGGAGAAAGGCCGTTGGGGGCACCCAGCAACTCAGAGCAGACCTTGTGCAGGAAATGGGCAGGATTGGAGCAGGTGGGGAGGGAGTCACTGTGAGTCAGGGAAGCAGCAGGACGCACAGCTGAATGGCTCTGGTTTGTTCAGGAAAAGAGCAACAGCTGGCCAGGCAGAATTTGTGTGACCTAGCAGGAAGAACTCAGGATTGTCACAGATAAAAGGGCAGAGCCACCTGGGAGAGACCACTGGCTGGCAGGGCAGGTAAGGGCAGGACAGCAAGGCCACGTCTGCAGCCTCCAGGTGAAAGAAGGGGTCTCCTCTTCAGGTATCTTGGGGGACTTTTTTCTTTTTTTTTTAATTTATTTATTTATTGTAGACTGTGTTGGGTCTTCATTGCGCACAGGCTTTCTCTGGTTGCGGCGAGCAGGGGCTACTCTTCGTTGCGGTGCGCGGGCTTCTCATTGCGGTGGCTTCTCTTGTTGCGGAGCACCGGCTCTAGGTGCATGGGCTTCAGTAGTTGTGGCTCTTGGGCTCTAGAGCACAGTCTTCAGTAGTTGTGGCGCACGGGCTTAGTTGCTCCGCGGCATGTGGGATCTTCCCAGACCAGGGATGGAACCGGTGTCCCCTGCATTGGCTGGCGGGTTCTTAACCATTATGCCACCAGGGAAGCCCTTGAGGGACTTCTTTAAAGCATCTTCTTTTGTTTGAATTTTTAAATGTTACTTTCAGTATGTGTCATGACATGAAGTTAGAAGAGAGAAGTCGTTATTTGAAGTGTGTTTTTATCAGGAAGTTTTAAAGTAAGTTCTTTAAAAGCACAAAATTGGAGACATATCGGAACCTCCATTAGGAGAAGCGTCTGCAATGGTTTCCACTATCATCTACAAGATTGTTTTAACGGGAAGATTCCATGGCTCATGAGCTTCATGGTGTGTGGCCAATTGGAGGTCGACAGAACACTCTGAGAGCCAGGTTGGGCGGGCGAGTGCCCAGGTGAGGAGGGCAGGTGGAAGAGGGAGGTTGGGGGAGGCTCCGGGGCCAGTTTGTTTAGAGTGAGGCCACCTGAGTAGGAATCCAGGGACAAAGTGTGACAAATCTGGAGAGAAAAGAGGTCTTAAACTCCCTTTCCTTAAACACATTATCTGCCAGGTCTGTGTCCAGTCCCACCATGCACCGTCTCTTTCCATTCTTGTGACTGTAATAGTTGTTGCTACAGTGTGTCCCACTTATAGGGTGACATGAAGAGTCTGAAGGGTCAAGTTATATATCCCAGGTCATCATAAGAGCCAGTCGTGTAGCAGGATTCAAACTAAGCCCTTGGCTGCCCTGCTGTGTTTTCTCAGAGGACAAGGGGAAGGCCAAGGGGCTGAGGTCAAGGACATGAGAGATGACACATTGGCAAAGGTGTTTTGTTTTTTATGTATTATTATTATTATTATTAGGGGCATCTGTTTCCTCTTCCCAACCAGACAGTCTCTGAGGTCACAGACCCCTCTTCTTGTGTGCCCGCACCATGGTCTCTATCACCACCTTCCTGCCTTTGTATTAGATATTAAGTAAATGACTGGCTGATTTCTGCTGAATGAGCATAAGGCCACTCCTGGTCATTTGCCATTTCCAGAGTGATTCCAAATAAATATGATGTCAGCTACCTGGTTTTCTGTTGACTCCTCAAGTGTACCTGGAGTAAATATTGATTATTCTTGGATGATGTAAGCCTTATTTGCTTCTGTCGGTGGTGAAAGCCATTGACTGTCAAGGTCAGCCCTGTCTTTGCAATTCAGCTGGTGATTCTAGCATGAAGCCAGCCCTGGGTCCGAATCCTGTCTTCTGACTATGTCAACCAGTTTCACACAGGGAGTGATCCCACTCAGGGGTCCCAGTGCTGTTCTCTGGACTCATTCAGTGCCCTTGGTGCAGTGTCACAGCCCAAAGCCCATTACCATTTATTCCGAGAATGAGGGTCGATCATCCTGGGTAGTAACCTAACCAAAGGACCGTGTCCGCCATCTTGCCAGCAGTGAAGGATGGAGAAACGGGAGTTGCTTTGGTGGTTGCCCTTAAATAAGATCACTGAAAATCCCACTTTTTCACTGTAGTGTGCCTTTCTTTCATCTTTGAAATTTGCAAACGTGCGCATCATGTCACTAAAAACTTTGATGTGCCCGTGGTTGCAGAGGTGGTCACATGGGACCTGGTAGCTTTGGGAATGACCCAGCTGTCCCTCAGCACACCTTCTCTTTCCCACTATCAGCTGCCATCCACAGTAGGCGCCAAGTCATGCCTGATTTTGTTTCCATGTGTGTCTGCCTGCTCAAGGGGAGTGCCGCTGTGGAAGTATCCAAAAGCGCATCTTTCTCTCCAGACCAATGCTTTCAGTTGTTTCCAAGGCTTTGGTTAAAGCCAGTTGTTTGAAAGTTGCCGCCAACATGTCAGATCTTTTGAGATGCCTAAGACGGTTCCAAGTACCGGCCAGGGAGCATTTTCAAGCCATGTGATTCTAGGGAGGGACTGTTGCATGGGAAGTCTGATTGGCCGTTTTGTTCCTGAGACCTAAGGACGGTTGGGATGAGTGATGACGGTCTCATTGCATATGGCGCCCTTTTCCTCTTCCCACAGATCCCAACTGGGCCAGTTTGAACTTGGGAGCCCTCATATGCATTGAGTGCTCAGGGATCCACCGGAATCTTGGCACCCACCTTTCTCGAGTCCGATCTCTGGACCTTGATGACTGGCCCATTGAGCTTATCAAGGTGATGTCGTCCATTGGGAATGAGCTGGCCAACAGCATCTGGGAGGAGAGCACCCAGGGGCGGACGAAGCCCTCGCTGGACTCCACGAGGTAGGGACACGGGACGGCATGTGGTTACGGGACATTCTGCAGGCAGTTCAACAACCAGAAATGACCTTAATGACACCCACCACTGGAACTGCCCCAGCAACCAGTGGGAAGCTGATTGCCCCAGACAGAAACATCTGTATTAAAAATTGCTCCTCCGCAGACATGGATAATTCAAACTCCTTAATTTTTTAAGCTTGTTTTTACACTTTGGGGATTCCTCTCCCTCTCTTAGAAATGTATTAAGCTTCTAACCTTATGAATATATCACTTTAATTAATACACTTCTAATAGGCATAAGCTAGGCTGTTAGCACTAATTATGAGTTTTGGATTCTTTAATTTTGTTATTCTTATGTCTTTGATAAGCATCTACTCCATTGGTTCCCCTCTCCCCCCGACCCCCACTAAGTGAGTTTATAGTAACCAAATGTATTTTATTTTCTAAAATATATTTCTAACCCATTTAATCAACCAAGTATGGCGTAACTTATGGTGGCTTCTCATTAATGTTAATTGTTACCCAGTGTAAAAAACGCATTTATTTTGAGGCCATTCCGTTTCTCATTTTTCATTTACAGCAATTATAAGCCATTTTTTTAGTACACATGCATATTTAATGTACCTAAGAGGTGGTAAAATGGCACGTTTTCTGAGAAAGCCTCTTTCACAGAGGCAGGATGGACCATCCTGTCTCCACGGCTGTTCGGGGAGGTGGGGGGCATCCCAGCATCTGAAGCAGGGGCACGGGGTGGTGGGCTCAGCCTTCAGTTCTCAGGTGTGTGCAGAGGTGAAGGGGGAGAAGAGGTCTCCCAGCATCAGCACGGATCTGTTTTGCTGGTGATCAGACAACAAGGAAACCCAGGTGTCCGTCTGTGGTCAGGCCACATGCAAGGGGTAAGAAGTTGGTTTCCACCGCTAATAACATGGAAAATCGGTGGGCTTCATTTCATCAACACTAAAAAGTGAATTTGTGGTGCCCCCTTCGGTTCACTTGAGAGAATGAAGCTGGTGTCATTAACCCTGCCCTTCCTATTAGGTGCTCTGTGGGGAGGGGACGGGGGGTGGGCAAGAAATGTGCACAAAGTACATCTGTTTAAAATCGAGCAGGTTGGCGCTATGAGCTCTTTATGTATAAGTTATGCTGTGTAATATGCACGCGGGCAACTGTCTTACAGACTGAAGAAATGATACACTTCTACAGTTTTTTAATTTTAATTTAACACTAATATAGAAATCCGCAGGGTTGTCCACTAGGAGCATTCTTAAAGGATTAATTCATGTTTTAATGTCTATTTTTGCATACATATAGTTTCCTTGGAGGGTGTTTAGATCTGAAAAAGAAAAATGATTGGAAATCGGATTGAGTTTAATGTGTGAATGCAGAAAACATTAAAATAAGTTGGGAAAAATTCACTTTATACATTTTACTGTTTGCGTGTAAAAGGAGCATATATACTATTTTTAATACATGAATTAGAAAAGTTTGGTTGTTTTTCCATCTATCACAATTAGAAACCATTTAGAATGATTACAAAGACTTAGGTTAATTTATTAACTTGGAAATATTATATAATAATTTCATCTTCATAAGTGAAGACGGTGTATGTAAAGGTATTTTATCCTTCTAACTTGTACATTTGAATTAAGCTCTTGAGTATGTAACTTCCTGTTCTGTGTAGTATTATACACGTCGTATCTTTACACTTTAGAGACATTTGAGTCTTTCTCGCAAGTGGAGTCACTGCTGTGAAATCTCTGCAGTGAGGTGATGTGGTTACGTCGTATTTCCAGCGGTAACTTTGGGGTTTCTAAGTTCTGTCCATCTCTAAGAAGATAAACATGTTTGAGAATTGAATAGACCTTTGTGCTTTAGTAATTCTCCCAGGGAGTTTTATTTTTAATTAAATTCAGCAAATATTCATTGAGTGCTTCCTCATAGAAAAGAAGTGATGGCTAGGTGATGACCGTAAGTCTGCGGTGACTGGTGAATGTTCTCGGGGCCAGCCGAGGATGCCAGGACTCGGTGGCGTTCATAGACTGGAGGGATTTGCGGTGCTCCAGGAGGTCCAGGAGAAATGTCATCTGAGCTGACTTTAAACTGTGCTGTGATCTCCAGGCCTAGGGGCGTGGGGAGTGTGTGTGCTGGAGGATGGGAGGGACCTCCACCCAAACAGGAACGTGGAAGCCTCAGGGCCCATGAGGAGCTGGACCCTTGAGCACAGTGAGGAGTGGGGAAGGGCAAGGCCACAACAGAGCAAAGGCCTGGTGAGCCGGGCTGGTGTTTTAACAGCGATGCTCGGGGTTGGGCAGAGGGTGGGTTGTTGGATCTCTTTCTGTGTTCGTATGTGTCCCACCTGTTCCCAGGACTAGAGGCAGCCAGCGGCATCCTAGGAAAGGACGGAGACAGGCAAGGAGGTCGTTGGAAGGCTGTGGTCCCGGTGGAACATGGGCAAAGCCTCAGATACACTCGAAGACCACTCAGTGTAATTGTAAAACAACAGTCCAGATCCCCTCCTCCTTCACTACCTCCTGCCGTTTCCTCAAACAGAATTAAAATCCCAAAGTTTGGGCTGGAACGTCCACATGGAATTCAGTCTGCGGTGTGAGAATGGATATCTAGTCTGGTTCCTGCCTCTCCAAGACAAGGAAAGACACGCCCTCCCCACCCACCCCGCCTCGCTCCCTCTGCAGGACCTGTGATCACTAGCACAGAGAGCTGGACGGTTCTCTAATGTGGCCCTCAGGTAATACTAAAAAGAAATATTTTAATAAAATTTTATCTCTATCTGAGGAAAAGCCAAGTGCAATATATCCAGTCTAATTCTTTGAAAAAGGGCCCAGCTGTTTTCCCGAGAAGCTCCATCCATTCTGTCTTGTTCAGAAGATTCATTCTGACAGTGGAATATAATTAGAAATGTGCCATACCTCCCCCAGCGCACAGACACACACACACACACACACACACACTCAGGACCGTGGGGAAGTAGAACACGACAGATCCTTCTCCAAAAAAACAACCGAAACCACCTCGCGTTGGTGTCACCCAGGCAGGCTCCTCTGACCAGCCGTCTGCCCTACTGCTTGCTGCGCCTTCACCCCTGATTAGGGCAGCTTTGGACGGCACGTAATTGGTTCCAGCGATTCTCAGCTGCCCTGAGAACTGCCGTTCAAACTTGAACAGCTTTGAGATCAATCGAAGCTGACGGCGGCAAAGCAGTATTGACTTCCCATTCCTAAACCAGGGAATCATTAGTCAAGAAAAGCATCTTTTAATTACTCCCAGGAAGAAAAAAAAAATCTTTTTGGATGGATTCTGCAACAACTGCCATTTTTTTTCCAGTGCATTCGATATTAAATTTATTGTCTCAGGAGGGGAGAGGATGCCCTTCGTTCCCCTCTGTAATGGAGGTTTAATTTGGAGAAAGAAGCAGGTAGAGAAGATCGATGCTATAACAATTAACTACCTCTGGGGTGGAATCAGAATTCCCCTCTAATTGCTATTGATACCATTTAAGCACACACTTAAAATATTGATTGTAAATGGGGCTGCTGAAGTAGGGGAGAAGTGGTAACAGAATGAACTAGGTGTTAGGGGCTTAAGGGGGGCAGTTTGCTGTCGGCAGGACGGTCTGCATGTGAATTGGTGTGTTGCATCTTAGAGTACGTTGTCCTGTGGAGTTGGACGCGGGGCCTGGAGCCACCAGGCAGGGCGCTGGTTCCAGTGTCAGGACACAGCTCAGAGGTAGAGATGTTAAAACAGTCACGTGCATATTTCCGGAGTGCGTGAACGAATGGGTGAATGAGAGAAAGAGGAAACTGGTCAGCTTGGAATACACGTGTCGGGGGGGTGTTGCATCCTCAGGGCCTCAGAACTCGTCGTGTGTTTGTGAGTGAAATTCCCAGCACATGGTGAAGCCATCTCAACAAACCTCTCTGTGTACCCTCTCACGCTCGGCCGTGCACTGGTGTTTTCGGGGCCGGTCTGCATCACTTAAGGCAGGTCCTTCTTCTTGATTCTCATCCCCCTTTCACTTAGAAGCTTTCTCGATTGACTGCAGGGAAAATAATTTCCCACCAGGACCGATCGGAGCTTTCTGGAGCCGCGTTCCTCCTGGCAGAAGCCGAGCTCAGCTGGGCTGTGTGCGGCTTTCTCTCTTCATCTTCCATCTTTGTGTCTCCGATTCGAGGGCTTTGGCCCAGGAGGGACCAGGGACCAGTTGCTCTTTGCATTTCAGGGCAGGTATCCTGTTTACAAGGTGGTTTGGGGCCTGCCGATTTGGTCTAGGAAATCAAAGGAACCTGGAAGTAGAGAGCTGTGTCCTCAATTCCATGAAAGAGCCCCTGGGAGAAGCTCTAGGCCCAACTGAAATCACCCGTCACCTCTTTGATCCCACATGGAAGGGGACCGAGTTTGCTGATTTAGCGTATGTTCCCTTCCCTCTCTTAGCATCCTTTCTCCGGGTTTCGTTATTTGTCAGTTCACCTGCGCCCCTAAACTCCCCTCTTGTGTTTAACCTCTAAAAAGATGTCACTTCAGGAGGAAGATTGGGGGCCGGACGTCAGAAATCTGCGTGGGAGAGACTGGCTGCTCGCTTCCAGGCGGAGCGAGTCTGCCCGGTGATCCAAGTTCCGTGTCCTTTTGATTTCCGAACGCCACTTTCATCTTATTTATGCACATGGAGATATTGATAAAGGGGAAATGTATCCAAACTGAAAATAATTGGATCCCCACCGCTAACTCTGAGATATTAAAAGCAGCACCACTTGGCCACGTCTCTGTCTCGTTAGGTTTGATCATAAGATCACAATATAGTAATCTCAGGCTCAAATTTCTGGCATAAAGATGCACTGATCCAAATGTGGCCTCAGGGAACATAAGGACCCACGCGGTCCCAGGATTGTCTCATCTTATTATTTTTCAACAGTTCTTGGCCCTGCTGAGGTCAGTGTTTTGTCTCTTTGGAGTGTTCCTCTATGCTTGACACCTTCTCCTATTTTCTTTCCTTAAAAAAAAGAAAAATGGGCAGGGGGAGAAATAGGGGGGAAAAAAAAAAAAAAGGACTTTGCAGTGATGACCAGAACCCATCTGCAGTTGGGTGGCATCTGCTCCCCACATGTCACTTCCCTCATTAACAAGCAATTGAATTAATTAAATGCTACTCAGAACACGCATAACAAGCTACCGGCAGTGTCCAAATTAGCACTGATAATCAAGGATGATTTCCTTTATTATCCTGCTAAGTGGTGTGCAGACTCTGATCTCCCTGTCTGCCCTCATCTATTTACATACCCCCAGCTTCTGCCTTTGGAAGCGGAGGTTATCTTACCTAGTTAATTTGCCAGGATCACCGAGCATGGCGGATTGATGCCCTGCCGCCGCTGCCACTGCCACCGCTCGGCCCCCTCCCCGCCTGCCCTCCCCCAGCCCCAGCCTTTGTATCTCAAGCTCACTGATAAATTAAAGGCCACCCCTGTGGTCTCTCAAGTGAGTAATAGAGGCAGAAATTTCATTTTGCAACTGGCTGATTTAATGATCCAAAGGGTAATTAATGGCCTGATTATCTTAATGTTAAATATGTCCGGCAGCAATTACTGTGACCTCCCGCTTGTCAAGGTCCGGGCTGTGCTCTTCTTTCAATTAAGTTCTCTGGGGCTTAATGGTATGAATAAACTCCTGATTCTATCATCCCGGACGGACGCAGAGGGTTCAGGGAGCTGGGGGCTCGTTTGGAGTTTTAATCAGCCTGTCTTCGACTCTGGCGATCAGAGTTAACAATTATAACAAGGGCGGCCTCACTTTCTTCTTCCCCGTGCAGGACCCCATCTCCACCTCCCCTCCATCCACCCTTTTGTGTTGTTGTTGTTGTTTTATTTTATTTATTTTCTCTTATGTATTTCCATGCTCGGAGGGAGAATTCTGTTTGCAGAGGGAGCCGCTGTGCTCCATGAGGCTAGTCTCTTCCAATATAAATTATCATGTGAGCACTGTGGTTTTTCTGTTTGACAGGCTTAATTAATTGGCAGGAGCCCCCGAAAATGACAGTGCCACTAATTGCAACTCAGAGTGCATTTCCGTCATCGTGGCGCGCCTGTCAGCGGGCATGCCCTGGCCCCAGCCGCCGGAGCGGGGCCCACCCTCCCGGCCTCGGGTCCAGGCGGGGACAGTGTCCTGAGTGAGCGGGGACAGTGGCAGGCTCCGAGGAGCCCTGGGTTTGCAGGCACGCCATCCGCATGCAGGAGCGACATTTACTGCCAATAAAGTTCACACGTCCGCGGCTCTGCAAACCCAACAGCTGCTCGGGGACCTCGGATTTGACTTAAGATATTTTAGGGACTTCTCGGAGTAGGCCGCCTTGGAATCAGACCCCGAGAGCCGTAACTCAGCCACCCTCTTTGACCGGATGGTCCTCATTAGCACGTTGCTAAATATGCTTGGGTTTACCCGAGCTCTGCACCCAGATCAGAAATATTCCACTATCAATATTAAGTCAGTCAGGGAAATGTACACATGAGACGTGCATTAACACTGCCTCGAAAATAATAGCTGTAGATTACGGTTGACAACAGCTAGAGCAGTTCCCCTGGTAAACTGCAGGCAGGGAGCGTGGAGGGGATCTGCGCATCGGCAGTGCTCTCCGATTAAGCTCTCAGGATAGACGAGCCCTAATTATAAGAAAGGTGGATCTAACAAGATCCTCCATAAGGTGAAGTAAAATGCAATCCGCGTTCTGCAGCATAACTGTTCCTTCCAGTTGCCTTTGAAGCAGATGGATGAAATGGTGCTGTTGGTTTATTACGTCCTCCTGCCACACACAAACCTGTCTTTTATTTGATCCTGCAGGAAACCAAATGTGGTAGCCGGCTTTGCGACCGGAGAGCTGTCTTGGGTTGAAAACCCCTCTCATTTACTCTCTGAAATGTAGCCATGGAGACAATCAAGGAATTTTTTTATTTTTAAGAATTTTCATCATCGTTGGTAGCTGAAAATGCTAGTCATCTGCCAGCATCAGTTGCTTGTAGGTGCCCTGACCACTTCTGAGCCCGCGTCCATAGATGAGGCAATGTAATGTGGAGGCGAACTGTTAGACTTGAATTCTAGATCATGGGAGCCCTTCTAAACAGGGGCCCATAAATACTCTAAAACAACTGCCTCTGTTTTGATTCCTCCAAAAGTAGAGCATTTTCCAGAAGGTCATTTCTCTCAGTGGTGTTTTGATCATTTTGCACCAGAAACCTTCTCTCTTCTGAGGAGGGTCCTGCTTTCTTCTTCATAACAATGAAGAAGAGACAGAAGCAAACAAACCTGGGTCCAGAGTTCACAGTGTACTGGGTGCTTTTTCTTAGGACAGAGCCATCCTACGACATGGGATGACCCCAGTTTCCCACGTGAGAAGACTGTGAGGTCAGGGTCCTGGAGTCATTTGTCTAGGGTCACCCGGGACTAAGGGACAGATCGCTTGAACCCAGGACCTGACTCCTGACACTCATCCCTGGTCCTTCTGCTGCTCCCATCCTTTTTCTGCTCAGCATCATATGGCCACATCCCATGGTCAACTGTGGCATCTAGAGGTACCACTGTGTTTACCAGTATACGTTCCCTCTCCTCCCCTTGGCCCCAGCTCATACTCCTACCAGCCATTAGTGTGTCGGTGTTTATATATTATTACTGTAAATTTATTATGTATAATAGCATAACTACAATGCCTTTCCACTTATAAAATCGAGTAGCCTCATTCATGGTAACTTAAAGATAATAAAGCATCATTCATTTTAGTTTGCATTCATACAGCAAACCTGATCAAGTCACTCAGTCATGATTCTAAGGTCTTAATTTTCTGCAGTCAGTGCTAATCCTTAGAGCTCCTCTGGAAGACAGTGCTGAGACCTAAATATACAGATCAGACAACGTAGTCACACGGTTCGAGCCCCAGCTTTTCACGGAACCACATCCTTCTCCTGCCTGAACCTCCCTCTCTTCATGTCCCTGACCCAACACTGTCTGTTGAAAACATTTAGCTTGTATTTCCAAAAGCTTCACAATCATATTTATTATCTGCGTGATGAAATATGGAGCCAGACCAGAGGATTTCTAGTCCTGGTTTCATAGCCAGCATCTTCTGTGATTTTGATTTTTAAAAACCAGGGCATTTGCTCATTTGTAAGATGAAACTAGTCATTAGTCCACCCACTTAATCATGTAGATTTAATGCTAAAAGGAAATACTATTTATGAAGTTCCCTGGGCTCTTTATCTGGAAAACTCAGTCAGCTTTGTGCCTGGGTCCTGCATGCTGGCAGTGAGAGAGGCAAGTGGCCCGTGCGCTCTCAGGTGCTGGGGAGGGTCTGCTGGTGTGGAATATGTGGTCCGGGTTTATTTTTGCTTTGTACCGTGGTTTATTGCAGCATCAGCAAGGCACGTTCTTGGACTCCATTCCAAGCGTATCCCTGTGGTGGGACCCAACGATGTGTTTTAACTCTCTAGGTGATTCTTATGCATATTAAAGTTTGAGAAGCACTGGTCTACACCAAGCAGTATACACAAATGCCCACAACCCGCCTGGAGTCCCTCTCACTGTCTTAGCCCAAGTCCCTGGACTTTATTCCTCATTTCTTAAGACCCAGGTATCTGTCCTCTTTCTTTACCGTACTCTATATCCAATATGCCATCTCAAAGGTGCTACAACCCACAGAGAACATCTCTTTGTCTGCCCCCATTACTAGAAGATTATATACTGTTATCAAATGTCATTTTCCCCAGGAATGCAAGGTTGGTTCAACACACAAAAATCTGTCAAAGTAGTATACCACATTAATAGAATAAAGGACAAATGCTACACACTCATTTCAAGAGATGCAGAAAATACATTTGACAGAATTCAATACCCCTTCATGATACAAACACACAGCAAAGTAGGAATAAAAAGAAACTTCCTCAACCTAATAAAGGGTGTCTATGAAAAACCCACAGCTAACATCAAACTTAATGGTAAAGTACTGAAAGCTCCCTGCTTAAGATCAGGAACAAGACAAGGACATCCACTGTCAACGCTTTTCTTCATCATTGAAGTTCGAGCCAGAGAATTAGGCAAGAGAAAGAAACCAAAGGCATTCAGATTAGAAGGGAAGAAGGTGAAATTATATTTGCAGATGATGTGATCTTATATATAGAAAATCTAAAGGAATTCAAAATAAACTATTAGAGCTAATAAAGGACCTCAGGAATATACAAAATTCAGTTGTACTTCTATACATGAGAAATGGACAATTCCATTTACAATATTAATATACTCAAGAATAAATTTAACCTATATACTGAAAACTACAAAGCATCTTTGAGAGAAATTAAGGAAGACCTAAATAATTGGCAAGACATCCATGCTCATGGATTAGAAGACTTAATATTGCTAAGATAGCACTCCCCAAATGATGTATAGATTCAACACAATCCCTTTCAGAATTACAGATTTTTTTTTTTGCATAAATGGACAAGCTGATCCTACAGTTTATATGGAAATTCACAAGACCTTCAGATAGGCAAAACAATCTTGAAAAGGAATAACAAAGTTGGAGCACTCGTATATCCTGATTTCAAAACTTACTACAAAACTACAATAATCCAAGATTGTGATATTGACATAAGAATAGACATATAGATTGATGGTATAGAATTGAAAGTCCTGAAATAAGCTCGTCCCTCTATGGTTAATTGATTTTCAACAATTCATTGGGGAGAGAATAGTCTTTCAACAGGTGGCGCTGAGACAACTAGATATCCACATAAAATAGAATGAAGCTTAGACCCCATCTCGTGGCGTATACAAAAACTAACTCCAAATGAGTCAAAGACCTAAGTGTAAAAACTGAAACTATAAAACTTTTAGAAGAAAATAGAGAAATAAAATAGATAAATTGGACTTCATCAAAATTAAAAATTTTAGTGCTTCAAAGGACAATATCAAGAAATTGAAAACAGAGAATGAGTGAAAATATTTGAAAACCATATATTGAATAAGAGTCTAATACGCAGAATGTATAAAGAATGTATACAGTTCAGCAACAGAAGACAAGTAACTCAGTTTTAAAACGTGCAAAGGATTGGAATAGACATTTCTCTAAAGAAGATATACAAATACCCAATAAGCACATGAAAAGATGCCAGACATCATTACTGATTAGGGAAATGCAAGTCAACCCACACTGAGATACTACTACACACTCACTAAGATGGCCATAATAAAAAAGAAGGTCAGTGGCAGGTGTTGGTGGGAATGTACAGAAATATGAACCCTCATGTACTGCTGGTGGGAATGTTAAATGACACAGCCACTTTGGAAAACAGTCTGGCAGTTCCTTCAAAAGTTAAATATAGACTTACCGTATGACCGAGCAATTCCTCTTCTATGTATATACCTAAGAGAAATGAAAACACATGTCCATGCAAAAACTTGTACATGAGTGTTCATAGCAGCATTATTCATAATGGCCAAAAAGTGAAAACAAACCAAATGTCCATCAAATGATGGATATACACCAACTATGCTTCAATAAAATAAAATTAAAAATTTTAATGATGAATGGGTAAACAAAAGATGGTACATCCATACAATGGAATGTTATTCAGACACAAAAAACAATAAAGTACCATACATGCTGCTGCAACTTGGATGAACCTTGCAAACATTATACTAAGTGAAAGGAGCCAGACACAGAAGACCACGTATTGTATTATTCCATCCATATGGAGTGGCCAGAGTAGGCAGATCCGTAGAGATGGAAGGTAGATTAGTGATTGCCAGGGGCTGGGGGATGAAGGGCAGTGGTGTCCAGGGAGTGACTGCTTAAAGAGTACAGGTTTTTTGTGGGGGGAGATAATGAAAATTTTCTGCATTTCCATGATGGCGAGGGCTCTACAATCTTGTAAATAAACTAAAAGTCCACCAGAGCCTACACATTTACAGCATGAATTGTAGGAAATGTGAAAAAGCATATGAATTGTGTCAATTTTTTTTAAAAAAAAGAAGGAATTTCCAAGGAGAACAGATGGGGCAGGGCATTCCACAAAGAGGGAACATTCTGGGCACAGAGGCAGAAACACACGAGGGTGGCTGAAGCCGGATGGTGGGGGAAGGTGGGCCTGGCCAGCATGTCTGCCCTTCATCTGGCTCGGGGAGCTGGGGGAGCTGGGAGAGGGGCTCGTCCAGCATAGAGCTCTGAGCAGGATTTGCACTGCTGCCAAAACCCCCTGCACTTGGGGGGGGCAGGCCAAAGGAGGGTGAGGCCAGGTAGAAAGAGGTGCGTCATGTCCAGGTGAATTGGTGAGTTGGAATCAGTGATAATCAGTGATATGAGGGCCTTCCAGAGCCTTGAGAGGCCAGGCATGTCACAGCCATTGGCTCCTGGAATCCACAGGACAAACCGATGTCTTTCCCCCTTTAATAGACAAGGAAACTGGCCTGAGAAACTCAGCCTGTGAATGCAGGAACCAGAATGCAACCCAGGTCCTGCCGGCTGCACAGCCCTTCCTCAGGAGGCATTTGGACCAAAGGGATCTCGGGGGCATAACATCATCAGGGCTCACCCCAGCTGGGGGCCTGGGGGAAGGACAAGCATCCAAGGTGATACTTAGTTTTCTCTCTTGGGCCATTGGGTGGATGGCGAGGCCTTTAAATGACAGGCAGAGCAAATAAAAGGTAATTTCAGCCGTAAAATCCTGGCAGTTTGATTTCGTGTTAATAAAGGTGGACATTGCACCCGTTTATGCCCCGTGGTTTTGACGAGGTGGTCAAGCATGGCCGAGGCCCAGCCTTGCCTGTCCGGTCGTGGCTTTGGAGCAGGGTCCCTGGGCTTCAGGGTGTACCATCCCAAGCCAGCAGGACAAAGCAAGCTTCTCCCAGCTTCAGAGTCCCGATTTCTCCAAGAAATTGCTTGAGGCCCTGGAGAGTGGGCACAGCAGTGGCAGCAGCACTAAAGCTTCAAATCATTAAATGTCATTTGTAACTGATACAAAATTTCATCAACCTGGGGTCCGGAAGATAAACATTACCTGGAGCACACAGCACTCAATCTTAGGACTCACATGAAAAGCATCTGTAATGTGCGTGATCTTATGCAAATGACCCTTGAGGACGAACACATAACCGTGGTGACTTAGCTGTGACTTTCTCCTCAACGACCTCCACGTGCTGCCCCATGTGTTTTCACACTGATCCTCACGATCTTAGTGAAATTAGGAGACGTCTGCGTTTAAGATCAGAGAAGAGAACCCCAGGCAGGGAAGGTGACTCCTATAATCTCACACAGTGCCCGGGAGCAGGCTGAACTTAGGTCACAGATTGGTCACCTGGAGGCACCGAAGAGAAGTCGACTGCAGGGCTTGGGAGCATGGAATTCTGTCTGCAAATGACCACGGTCCTTGTGCCAGCCCTTCTCAACCCTCTGGTGGTTTTCAGCCCAGGAAGCATTTGGAAATGACCATGGGGCGGGGGGTGGGGGGTGGGTATGACTGTCATTTAGTCCTAGGGGCCTGAGATCCTGAAGCCCCAGATGGTCCTACAAAAGCGAGAATTGCTTTGCCCAGAATGCCAGTAGCACCCCTGCTACGGAGCAAGGAAGAGGCGACCCAAAACAGCCCTCACCTCCTGAGATCATTAGCGTCTTCTAAAGAACTCGTGCGAAGGCCTCTAAGAATCCAGTTACTTTCCCCGGAGATTTCTCCTGGGCGTGTGGAATGGATAAATCAAGGAAGACGAATACGTTCTCATTCTAGAATGTCAGACTCTACCTTTCCAGATGCGTTAAATGAAAATAAGAATGATGACCTATTCCGTAGGGTTTCAGAGGAACCATAATAGAGGCTCAATAAATCCTTGAGAGCTTGTATTTTTAATTATTTGTTTCCCGAAACTAATGTTGGGGCTATGCCGCATGGCAGATAAAAGGGAAGAGAAAGCAAGTGGCCAGCCAAAGGTTCCGTGGAGTGTCCATCCACACACGAAACAGGGCTGACGTCAATACTTAGAGATTATGCCATGACATCACAGTTAAAAGATGGAGTAAGACGCACAGCCCCGTACGGCTGTGTGCAACCCAGACTCACTTAACAGTCGGAAGACGGTCTGGAGACCTGTATGGCCTAGGGCATCCTAGCACTGTTTACGGAAGCAGTGTCCCTGGGACAGAGGAGGTAAAAGTCGGATTCCAATCCCATCGAGGCTGCTCTAATCCAGTGGGAACAGCAGAAAATCATCTGTGATTTTAAAATTCTCAATCCTTCTGTTACAGTTGTGTCTGTGGACAGTTTCGGTTTCTAATGACCAGATTTCTTCTTGACAAAGAAGATCAACCCCGTTGATCAACCCCGTTCTCCACAGTGGAACAAGAACCAGTGTCCGTGCCATGTTGGGGCGGGGGGGCACCTGGACGTAATTTCATCAGCAGTCCTGACAGAGGAGACCTCCACCCTATCAGGAGAGGACGCGTTTATCCCTAGACCCTGATGTCACAAAGCGGAGTGCCCTTTCCACGTGAAGTCCGTGTCGAGGGGAGAAGAGTCTCTGTGATTGGGAGGTAGTGGTGAGGGATTAGAATGCAATCCTTGTTATGTTTAGGAACCATTTCCAAGATGGCAAAGCACCAAGAGCCAAGAAGCGGTGAGGAGAGACACGTCCGGTGCAGGAAGCTCCTGGGATGTTCTGTGACACCTGTGAGGTCCTGCGCTCAGAAGAGTTAAAACGCCCCCAGCTGGGCCCACGTGTTCGGTGATGACCATGAATGTGTGGTGATCCACGCAGGCCGCTGCCTCTTACGTGGTCATGGGGCTTATGAGAGGCCTTTCCAGCTAGAGATCTTATGGCCCAAAGCAAGGCGACCTTGGCCTCTCACACCCATCACACTAAAGCCATCAAGGCCAGAGACGAGCTGAGCCCCCAAGGCCCGGGGCGGCAGGAGCGTATCCCTAGCAGCTGGAGAAGGCTGGTGTTCTCCGTGCTCCCTGCAGAGCACAACCTCCAGGATGGACGTGGCCCATCGGCGCTGCAAAGACCAAATGTGCCAGCTCATCTGCTGCCTGCCCACTTCCGACAGCACCTGGGGCGGGCGGGCCGGCCCCTCCAGCGCTGGCCCACCCATGAGTTATAGCAGCCCCTGGCCTCCTAACGGCCCCGAGCGCAGCCGCTGAGTTCTTACACGGCGTCCGGATCGCTAAGTCTCCAGGAACCCCTTGGAAAGCTGCAGTTGTCCCCAGGGTATAGCTGAGGACACGGAGGTCACACAGCAGGTACTTGGTGACAGGGAGTTTGCCCCCAAAGCCCACACTCTGAGCCTCAGTGCTTTGCTGCTGGGCTGTTGTGGGGTCGGTGACTAAAGGGAACTGCATGTGACACTGGACAACAGTGAGACACAGTACAGCTGCCATCGGGCTCCACAGGACGCAGGATGACCAGGTGGCAGCGTGTCTGTGCCTGTGTCCCACCGCCCCCCCCCCCACGCCTCCCATCCATATCAGCTTGGGGCGGGGCCTCACCCTCTCCCACGCCCACCCCCTGCCATGTGGCACGTTGTCCTCTTTCAGCTGCTTGGGGACTGTGATGCCTTCTGAACGTGGTGGAGAATGGTGGCCAGAAACACGACAGCCAACATTTTTAGTTTATTGTTCAGGCTCAGCAAACACCAAGGGACCACTGGTCAGTCTCCTTAATCTCCATCTTGATGCACTGAGTTCTAATTTCCCCAGATGCGTGTTGGTCACACCCACCTTCCTCCTCGAGGTGAGGCATCACTAGTCGGCTTTGTCAAGTCTGCAGCCTGCCTGTGCCTTGGACTCCACGTCTGCTTTGGGAGAGGAGAGTCCTTCGAGCACTTTGTGTGAGGAAGGAGCAGGGAAGGGAGGCATTTTGTGGTGCTTACTGGAAATACCGATCTCGCTTAGGCTTGTAACCCAGGCGCGGAAGGTTTTCTTCCTGACAGCAGCCTCCTTGCTTGGAAGAAATCTCCTGGTGAGCAGGTGAAGTTGGGAGCGAGCCCGCTGGACAAAGGCAGGGAGACAGACAGAGAGAAAGCCCGGAGGCCGGTTCGTGGTTCTGGAGAGGCTCCTGGAAGGTGACGAGCATACTGCCAGGCCCCAAGCGGTATTGTTGCTGTCACTTCAGGAACACCCATTCCTAATCAGGTTAGTCTCCTAAAGCATCTGGAGGTCAGGAAAGGTGCTTTCGGAAGTGTATTTTAAAGATGAACCAAGATAACAAGCATCATGGCTTTTCTCATCCGTCCGTCTGTGGTGGCAGCTTCGGACAGCAGCTCTCGGGAGAGAACAGAGGCAGTAGCTATGGAAATGGCCCCAGCTGGGTTCTGGTCCTCGCGCCGCCCCCAGCAGCAAGTTAGCAGACCACGGCCAGGCCTCAGTCTTGTCATCTGTAAACTGGGAGCAGTAGGGCCTGCTTCCCGAGGTGCTTGCGGGTTCCGATGAGAAGAGGCAAGGGAAGCCCGCAGAGGCGCTGACTCGTCTTCCTGCTGCAGCAGGGGCGGAGGCCGAGATGAGGGCCGACCAGGCGCCTTCCTCCGTCCTTCCAGCCCCGCTTCTCTGCGTGCCTTGCTCCTGACTCCTGCCTCTGACCTGGTCACTTGAAAGGTGGCAGGTGTGTCCTGCTTTCCCCCGGGTGTGAGTCTAGCCCACCTCATTATCCGGAGCACTCTTGGACCCTGTCTCCCCACACCCCGGGCAGGGTGGAGGCATTGGGAGGTGGGACCTGGGGAAGGTGGGCCCCTCCGGTGACCCAGCAGCACCTCTCACCTGCCCCGCAGCACCTGATGGGGGCAGAGTGGGACCGAGAGGGGTGGCGGCTCCCAGGTCATCGTCCGAGCTCGAGGGGAGGCACGAGGGCCCAGGTGTGGATGGAGCGGGTGGAGGAGGGTTGTTCTGGGACAAGATGAAGGCCAAGCCTCGCTCCAGAGTCATTTTCTGCCCTCTTTAACCTGCAGCCACGCTGTCAAATGAGCCACATCTGCTAAGAGATGAGTCTCGAGGTCTGATGGTCACCCAGGATTAACTCCCTGCCTTTCTCCCCGGGACTCTCCAGGGAGGTAGCCTGGGGCCGTGCAGAGCCGTGGGAGGGGCACATGCAGATGAGGAGGCTGCTGGCCGGGGGTGGGGGGCTGCCAGGATGCTCTCCCCAGGGCATTGGGGAGCTGGAGCAGGTGATGCTACACCGGGCGCTAAGGGGTGTGGTCTGCGGCCACCGGACGGCACAGCTGTCCTTGCCACTGTGCTGGCGTGGAACCTGACCTCTGGGCCTCGCCTGCCCTCCTCTGTAAATGCTGACATGCAGCTTCCCAAACCTACCGAGGTCCCTCCAGACACTGACTGGTACCCTCACCTAAAACCTACTAGGCCAGGTAAAGCCAGCTGTGTTCATCCAGCACATCCCTCTAAGTGGGCAAAGAACGTGACGTAGGAAACAAGGACTGTGGGCAGAGAGTCAGGCCCCAGGGAGGCGGCAAGGGACTTAGATCCTCCCCTGGCCACAGAGCAGGTGGAGGGAAGAAGGGGAACCCAGCAGGCGGCCTTGCCTCAGCAGCAGCTTCTCAAGTCAGATTTTCTACAGACAGAAATCAGGCGGTTCATCTCCTGGAGGTAGACATGCACTCTGGTGAGATGGACGTGAACATCCGACCTTATCACGGCTTCCTGAAATGTCCCTGGTTTCAACACAAGTTTGAAAAGGACTCTGTCCCTGATGTTTGCACATGTGGTTTGGAAATTGTGGTGCAGGGGGAGGCTGAATGACTTATTCAAGGGCAAGGAACACGGCCACTGGCTTTGAGCTAGGAGCCTGCGGTTCCCTGTGTGTCGTTCACCGCATTGTCGCGCCTGCTCGGTCCCCTGCACCCACCGGTCGCGCCTTATTTCTGAAACACACACCCCCCCGCCGTTGGGTTTCATCTGGCTGTGAAGCAGTCATCAAAGGACGCTCCCCTAAACGATCTGTTCACAGGCAGCCTGGAAAGCTTTGCTGACATGTTGCTAACGCTCTGTCGGGCTCTCTGCAGAACAGAGATGGTGTTTGGCCAGCCCGCCGACACTTGGGTGATTATCGAAAGGAGCACCACGGGGGCCAGAGCACGTAGAAACAGGAACAACACTTTTAATGTGCATATTGACAGTGAAATCCTGTTTCCCAAGGCGAGGGAGTGGGGTCCAGTTGTTGCCGGAACAGCCCATCTCCCTGGTCCTTTTAAAAAGGGGGATCTTTTGACAGTTGCCACATGCTGAGTCCCAGAGTCCTGTGATGGCCAGCTGGGCGGTGGTTTAATGAGGGACCGAGGACCAATGTTCCAGCACTGGCTTTAGCGTGGCCTTCCCCGGCCCTAGTGCTGTCCATCAAACTCCTCATCTGCTGGGACACTCCTTTGGTCACTGAAGACAAACTTGCAGGTCACCGTGGCTTTTCCCCATGGTGCTTCTGCTGAGATTTGATGGAGTAGTTATCTCGTGGTCAGGAGGACCCCACGTCAGCGTGTGTCCAGTGATGTCAGCGTCACTGCTCGTGACCTTGGTGACTGTGCTTCCCAGCGTGACTTGCCCGTGCATCCTGCAAAACCCTGCTCCCCTGGCCTGACCCCTGGTCCACACTGTCTTTCCCTGTCATCACAGGGCCACCCTTCCCAAGCTCAGGAAAGGCCACTCACTTTGCAGATCCGTTTACTAAAGCACAGACTGCAGGATGCTTTGGCTTGCAGGACGCCCTGAACGTGCAAGGCCCATACCAGTCACTCGAATATCTTATTCTCAGTCCAAGTGTGGACAAAAGACTCATTCAAAGTGTCCTTTCGGGATTGTTGAGATAAAGCATGAAATCTCGCAATTATTGGATGATTTAGTGAGGTGGGAGGGGTCATTTTTAAACATTTATATCAAGGTGTATTCTACATACAGTACATTGCACATCTGAGGGAGCCAAGAGTTCCAGCAGCTTTGACAACCACATGCACGTGTGTAACCCACACCCCTATTGGTATATTTCTCCTACCCCAGGAAGTGGCCTCGTACCCTTTCCAGTTAATCTCTCTGTTAAGCAATGGTCATGGATTTGCTCTCTATCAGGACAAGATTAGTTTTGCCTTTTCTAGAAATTTATGTAAATAGCATTATGGGGTACGTACTGTTCTTGTGGCTGACATCTATTCCTCAAAAAATGTACTGAAAAGGATTGGGGTTCTATCAGTGGTATTTTTTTTTTTGGCACGCTTTATTCTTTCAAAGGCATATCTGAAATACAGTTTCTCATCAATGGTGGTTTTTAATTTTTTTTTAATTTTTTAATCACTAAGACCTAAGAGCTCGGTACACGTCAGACGCATGTACCAAGCCTGGTACGTGTCCAGGTGGGTCTGGTTCCGAAGCTGAGGTTCAAGTTCAGGCTCAGGTTCAACTGACCAGGGTCAAATCTCAGTTTGCCACTGACTTGCTGTGTATCCTGGGCTGTTTGACCTCTGTGTTTGACCTCAGTTGCCCCATCTGCCAAGTAGGGATAATTGTAGTACCTGCCTCGTAGCCTGATTTTAAGGATTGAATGAGCAGTATGTGTGGCACCGTGCTGAATACCTAATCTTCTAAATCAAGGTCTGAGTTCTAGATAAATGTCATCTATAGTTTTTCTAAGGAAAAATCACCGAGCGTTTAAAGGGGAAAAATTTCTACAAGTTCACGTACTTTAGGGTCAAGTTGAACAAGCTCATGTAAAAATTACAGCGTACACACGTCATATTGGCTACAAGGTCCTAAATCAAATGAGTGATCAGAAAATGTCATCAGTATCTGTAGTAATACTTGTACTGTGCCAACCCCTTTGGGACAAACAGGAAGGATGTTTCTGGAAAGATAATTCAATTATTTTCTTACGATGTAGTGTAAAATAATATATGTTACTATGGGCTAAATTCTATGACCAAGACTGTGAGTGGCACATATGTGAAGAAGAGAATGAAGTGATATTTCTCCTTTGATGCTGGGCAAGCAGGCTTATCTCTTAGACATCTTTTGCATCCTTTACAACCTTCATGTTTTGTACCTATAAGGCGAGACTCAGGAATCCCAAGTGATTTTCATGTATCAGAAAATCATTTCATTTTCATGTCACAGAAGCCAAAGAGCAGTGACCATCCCTGGGGTATTTTACACCGTGTTCCGAGTCACGGCCGCTGGACTTTCAAGGTCAGCCATCGGTCTTCTGCCATAGCTGGCCTGGCAAAGAGAAGGGCATGTCGTGTACGTTCCGATAAAATGGAGTGACTCTTACTGGCGTCAAACAATTAGCTGCCAATCAGTGTGCAACATCTGATGGGTAAAAAAGATAGTTATGTTTCCGAAAATAGTGATGCTTCTTGTTGGCCAGGGTTTCGTGGAAATGTGCCCTCAGCCCCTCCCTCCCCCTGCCAACACTGCTGGTAAGAGTAAAAATTGGGAAAACCTTCCTGGAAAGAACATGGCATGAAAAAGGACAGCTTTAAAAGGACAGCTTTTTTTTTTTTTTTTTTTTTAATTGAGGTACCGTTGGCTTATAACATTATATAAGTTTCATGTATACCACATTGTATTTCATTTTTCTTAACCATTTTTTTTTATTGAAATATAGTTAATTTACAACGTTGTGCTAGTTTCAGGTGTACAGCAGAGTGATTCCGTTTTTTTATATATATATTCTTTTTCAGATTCTTTTCCATTGTAGGTTATTACAAGATACTGAATATAGTTCCCTGTGCTATACAGTAGGTCATTTGTTTATTTTATATATAGTAATATGTAGCTGTTAATCCCAAACTCCTAATTTTTCTGACATTTTTTATATTTTGAATTCTGTGTACACTACAGCGTGTTGGACACTGAAAGTTTCCATCCATCACCGTACAGTTGAATCCCTTTACCTGTTTCATCTCCTCCCCCTTCTTCCTCTCTGGTAACCATTCCTCTGTTCTCTGTATCTACATGTTTGGCTTGGTTTGGTTGGTTTGGTTTCTTCTTTTCCTTTATATATTCCACATGTGAGTGAAATCATACGGTATTTGTCTTTCTCAATCTGATCTATTTCACTTAGCATAGTACCCTCAAGGTCCATTCATGTTGTTGCAGGTGGCAAGATTTCATCTTTTTTATGGCTAAGTCATAGTCCTTTGTGTGTGTGTGTTTGTGTGTGTGTATTTATAACATCTTCTTTATCCATTTATTCATCAGTGGGCACTTAGGTTGCTTCCATACCTTGGCTATGGTAAATAACGCTGCAGTGAACATAGGGGTACATATATCTTTTTGAATTAGTATTTTTGTATTCTTTGTGTAAATACCCAGAAGTATGCAGTAGAATAGCTGAATCATATGGTAGTTCTATTCTTAATTTTTTGAGGAATCTCCATACTGTTTTCCAGAGTGGCTGTACCAGTTTACATTCCCACCAACTGTGTATGAGGGTTCCCTTTTCTCCACATCCCTGCCAACACTTGTTATTTCTTGCCTGTTTCATGATAGCCATTCTAACAGGTGTGAGGTGATAGCTTACTATGGTTTTGATTTGCATTTCCCTAGTAATTAGTGATGTTGAACATTTTTTTCATATGCCTGTTGGCCAACTGTGTGTCTTCTTTGGAAAAATGTCTGTTCAGCTCCTGTGCCCTTTTTTAAATCAGGTTGTTTGGTTTTGTTGTTGTTGTTGAGTTGTATGATTTCTTTATATATTTGGGGTATTAACCCCTTATCAGCTATATGATTTGCAAATATCTTCTCCCATTTGGTAAGTTGTCTTCTTGTTTTGTTGATGGTTTCCTTTGCTGAGCAGGTTTTTAGTTTGATGTGGTCCCATTTGTTTATTTTTGCTTTTGTTTCCCTTGCCTGGGGAGACATATGCAGAAAGATATCGCTAAGACTGATGTCAAAGAATATACTACCCATGTTTTCTTCCAGGAATTTTATGGTTTCAGGTCTTACATTCAAGTCTTCAATCCATTTTGCATTGATTTTTGTATATGGTGTGAGATAGTGGTCTAGTTTAATTCTTTTGCATCTGGCTGTCCAGTTTTCTCAATACCATTTATTGAAGAGAATATCCTTCCTCCACTGTATGTTCTTTGCTCCTTTTCGTAAATTAATTGTCCATATAAGTGTAGGTTTATTTCTGGGCTCTCAATTCTTTTCCATCGATCTATGTGTCTATTTTCCGACAAAAGAGGAAACTGAGACCTGGGGAGGGCTCATAATACCATGCTATTGATTACTATGGCTGTGTAATATAATTTGAAATCAGGGAGTATGATACCTCCAGTTTTGTTCTCTTTTCTCAGTATTGCTTTGGCTATTTGGGGTCTTTTGTGGTTCCACGTAAGTTAGGATTCTTTGTTCTAATTCTGTGAAAAATGTCATTGGGATTTTGATAGAGATTGCATTGTCTTTAGATTGCTTTAAGTAATAGCACACTTTAACGATATTAATTCTTCCAATCCATGAGTGTGGAATATCTTTCCATTTCTTTGTGTTTTCTTCGGTTTCTTTCAACAGTGTCTTACAGTTTTCAGTGTACATGTTTTCACCTCCTTGGTTAAATTTATTCCTAGGTATTTTATTATTTTTGTTACAATTGTAAATAGGATTGTTTTCTAAATTTCTCTTTCTGCTAGTTCATTGTTAGTGTATAGAAATGCAGATTTTTTGATATATTGATTTTGTACCCTGCAACTTACTGTATTCATTTATTATTTCTCATAGTTTTTTTTTGTGGAGTCTTCAGGGCTTTCTATATATAAAATCATGTCATCTGCAAATAGTGACAGTTTTATTTCTTCCTTTCTGTTTTGAATGCCTTTTATTTCTTTTTCTTGCCTAATTGCTCTGGCTAGGACTTCCAATACTATCTTGAATAAGAATGGTGAGAATGGACATCCTTGTCTTGTTCCTGATCTTAGAGGGATAGCTTTGAGTTTTTCACCATTGAGTATGATGTTAGCTGTGGGTTTGTCATATATGGCCTTTCTTATGTTGCGGTACATTCCTTCTATACTTATTTTATCATAAAACGGTGTTGAGTTTTGTCACATGCTTTTTCTGCATCTATTGAGAGGATCATATGATTTTTATCCTTCATTTTGTTAACGTAGTGCATCACACTGATTGTTGAGGATTTTGCACCTAGGCTTATCAGAGATATTGGCCTGTAATTTTCTTTTTGTGTATTGTTTTTGTCTGCTTTTGGTATCAGGTAATATTGGCCTCCTAAAATGAGTTAGGAAGCATTCTCTTCAATATTTTGGAAGAGTTTGAAAAGAATAGGCATTAAATCTTCTTTGAATGTTTGGTAGAATTCACATGTGAAGCTGAGAGGACATGCTTTTTGACCCAGCAGTTCTTCTCCTAACATTTATCCTTAAAAAATGAAGGCTGTGTGAAAAAATTTCATTGCAAAAGTACTCACTGAATTGTTGTTCATAATAGTCAAAAATTTTTAAATAAAGCATCAATCCAAAATAGATGATCAAATAAATTGTATTTTCTTTCGTATATAAATAATGTTATCTATTTACAAAATATTAAATGTGTAGGTGATTACAGTATATAGTATATACAGTGAAATATTTTGAAGCCTCTAAAAATGATGCAGCTGAAAACGTAGTAACCCAGAGAGGGGGTCACCGTATATTAAGTTAAAAGCATCTTATAAATTAGAATGTACCCCAAATTGTTATTTTTTATTTTCTGGGGGATAGGGTTTTGACTTATTTATTGCTTATCTTTACTTTCTAATTTTCTACCATTTTAAAATTGTGGTTAGATTTTTTTATACAATGTCTATGAGATTGAAACCTTTGAAGGAGCAGGGTGTGTTCTTGGTGTGAATGGCATGCACGTGACCGTGCTTTTCACACAGAGTGAGACTGGCGGGTGGTGCCATACAAAGGGCACCCTTGTCTGCGCCCTGGTACCCGCTGGCCGTGGCCCTGTGCTAAAAGCACTGGAGGAGGCATAATGCTCGGACTTGAGCCGCACAGCCTTAAAACAAGCCCTCCCCAGGCCTCAGTTTCCTCTTTTGTAAGAGGACTTGGTGCTTCTCTTTTTCGTCCCTGAGGCTGGATTGCCAGGGGAGGGGGTGGGGCTGGTGGCTAGGACCAGCATCCTATATTGGAGTATAATTGCTTTAAGGTGTTGTGCTAGTTTCCGCTATATAACAAAGTGAATCAGCTATATGCATACGTATATCCCCCTATCTCCTCCCTCTTGCATCTCCCTCCCACCCTCTTTATCCCACCCCTCTAGGTGGTCACAAAGCACCGAGCTGACCTCCCTGTGCCATGCTAAGCTCACTGACTTTGAACAGCTTAGTGAGGCCGATTGGGCTTAATTTCTCTGGAAGAGATTAATTAAAGGTGAGAGTTTTAATAAAAGAAGAAAAAGGTGACAAGGAATGCAGGGGGTAGGGGTTGTTTCCTAACTTTGCCTTGGAGTCTCTATGCTGCCCCTCCTTTTCCAGAGCCCTCTCAAAACCCTTGGCAGCCTCCTTGGCAGAGCAGGTTGGGATGCCCCAGCTGTGTATGGCTGCCACACCAAGGGGGAGTTCCTCTCAGCTCTAAAAGCCAAGCCGGATTTTGGAATTATCCAGTGGTTGAGAATTGTCCACAGGTGCCATTGCTCATGGTCACGGTGATTCTCCTTCAAACGGCTGTCCCTGCCCACCTCCAGGAGCAGATTGCACACAGACCCGCAGGAGGGAGGAACCTCACCTAACCTGGCCTTTTCTTTTGCATTGCTCAGAAAACAGTTCCTTCTCTTTGAGAACAGTCTTACATTTTCTCCTCAAATTTCCCACCCATCCTCACCACTGTCTACACCAGCACTGTCCAGAAGTATAATGTGGTCCACGTATATCATTTTAAACTTTCTAGGGAATTCCCCGGCGATCCAGTGGTTAGGACTCCATGCTTTCACTGCCGAGGGCACGGGTTCAATCCCTGGTGGGGGAACTGAGATCGCACAAGCTGTGCACCGCAGCCAAAAAAAACAAAATAATTTAAAAGTTCCCAAGATGTTTTAAAAAAAAATTTCTATTAGCTGCATCTTAAAGAGTCAGAAGAACCTGGGAAGTAATTTTAAAGATATGATGAATTCACCCATTATCTCTAAATTGTTATTTCAACATAGTAATCAATATCTAAAAGTAATAATGAGATAGATACATTCTTCTTTGATACTAAGACTTTGAAACCTGGTCTCTTGTTTCACACAGCCCACCTTCATTCAGACTTGCCCATTTCAGGCGTCCTGTGGTCCTGTGTGGCCAGTGGCCACCATTTCCAACCCTGTGGGTCTAGACAGCTCGTGAGAACAGAGGTGGTGTTTGCCCTCTCGACTTGTAGAACAGCGATGGGGTGGGATGTCAGATTATGACGCTCTTGGTTTTATAAGTTAGTCTCCTGCAAAGACCTTACAGGGATACTCACATATAAGTGTCTTACTTGCAGAATAACCTGGGAATGGTTATTAAGTAACCCGGTCTCAATTTCAGGGTCTGTCACAGCACGGAAAGCACTTAATCTTCTGGAATTTGTCTTTCTTCATCAGCATGTAGAGCAGATCATGCTTTTTTATCTGGGCCACAAACGTGGCTTTCCCTCACAATCACCTGTGGGCCTCTTCATGGCCCCGACTACACGTGAGATCCGCTGGGGGTCTACGGCCTCTCTCCAGGCCCCTGGAACCAGACTCTGCCAGTCGAGCCTGGACACTGGCATTTTATAAAGCCCCACGCCCTCCTCCCAGGCGTTAAACTGTGTGTCGCAGGTCAGGAACCCCTGCTCTGTGTGCTGGGGCCTTACCTAGAGCGAGGCTCTCACCTGGGGCTGATTCTGCCCCTTGGAGGGACATTTATTTATTTATTTATTTATTATTTATTATTATTTTTTAACATCTTTAATTGGAGTATAATTGCTTTACAATGGTGTGTTAGTTTCTGCTGTATAACAAAATGAATCAGCTATACATATACATATATCCCCATATCCCCTCCCTCTTGCGTCTCCCTCCCACCCTCCCTATCCCACCCCTCTAGGTGGTCACAAAGCACCGAGCTGATCTCCCTGTGCTACGTGGCTGCTTCCCACTAGCTATCTATTGTACATTTGGTAGTGCATATATGTCCATGCCACTCTCTCTCTTCGTCCCAGCTTCCCCTTCCCCTCCCCGTGTCCTCAAGTCTCGGGGGACATTTAGCGACGACCGGAGACGTTTGAGGTTGTCCTCACCTGGGGCGCGGGGATGTTGCTGGCCTCCAGTGGGCAGAGGCCAGGAATGCTGTTGCACAGCCTGTGATGCACAGACAGCCCTCACAGCAGAGAACTGTCCAGACCAAGTTATCACTGTGCCAAAGTGAAGAAACCCTCCCGAAAGCAGTGGTTCTCAGCCTGGGCAGGCATCAGAATCACCTGCAGCGCTTGTCAGAGCCCAGGTGGCTGGGCCCCAGCCCCCGAGTTTCTGACTCGAGGGACCTGGGATAGGACAGGGGAAGTCCTGACAAGCTCCCAGGTGAGGCCGGGGCTGCTGCTCTGGGACCCTCTCGGCACCCGCCGCTCATTAGAGTCACCTAACACCGCCAGCGCCACCAGAGCTCACGACTGGATGCAGGCGAGGTTGAGCTTAGAGGCATTTCACAAGTTCCCCGGGCGGTTGGAACACGGAGCAAGGTGCAGAGGCTCTGGCTGACACCCACCGATTCAGGGTGTGCGGAGGGGGAGCAAAGAGTCCACGTCCAGAAGGAAGCTGCGCAGGTGACCCACGAGGCCACCCCTGGCCGAGGAACAGCGAGGAGGTGCCTGGAACCCTGTGGAGATGGGCCTCTCGGGGCCTCGGGAGAGAAGCCGGCCTGCACCTTGGCGAGCAGGCCGAGCCGGTAAAGGTGAGGGAGCAAAGCTTAGAGACTGGCTCTGGTTTCTCTGCTTGTCCCCATCGGGTCCTCCCAGGCTCTGCCACTTGCTTTCGTCGGTCGCAGTAGTCCAGTGCCATGTTACTAAGAAGTCTGCCTGGCTTCCCCCCCACTCGCCAGCTGTGCAACTTTGGGCAAGTCCTTCAGCCTCTCGGGACCTTGGTGTCCTTGCCCGTACCCTGGAGGCGAGAATGTGTGCTTCGTGTGTCCGACCTGAGCTCCAGAAGTGTGTAAAGCCCCTGCAGTGACAGCCGCCCAGCCCGGTCAGTAAATGGTATGCAGCATTATCTCGTCTTGCTGTGCCCAAATCCCCCTGGATTTCTCCCTCATCCTTGTTTTGGCAAAATGCCTTACACCTTGAACATCTTCCCAAGGCCTAGGGTCCTCTCTCACCCCCTGGACCTGGACTGGTTCCCTGGACCCTCCAGCGGGATCTTCAGGCGTGAACTGCCTATGCCTAAGCCTTGTGAACATAGTCTGTGTCTCAGGCTAAAATGAGACCTTGTATGCCAAGGCCACCTGCCTGAACTTGAAGTTGTGCAGCCTCAACTCTCCTGCCCAGCAGAGCTTTCCTCCCTCGGCTGGGTTGCCCCCAACCACCATCAGCTTCATGCCCCAGTCCTTTCCTCAAACGCTGACCTGCAGCCCCGGGACTGGCCAGGGGGTGCACGTATCCGCAGACTCATTTCCAGACAAATCAGAGCTGCCAGCTTCCAGAACTAACTCGGGGCTGTACTCAGTGAGGGCAGGAGGCTGTGGGGAAGGCTGTGACCTTCTCCAGGAGCAGACGGCCCGTGACTTTTGACCTCAGACAGTCCTTCAGAGCAGCCGACCCTCCTTCTCATTAAAGGTCCAATGACAGTTTTCATTAGACGTTTGTCCCGACATCCTTGGTAACACATTAGTCCTTTCCAAACTGGTATTTGCGTACCAGCCGACTGTGAGAGTGAGTGGCTCAGCGTAGTAGAAACTGCAGGTTCTTGACCCGTTTGGGCCACATGTCAGGGCGGGTCACTTATCCTAACGGCAGTGTCCTCTGCAAAGAGATGTTGAGCAAGAGTCCACCAAGGA